>NW_024070212.1:21238692-21438610 GCF_014754425.2 Oryx dammah
CTCACTATTGTTAAGACAGCATTTCTTTCCAAATTGATCTATAGAATTTATGCAGCTCCAGCAAGTTTTTGCAGAAACTGTAAGCAAATACTAAATGTTATATGAAAATGCAGAAGATTCCAAACAGCCAAAACTGTTTTGAAAAGAACAAAGTTGAGGATTAATTTATGTATAAGATGAGTCAATATTGTTTAGATGTTAATTAGCCACCCAAATTTCTCTATAGATTCTACCTAATCTCGATCAAAATAATAGAAAGTAAAAAAAAGACATTGACAATTTTAAAATTTATATGGAAATTCTAAAAACCTAGAATAGTGAAAACAATTTATGTGTACTATGTAAAATATCTTATAATGGATTATAGTCCTAATTATAAGATTCAAAATTATTAAAATTATAGCTCAGTGGGTAAAGAATCTGTCTGCAATGCAGGAGATGCAAGCTCCATCTCTGGGTTGGGAAAATCTTCTGGAGGAGGAAGTAGCAACCCACACCAGTGTTCTTGCCTGGAAAGTCCCTTGGATGAGGAGCCTGGCAGGCTACAGTCCAAAGAATTGCAAGGAATCGGACATGACTGAGCAACTGAACACATACTCACAAAATAAAGCATAGGAGAAATCTTATTGACATTGGCTAGGCAAATATTTCACAAATAGGATACAAAAAGCAAAAGCAATAAAGGAAATGTTCATATATTTGCCTTCATCCAAATTTTATCATTTTTCTTTTCAAAAAGACACTAAAGGAAACTCAAAGCAAAGCCACAGGCTGGGAGAAAACATTTGCAAACATATATCCAAGAAAGGACTGCATCTAGAATTCAAAAACCTTTTTCAATTCAACAACAAGAAGACAAACAACCCAATCAAAAAATGAGCAAACATTTGAACATTTCATCAAAGAGGATGTATGATAGTAAATAAGTACATGAAATATATTCAACATCATTAGTCATTAAGAAAATGTAAATTAAAACCAAAATGAGACACTAATATACCTCCTCTAGAATGACTAATATTAAAGACTGAGCAAGCCAAGTTTGGTCAAGCATGTGTAGCAACTGGAACTCTAATACACTGCTAATAGAAATGTAAAATAACAGCCACTTTACAAAACAGTTTGGCAGCTTCTTAAAAAGTTATTTTTAAGTTGATCTGATTTTTAAAACTATAATGAGTTTTTCTCTTTTTAACAAATTTTTATAAATGGAATAATACAGTAGTCTTTTTTTAAAAAAATCTGGCTTCTTATACTCAACATAATTATTTGAAGATTCATCCATAATACCCAGTAAATCACTTGTAGGTATTTACCCAAGAGAAAGAAAATGTATGTCTCCTCAAAGACTAGTACATGAATTATTTATAGCATCTTTATTTGTAAAGACCCCAAACTGAAAAAAACTTAAATACAACTTATATATTTATCAACAAGTAGATGGTTAAATATATTGTGGTATATCCCCACAATAGAATATCCATTCTAAAGAAAAAGAACAAAAATCACAAACCATGGATACATGTAACAACACGGATGAATGGCCAAATAATTATGTTGAGTGTAAGAAGGCAGTTTTTTTTTTTTTAAAGACTACTGTTTTATTCCATTTATAAAAACTTGTTAAAAAGATGAAAACTTATTATAGGTTTAAAAATCAGATCAATGGTTGCTCAGGTTTGGGAAAATGACGCTGGCACAGGAAATCTTTCGGGCATGATGAAAATATTCATTATCTTGGTGTAGTGATGGCTTCATTTGTTTATGTAGCTCAGTCGATAAAGAATCCATCTACAATCCAGGAGACCCAGGTTCAGTTCCTGGATTGGGAAGATCCCCTGGAGATGGAAATGGCAATCCACTCCAGTATTCTTGCTTGGGAAATTCCATGGACAGAGGAGTCTGGCGACCTACAGTCCATGGGGTCGCAAGAGTCGGACACAACAGAGCGACTAAAGCACCACCACCAAGGAAAGCCAGGGGACATATGGTACCTATGGTTGATTCATGTTGATGTATGTCAGAAACCAACACAATATATAAAGCAATTATCCTCCAATTAAAAATAAGTAAATGTTTGTTTTTTTAAAAAGTGCACTTGGTGTTGCCTGGGGACTTGGATACCTTTAGCCTTTCCCTGTGATATTTATTTCACCAAAGTGAGCCTGACATTACCTCAGTGAGTTCAAAAAGCAATCAGAAAAAGAAAAGCAATCAGTAAGTGTTCTATGTGAAAAATCAGCAGTAAATTTCTTGCCTAGATGTTTGATAGAATGTTAAGAATGAAAATCAGGGAATCTCTAGTCCACTTTTGTATTTTGTTGTATTAAACAGTGTGTTAGGAGTCTGGAGAATTGCATCTATAATCTTCATTTATGAAAACTCCTGTGGGAATTCAATGTATTGCAAATTGTCATATTTCCTTTCATTCTAAAGCAAGATGGTTAGTGTACTCTGTTGTCCAATACTTTAACGGAAGTAGCCTACTGGGACAAGAGCAATGTGCTTTCTGCAAAACAAAACCATACCTTGCTAATTTATTATTTTCCAAGTAAGGAATGAGGCAAACAAATGAGAGAAACCCATGATTCAGCTAACAGAAATTTATCAGTCATCCAATATATCCTTGATAATTAGAAAATGAAAACTATTCTGGTTCTAAAAATGTCTTTGAAAAGTTTGTATCAAAGAGTATTAAAAATTGAACTACCTTGGACCTATTGTCACTTTGACATTGGCACAGAATAAGTAAAGGAATGCTTCTCAGAGTGGAGAAGTTTTGATTGAGGATTTGTTGACCACCTGTGCTTGTGTGTGTAAGTTGCTTCAATCATGTCCCATTCTTTGAGGCCCTGTGGATTGTAGCCTGCCAGGTTCCTCTGTCCATGGGATTCTCCAGGCAAGACTACTCGAGTGGGTTGCCATGCCCCTCTTTAGGGCATCTTCCTGACCCAGGGATTGAACTTGCGTCTCTTGTCTCTCCTGCACTGGTAGGCAGGTTCTTTACCACTAGTGGTACCTGGGAAGTCCTGAGGACCTGTGCTTGCACTGATCTAATTTAACATCTTCAGGTTTATTCTACAGCACAGTAGATGGTGTACAACTTAATTTCTAAGCCCAAGAATGGTATGAAACTCTATCAGGAAGCTAAGAATCAAACTCTTTATCAGGTATTGAGATAAACTTCAGAAACATTTCACATGTTCTTACCATATGTAGATGATTCAGTAGAATCATGCACTGCTTTGATTTTTTAAAATCAAATATTGATCATCAACAAAGAGGGAACTAGAAATGAAACACTACAGTGCTGTCAGAGATAAAAGCCCCTGGAATAGTGTATGAAGTTCTGATTGCTGACCCTCAATAATGAAAAAATGGAGTAGGTGGAAGACAAGAAAAATAAGCAAGGGGATGAGTAGACAAAAAAGATTGGAAAGATTAAGGAAGAAAAGGGACACTGAACGCTATTAAATAATAAAGGGCGGGGATAAGATATACGTAGACTCATTTAACAACTGTGACTTATAGAAATCTTGTAAGGAAGACAGACTAAGTATTATTAACCCTAGTTTACAAATAAGGAAACTAGGGCTTAGATAATTGAACAGGGTCATAACAATGATTAAGTAATGTAGCCATGTTTTCTACAGTGTGCTTTTTATTCTACTACTCAACCTCTGTCACTTAGTGCAACTCATAATAGTCTCATTACCCAACAGAGTAACACTTAAAGGAAGTGTAGGTAGACAAAATGAAAAGTGGTTAGAAAATTTATTTTAAAAATTGAACCTTGCCCTACTATATAGCACATAGCTCAATGTTATGTGGCAGTTTGGATGGGAAGGGAGTTTGGGAGACAATGGATACATGTGTATGTATGGCTGAGTCTCTTTGCTGTTCACCTAAAACTATCATAACATTGTTTGTTAATCAGCTATTCCCCAAAATAAAATTAAAAGTTTAAAAAATAAAAATAATTTTTGAAAAGTTAAAAGTGACTGCAGTTAAAGATGATATCCTTTTTCTGACAATTATCATATTTGTGTGTGTGTGTGTGTGTGCTCAGTCACGTCTGACTCTTTGCAATCCCGTGGACCTTAACCCGCCAGGCTCCTCCCTCCATGAGATTCTCCAGGCAAGAATACTGGAGCGGGTTGCCATTTCCTACCCCAGGGGATCATCCCAATCCAGGGATCAAACTCATGTCTCTTGTGTCTCTTGCATTGGCAGGCAGATTCTTTATCATTGCATCACCTGGGAAGCATCATATTCTTATACATGCTAATAAAGGTGATTTCTTATAAAAAAAATTGAACCTCAAATTCTTTCTTTTAATAACTGGGATATAATAGCTGAATAAGGTAGAGCAAAAGGGAAGTCTGAGGACCTCTCAGCTGAGTACCAAGAAATAAAGGGGAAATACCATTGAGATTAAAAAAAAAGGGGGTCAAAGAAGGACAATTTACATAAAGCTGATCATCTGTATTCAAAAGGTATAACAGGCCCTTTGGAAAACTATACACCAATTGTAACAGCACTTAAAACCAGTCTTGATTTTCTCTTTTCAAAGATTTTCAGAGACTGCAATCTTTTTTTGAAATATGGAAAATATGATTCTTTGTAAATGGAGATGAATTTTGGAAATATCTCAAAGTTATTCCAAACAAATCATTTTTAGAATAAATCTAGTGAATCATGTGATCAATAAAGTTGGGTAATGCTATCTGAGCCTATATGGTTCTGAGACTTGTATTCTTGTGTGGTTAGAAAATTGGCTTGAAAAGAAATAGGGCCAAAACTAGGCTTTTCTATAAGACTTTCTGATTGGATTGTGGTCCCACTCTTCCACAGTGACCCAATTGCTGGGTGGATTTTCTGGGAGAGAGTGGGTGTTTCATGATTCCCTTCATTGGAGTGAATAATTGAAAGTGGAGAGTAATATGTTAGTGCTTCTTTGAAGGATGTAATTAGGTAATATCATGCAAGAAGGAAAGTGTCATAAAGCTAATAAAATGCAAATGAGGAGGAACTGCAGCACTGCTCATCTGCATCATCTCATTTGCAGAATTTAAGATGAAACAATAGAGATGAACCAAGAAGTTACATATATTCATCAGAATTGCTGGGGAGCCTTGATCTCTGGCTATCAATCAAAGTGGAGAATTCACTGCTGAAACTTTGTCTTCACTGTACTTGGATGTGAAATATTCAATAGAGAGGAAGAGGAAAATAAATAGTATGCTGAATGAATTGGAGGTTATTTTGTTACTGCATCAATAGTTTTCAGACTTTTCCAACTCATGAGCTCTTTGGCAACATTTGATCTATCCATACCTGGATTCTCTTGCCCACAAAGATGTCTACAAAATACTTCTATTGCCCCTTCTGAAGTCACATTAATTCTAGGAGCTGAATATATCTCAAAGTCATTAATAACTGTATTAGTCACAATTTATCCAAATGCTTTTGAAATGCATTTCTATTTCCTTGGCTAATGAATTTATTTTATGTGTTTCAAAAGTTGCCATCTTCCTGTCCCAGGATTTTGAGGTTAGTGTGTAAGCAAATCTCTGCTTACCTATTCAGTATTACTTATGATCATGTAGATTTACTTACTTCTATATAATTAGACCTCTCATTTATAGACTGAAAGTATAAATCTAACTTTGAACCAAAGATGCCCGTTTTACTCTCATTATCTCTGAAGTTTTAGATTATTCTTCTCTGGACCTTTTCAAGTTTTATGGCAAACTTCATTTTGAGGGATGGCGGCAGGAACTACATGAATCCTTTCAAGCACAGATATACAAGAATAAAGCTTTATTTCCAATGTACTTTTTAATGTTTTTTTTTTTGTTTTGTTTTCTAAGCCTTTTTGGCTGATGCAGAATATTGGGTTTGTATTCCAGGGTCAGTGGAATACAGGGTATTCCAGGTCAGGGTAGTGATTCTGATTCTTTTTCTTGAGTAAAATCTGATAAAGGAGAGTCTTTCATTTTGAGCATTCTAGATTAGTTATTTCCAAATTCATTAATTTCCCCTTACATGCATTATTATAGCATCTCATAAGGATTTGCCCACTGACACAGACTCATAAGATTATTCTATGGTCTCTCTCTCTGCCCTATGGGATGTCTGAAGAGATTTGTGCATCTTCTTTATTGTCATTTATAAATCTGTTTAACAATCTCTGCCCTACTATGAATTCTTGAACAATCCTACGCTTCTGTGTCTAGTGATGTGCCTATCTTTACTCTTTATGATGTAAAGATACATCATTATGATGTCTTTACATCATTATATCTCCTAATGATGAAAAAACAATTCCCATCACTAGCCTACAGTGATTCCACTTTGAATCATCTTTGGATATTTAAATGAGTTTCCAAAGACACCAGTTTCAGGAAAGCAAGGATGGTGGGTATGGATAATCTCTAAAATCTAATATACCAAATCTATGGCTTGAGAACGTGTACCCCAGTGTTCATCGCAGCACTGTTTATAATAGCCAGGACATGGAAGCAACCTAGATGTCCATCAGCAGATGAATGGATAAGAAAGCTGTGGTACATATACACAATGGAGTATTACTCAGCCATTAAAAAGAATACATTTGAATCAGTTCTAATGAGGTGGATGAAACTGAAGCCGATTATACAGAGTGAAGTAAGCCAGAAAGAAAAACACCAATACAGTATACTAATGCATATATGTGGAATTTAGAAAGATGGTAATGATAACCCTGTATGCGAGACAGCAAAAGAGACACAGATGTATAGAACAGACTTTTAGACTCTGTAGGAGAGGGAGAGGGTGGGACGATTTGGGGGAATGGCACTGAAACATGTATAATATCATATATGAAATGAATTGTCAGTCCAGGTTCAATACAGGATGCTTGGGGCTGGTGCACTGGGATGACCCGGAGGAATGGTACGGGGAGGGAGGGGGAGGGGGGTTCAGGATGGGGAACACGTGTATGCCTGTGGTAGATTCATGTTGATGTGTGGCAGAACCAATACAATATTGTAAAGTAATTAGCCTCCAATTAAATAAATTTAAATTTTAAAAAAAGGATAACAGAAGATCTCCAATGGAATGTGACAACTGCCTACACTGTATCTAGGTGGAAAACCCAAGAAGAAATAAAGATAAATCCAGAGGATTTTATTTCATTTATTCTTCTATCTGTTTACTTGAATTTAGGAACTATGTTGCCATGGTTAAATAGGTTAGTTTTGTTTTCATTTTGAATCATCTAATTTTGCCCAACTTGCCTGGTATCGAGGGGAGATTCCTCAGTTATCCATGTTGAAGTCCTTTTTATAAGCAAGAGTCACATCTGTAATTTTCTGACCTCCTGGTCCAGAAACTGGCCATCATCTTTCATTTTCATTCTTGGAGTCCTTTGGAACTTTCAGATACACAGTCAGATGTCATTCAGTCCTGGAGAGCTATCTTCATCTGTTTTGGCAGTTTGTGGATAGGACTAAGCTGAATATACTTAGAGCATCTTGAATATGGGTTTCTCCATATAGCTTAACCCACTCTTTTTAGCATTACCCTTTACTCTTCAAAAAACAGAGCTTTTTAGACTTCTGTGGCTGTAGAAGGCTAAAAGGAGTGTTTGTCTACTTTTATTAATATTAATGTCATTTATTCATCATCACTTTATTGGGAACAAAACTAATCACATTCCTTCCTGAGGAGGAAGTGTGTTGATAGAATTATCTGTAGAGAAAGGGGCTCACACAGAACTGAGAGAAGTGGTCAATGGAATTCCATTTGACCACTTGCCTCCACTGGTGGCAGTGACCTGGGAGGGAGGCAATCTAGACCTTGTAGGAAATTGTCACACTCCACTTAGAGCACTTCTGTTACTCTGAGTTCTCAAGCCATAGGTTTTTATTATATCAAGTTTTAAAAGTTAGGATACAGGGTGCTTGGGGCTGGTGCACGGGGATGATCCAGAGAGATGATATGGGGTGGGAGGTGGGAGGGGGGGTTCACGTTTGGCAACTCATGTACACCCGTGGTGGATTCATGTCAATGTATGGCAAAACCAATACAGTATTGTAAAGTAAAATAAAGTAAAAATAAAAATTAATTTAAAAAATAAAGGTAATTAAAAAAAGAGTTAGTAACAACTGCTCATATCCAACAACCTTCTCTCCTAAAACCAGAAATAATCCTGTTTCCCACTTTATATTTTTGTCAATTTCTGTGATATAGAAGAAACTAGCAAATTCAATGGACTTTCTTGAACACCAGCCTTGTTGAGCTCTTTAATTACTGTACTATTTTCTGAAGCTGAAGTTGGGAACAACTGCATGTAAATTCGATGAATCAAGTGCTGGCTTCAAGTGATCATCACACTTATCTCTGTTTCTAGACCTCTATAATTGTTTTTTATTTTTTGGTTTTATTTCCCATATAAATATGTCTGAATTTGTGTATGCATGTGTATATGCACACAAAAGATTTTCTTTATCATTAGAAATCTGTAATTAATTTGAAAAAGAATTGACATGGCACTTTTAAGTACCATAGATTAATTGGAAATTATTTGTTAATAATGTAAACAGTAATACTAATATTTATGGTGTCCCCACCATATACCAGACTTTATTCTAAGTACTTTAATATCATTATATCATTTAATCCTAATAACAATATTATGAGGACTATACTATTATTATCCCCAATATATGGATGCAGAAAAAAATTTAAAGAACTTTCTTAAATCACACAACTAGTGAGAAATTGGAGGTGTGATTCCAACCCAAGTGTACCAGTCTTCTAGACAAAGGCCTTTATTCAACTGTGTCAAGTTGAGAAAAATGATAAACTGGTTAGGTGCAGAAAAGAATATGATTGGATGAGAAACTTTGAATTGAGTTATGAAAATTTGAATTGAGTTATGAAAAATGTCAAAAGTTGGTACTTAGGTAGAAAGCAATCATTTCTTGTCTAACTATTCCTAGGCTTTTCCTAGGGCATCAATAGATTTAAAGCTGTCTTGAGATGCTTCTTCTAAGAAATCTTACATAGTTAAGTTTCTGATCAACATAGTATGTTTACAACATTGTGTAATCAGTAAAAGTATAGAGTATGAGTTGTTCTAATCATACTATCATGTAAACAAGTGGTGTCAACTGTTTTGACCCAGAGTTACAGAAAATACTATCTTTTAGAGCCTTGATAACATGTACACAAGTTACTTGAGTGATTTTCCCAAATGAAATAGAATCTATCATATGACATTTAATTATATGTATTTCTTTTATTTCTCCATGCTGGGTTTTTTCTTGGTGGGGTGGGCAGTGCTGGCTCTTGTTGCTGCATGTCAGCTTTCTCTAGTTGCCGCGAGTGAGAGCTACTCTAGTTGCCATGTGTGGGCTTCCCATTGCAGTGGCTTCTCTTATTGCAGAACATGGACTCAAGAGCATGCAGGCTTTAGTAGCTATGGTGCACGGCCTTAGTTGCCCCTAACATGTGAAATCTTCCTGAACCAGGGGTCAAACCTATGACCCTGCATTGGAAGGCAGAAGCTTAAGCACTGGACCACCAGGGAAGTCCTGCATCCTGTTTTTGACATGGGGGTCTCACTCCCATTATACTTCCTTCCTAGAGGAAAGTATCTATACCATCAATCTGTGATGGCAGTAATATTCATTTCAAAGATTTTTGTCAGAGTAGTTAAACAGAAAGAAATTTTTGATGAAAGTAGATATGTAAAAAGACATTAAAAATGTCTGTTGTGTGTTAAGTTGCTTCAGTCATGTCCGACTCTTTGCAACCCTATGGACCATAGCCTACCTGGCTCTTCTGTCCATGGGGTTCTCCAGGCAAGAAACTGGAGTGGGTAGCCATTCTATTCTCCAGAGGATCTTCCTGACCCAGGGATCAAACCTGAGTCTCTTACATGTCTCCTGTATTGGCAGGTGGGTTCTTTACCACTCGCCACACCTGGAAAGCCCTAAAAATGCTTAGCTGCTCCATATTGATTTGGCAGTAAATTATCTACAAGGAATTTTCTCAATATTCACTGGTCTTGAGTTTATTACAACTTAGTTAATCCAAGTTTTATGTAAATAATTTAATGAGGAGAAAATACAGTCATACAAAGCAACTTGTTGATGGAATTCTTTTTAAGCTCATTATTGTAAGCTATAGAAACAGGGTTGTTTGTTTTGCATTTTTGTCTAAGCTATAAGCTAAGTTGCTCATTTTTGTAACTGAGTATATAGATTACCCATACTGATTTTGCTGTATATTGATGCCTAACTGTAGAATTATTGCAAAAGAGACTTGGCCATATCTCTTAGAGAAAGTGTGTGTGTGCGCACGTGCACGTACACATGTGCAAACACTCATCCCCAGAACTGGACCCAGGAAACAAGCCCATGACACTTAGAGGATGGGGATATTATCTGTGGAGATTATGTGTTTATGCAGAAAGGAGTCAAACAGCACCATGTACTGTTTGAATATCCGCTTCTCTCTCCTGTAACTGTATCATTCATACAAAAATCAGAGGGAGCATTTTCCCTAATCATCCCATGGTTGATGATTGAAAGTTGCCCTTAAAAAGGTATCTAGAGGCTGCAAGAAACTAGGAGTCAATAGAAAAGTCATCCCACTCTTAAAACATTGTTTTTTCCTTAGCTTTTCTAATAAAGAGGTACCTCAAGTTGTTTACCCCTCTTTTATATTGAGTCAGAATGTAGAATATGGTATATATTATTGATGCCTCACTCACAGTTAGGGTGCTTTCATCACTTTTCTTGGGATAAAAAAGAAATAGAAATAACACGGAGTCTCAGTGTTATGGACTGAATGTTCATATGTTAAAATTCATATGTTGAAGCCCTAACCCAATTTTATGGTATTTGGAGGTGGGGCCTTTGAGAGATAATTGGGTTTAAATGAGGTCATGGGGTGGGATCCCCATGATGGGATCAGTATCCTTGTAAGAAGAGGAATAGAGACCAGAGCTCTCTTTCTTCTATGTGAGGATACAAAGAGAAGACAGTAATCTGCAAGCCAGGAAGAGACCTCTCAGCAGGAACTAAATCTGCCAAAGCCATGATCTTGGACTTTCCAGTTTTCAGAACTAAGAGATAGCCATCTGTTGTTTAAGTTACTCAGTTTATAAAATTTTGTGACAATAGTTCAAGCTAAGACACTTAATTACATATTATTTCTCTAAAGATTAACTTCTCAACAACCTCATACATCATAGCACAATTGAGAAACAGAAAGAACTTTTAATAAAAAGAAAAGACCATTAAAATTTCCTACTACAGCAACCATTCCTCCCTACTGGAAAAAAAAAAAAAAAAGATGCTAAAAGCTCACAAGGCATACAGAGCTTTGCTGGTTGCAAGGGGTCAGCAGACACATGCAACAGCTGACAGCATGAGAACAAAAAGAGCCCCAAACGCTAGAGATAGAGACAACTATTTTGTTTTCTTAAAAATTGAAATATAATTGACATATAACGTTGTATACGTTTGAAGTATGCAGTGTGTTGGGTGTTGGTTTGATATATTTATTCATTTCAGTATGATCCCCAGGTAGTGCAGTTGGTAAAGAATCCACCTGTCAACAGATGCAAGAGATGTGGGTTCCATCCCTGGGTTGGGAAGATGCCTGGAGAAGGAAATGGCAACCCATTCCAGTATTCTTGCCTGGAGAATCCCACGGACAGAGGAGCCTGGCAGGCTACAGTCCAAGGGGTTGCAAAGAGTCAGACACAACTTGTGACTGACTGCGTCAGTCAGTGACTGAGCACGAGCGTGCACTATCAAGAGGCAGAACTAACACCTCTATCAAGTTCTATAATTATCATTTCTTTTTTGTGGTGGGAACAATTAAGATCTAGTCTCTTAGCAACTCTGAAGTTTATAATACAGCATTGTTGACTATAATTACTAAGTTGTGCATTAGCTTTCCATGACTTATTTATCTACCAATTCCCAGTTTATACACTTAAATAACATATGCCCAATCCCTTCACTGCCCCCACACCATTCTACTCTATGTTTTTACTTTTTCAGCTTTTTAAAATTCCACATATAAGTGGTATCATACAGTATTTGACTTATCTCACTTAGCATAATGATCTCAAGGTCCATTCATGTTATTGAAAATGGCAGGATTTCCTTCTTTCTCATGGCTGAATAATATTCCATGGTGTATATGTGTGTGTGTGTGTATATATGTATACACATACATATATATATATACACACATATGTATATATTACATCTTCCTCATCTTTTCATCTGTTGATGGACTTCCCTTGTAGCTCAGTCGGTAAAGAATCTGCCTGCAATGCAGGGGACCCAGGTTTGATCCCTGGGTCAGGAAGATCCCTTGGAGAAGGAAAGGGCAATCCACTCCAATATTCTTGCCTGGAGAATCCCATGGACAGAGGAGCCATGCAGGCTATAGTCCATGGGGTCGCAAGAGTTGAACATGACTTAGTGACTAAACCACCAAACCAACCACCAAACATAAGAGTGAAGATATCTCTTTGAACTTCTGTTTCACATCCTTGGGCTACATATCTAGAAGGGAAATGGCTGGATCATATGGTAGTTCTATTTTTAACTTTTTGAGAAAGCTTCATACTGTTTTTCTTAGTGGTTGAACCAAATCACATTCCCACCAACAATTACATAATTCCCTTATCCCTACATCCGCACCAACATTTGTTATCCCTTATTTTCTTGATGATAGCCATTCTAACAGGTGTGATATAATATCTCATTTTTAAATTTTTTTAATTGGAGGAAAATTGCTTTACAACATTTCTGCCATACAACATGTGAATCAGTCATAATATATATATAGTATATATAATTATATTATTATAATTATGATTTATAATAATAGTTGTCTCTATCTCTAGTATTTTTGGCTCTTCTTTGTTCTCATATCCCCTCCCTCCTATTGCCCCATCCCACTCCTCTAGGTCTTCAGAGACTACCAGGCTGGGCTCCCTGTGTTATATGGCAGCTTCCAACTAGTTACCTATTATACACGTAATAGTGTATATGTATCAATGCCAGTTTCTCAGTTTGTCCCACCCTCTCCTTCCACTGCTGTGTCCACAAGTCTGTTCTCTGCATCAGCATCTCCATTCCTTCCCTGTAAATAGGTTCATCAGTACCATTTTTCTACATTCCATATATATGTATTAATATATGATATTTGTTTTTCTCTTCCTGATTGACTTCACTTTGTATAACAGGCTCTAAGTTCATTCACCTCACGACAACTGACTCAGATTCATTCCTTTTTATGGCTGTATCTCGTTGTTTTGATGGGCACATCTTTTCATGAATCTGTTGGTCATTTGGATGTCTTCTTTTGAAAAATGTCTACTTAGTTTCTCTGACCATTTTTAAAATTGAATTGTTTGCTTTTTTGTTATTGAGTTACACAAGCTCTTTATATTTCTTGTATATTAAGCCTTTATTCAATATATGGTTTACAATTATTTTCCATAGTCTCCTTTTCATTTTGCCAATTGTTTCTTTTGCTGTGCAGAAGCTTTTTAGTTTGATGTAGTCCAACTTGTGGATTTTTGTTTTTGTTGCTTGTGATATTTCCCAGTTCAATATCAAAATTTTTTCCTATATTTTCTTCTAGGAGTTTTATGATATTGGGCCTATGTTCAAGTCTTTAATCCATTTTAAGTTAGTGTTAATGAGTTGTGTAAGACAGGGATCCAATTTCATTTTTCTGCATGTTTTATCCAGTTGTATCAGCACTATTTGTTGAAGGAATTGTCCTTTCCCATTGAGTGCTCCTGACATCCCTGTCAAGTATTAGTTGTCCATGTAGATGGGGCCTTATTTATGGGTTCTCTATTTGTTTTACTGGCCTATATACCAATTTTATGCCAATGCCATGCTGTTTTAACTACTATAACTCTGAGGAATGGCTTGAAATCAGGAACATTGTTGCCTCCGTTTTTTTTTTTTTTTTTTTCCTCAGGAGTGCTTTGGCTGTTTGGGGCCTTTTGTGGTTTTGTACAACGTTTAGGATTGCTTTTTTATATTTCTGTGAAAAATACCATTGGAATTTTAACAGAGGTTGCATTGAATCTATAAATAACTATGTAGTATGACTATTTTAACAATATTAATTCTTTCAACCCAAGAACATAGAATATCTTTCCCTTTGTTCATGAGAGAGACTATTTTATGAAGCAGGACAATCTAGGCCACTCAGCAAAGAGAAACACTTCCTTACACACTTCAGTAGTGATTTTGGACATCACTGTGTTATAGCAGAGGATATAATTTTTTAAACATAATCTTTAGCTATTAATAAAATGTAAGTGTTTTATCTAATTTGCTTAAGAAAGCAGTGGAATGTCTAGAAGATCATCCAAACCATATTTTGAAAAAATACATGTGCCCCAATGTTCATAGCAGCACTATTTATAATAGCCATGACATGGAAGCAACCTAAATATCCATCTATAGATGAATGGATAAAGAAGATGTGGTACATATACGCAGTGGGATTCTGTTGCTGTTTAGCTGCTAAGTCATGTGCGACTCTTTGCAACTCCATGCACTGTAGCCTACCAGGTTCCTCTGTCCATGGGATTTCCCAGACAAGAATACTAGAGTGGGTAGCCATTTCTACTTGGCAGGCAGATTCTTTACCACGGAGCCATCTGGGAAGCCTACAATAGAATATTACTCAGCCATAAAAAAGAATGAAACAATGCCATTTATAGCAACATGGATGGACCTGGAGATTATCATACTAAATGAAGTTAAGTCAGACAAACAAAGACAAATATATGATATTGCTTATGTGTGGAATCTTAAAAAATGATATAAGTGAACTTATTTACAAAACAGAAACAGACTCACAGACTTAGAAAACAAACTTATGGTTACCAGCAGGAAAAGGTGGTGGAGGAGGAATAATATTGGAGATTGGGATTAATGTATACAATTTCTAATATAAGTAGATAACCCACAAGGACTTACTGTATAGCACAGGGAGCTCTATTTAGTATGCTGTAATAACCTATAGGGGAAAAGGATCTGAAAAAAGAACAGATATATGCATATATATAACTGAATCGCTTTGCTATATACCTGATCAGACGATTGTAAATGAACTATACTCAATATAAAATTTAAAAATTAAATTTAAAAAAATAAAGAGAAGCATATCATCTATGAAAAAGTTAAAATTTTAAATATTTTGTAACTTGAAAATATAATTTCTCAGTATATCAAAAATTAATTTATGTTGACCAGCTCATTCTGGGGTAATAGAGGCACCCCTGTTCCCTGATAAGCTCTACCAGTGAATCTCACATTTTTACTGTGAGTTCTTTTTCCTCTTATAACTGTGAACATGGCTAACAATTTTAGGCGAAATATTCTGAATACTATCTGGGTGACAGCTACATTTTTTGGTGCAGTTCAAATTCATAATTCAGTTGGTCTTTCTTATGATCTTAACAGATTTCATCATCACTGATTTATATGTGGCACAAAGAGTAGCTGGAGTAAGTTCCTTGACACCCTCCCCACCCCGGTAATATGGCTTATGTGGGATTAGAAAGAAGAGATACAACTACATGTATCAGAGCTGGAAGGGGCTAGAACTATCTAATCCAAGAATTTAAATTTGGAGATGGAGAAATTGAGGTCAAATAACTTCAGTTAACCTGGCTACAGGTTAACTGTTGTGACTGGTTAATCTATAGCCAGAACCAGAATCTGTCTCCTGATTCCCAGTCCAGCCCAGCACCCCCTCCATAATGCTTCCCATCAAATATGAGATAATGATGAAGCATCTATGGCAACTTATAGATGTCTTTAAAAGTACCCTGAACCTCTGAATCTATTGAAAAATCACTATTCATACATCTAATGAAAGCTACAAATGAGAATGCAAAATGATCTTTTACTATCACTCTAAAAATGCTTGACTAAGTACCTAGTACTGACAAACCACACTTTACCTAATGAGAAGTAAGCAAGAGAGAGAAACAAAGCATTGCAATTCATGCTAATCATTAGTTAGTAGCTTGTTTCTCAAACTATTGTTCCCAGGCCCAAGGTTAGACAGAGTGTACAGGGGCTCCCACCTAGGGAGAAGCTCTTCAGTTATCTGTCCTTTACTTTAGAGTTCTGCATGAGCATTCTTAATAATAGAAGCTGTTACTAGAAATAATCTCTGAAACCACAAAAGTGCTGGACCCAACTCCTCAGCTGGAATTCCTTTGCTCCCCCCTCCCCCCAAACTTTAACTACAACCTTTGGTTTTGTGGTCTTTTGTGGTCTCTCCCAGTCTGACCTTCTTCTCCTGTGCTCTTTCTCACCTTGGGTGGGGCGGGGGGCGCCTTTGAGAATTTTCCTACCTCATTTAGGACAGAGTGCCTTGTTTAGGGGCTTCCCTGGTGCCTCAGTGGTAAAGAATCAGCTTGCCAATACAGGAGATATGGGTTTGATCCCTGGGTCAGGAAGATCCCCTGGAGAAAGAAATGGCAACCCACTCCAGTATTCTTACCTGAGGAATCCCATAGACAGAGGAGCCTGGTGGGCTACAGTCCATAGGTTCACAAAGAGTCAGCAACGACTTAGTGACTCAATAGCAGCAGCGGCTTTGTTTAGAAGAAGCTTTAGGTAGGGGTTTCTTGCTAGGTATATGAGCAAGTTCCCTTTCACCTGGTTCTAATATTCGAAGTAGTCATCTAGGAATCAGTAATTTGTACCCTTTTACAAAAGCCATGAATAGCAATTACCAATGGCACCCCACTCCAGTACTCTTGCCTGGAAAATCCCATGGACAGAGGAGCCTGGAAGGCTGCAGTCCATGGGGTCGCTGAGGGTTGGACACGACTGAGCAACTTCACTTTCACTTTTCACTTTCATGCATTGGAGAAGGAAATGGCAACCCACTCCAGTGTTCTTGCCTGGAGAATCCCAGGGACGGCAGAGCCTGGTGGGCTGCCATCTATGGGGTTGCACAGAGTCGGACACGACTGAAGTGACTTAGCAGCAGCAGCAATTACCAATCCAGCTACCCCACAAGCTGCTTTTATAGTATCCACCAGAGACTTTGCATTTATCAAAGTCAGTACTCTCTGAAGATTTACATAGAGATTACTTTAAAATATTTTTATTATGTTAAAACATAATAACATAAAATTTACCATTTTAATTGTACAATTTAGTGGCATTAAGTTCATTTACAATATTGTACAACTATCCCCACTATCTAATTACAAAATATTTTTGTCATCCCAAATAGAAATTCTACCCATTAGATGATAACTCCACAGTCCTTTCTTCCCCCAGTCCCTGGTAACATTTATCCTATTTTCTGTCCTATTCTTGGTATTTCATGTAAGTGAAACCATACACTATTTTCCTTCTGTGTCTAGCTTATTTCATGTAGCACATTTTGAAGGTTCACTTATGTATATTTAGCATATATCAGAATTTCATTTATTGTTATGCCTGAATAATATTTAATTGTATGTATATACTCCACTTTGTTTATCTACGTGTCTGTAGATGAATACTTGGATTGTTTCCACATTTTGGCTGCTGTAAATAATGTTACAAAGAACCCTGATGTACAAGTATCTGTTGGAGCCCGTGCTTTCCATTCTTTTGAGTATATACTCAAGAGGAATTAGTGGATCATTTGGTAATGCTTTGTTTAACTACTTGAGGAACCACCAAGCTATTTCCCATTGTGGCCATTTTACACCCACACCAGGAATGCACAAAGGTTCAAATTTTTCAACATCCTTGCCAAAACTTGCAATTTTCTGGGGCTTTGTTTGCTTTTTAATAAAAAGCTATCCTAATGGTTATGAAGTAGGGTCTCATAATAGTTTTGATTTGAATTTCACTAATGACAATGTTGAGCGCCTTTTCATGTGCTTATTGTCATCTGTACATCTTCTTTGAAAAATGCCTGTTCAGATCTTTTGCGCTTTTTTGAATTCGGTTGTTTTCTTGGTTTGAGTTGTAGGAATTCTGTATATATTACAGATATTAATCTATTACCAGGGATATGATTTGTAAATATTTTCTTTCATTTTGTGGGTAGTAATTTTACTTTGTTGATAGTGTCCTTAGTTGTACAAAACTTTCCAATTTGATGAATTTCAATTTATGTGGTTTTTTTTCTTTTGTGGCTTGTGCTTCTGGCATCATATCTGAGAACTCACTGGCAAGCTGAATGTCATGTCATGAAGATATTCCCCTATGTTTTCTACTAAGAGTTTTGTAGTTTTAGCTCTTATATTAGGTCTTTGATCCACCTTGAGTTAATTTTTGTGTATAGTATAAGATAAGGGGTCATCATAATTCTTTTGCATGCAGATGATAGCCAATTCTCCCAGAATCATTTCATCTTTTCCCCATTGAATGATCTTGGCACCCTTATTAAAAATATTTGACTATATATGTGAGAATTTATTTCTGGGCTCTCAAATCTATTCCATTGGTCTACTTATCTGTCCTTATTCTAAGACAATACTATCTTGATAACTGTAGCTTTGTAGTAATTTCTGAAATAAGGAAGTATGCCTATTTTCAAAATTGCTTTGGCTGTTTGGTGGCATCATGCTCCATTTGTAAAAAAAGAAAATACATACAATATCTATGAAGTAAAATAAAATGAGTTATGCCTATATGGATGATCATGTCATCTGCAAACCAAGACTGTTTTAACTCTTTCTTCCCAATATATAGACATTTTATTGCCTTTTGGTCTCATTGCATTAGCTAGTCCTTCCAGTACAACGATGAAAAGATGTGATGAGAAGGGACATACTTGCCTTGTTCTTGATCTTAGTTGAAAAGCTTCAAGTTTCTCACCATTAAGTATGAAGTTAGCTGTATTTTTCTTATAAGTATTAAGTTGAAGACATTCCCTTCTATTGCTAGTTTACTGAGAGTTTTTAAAATTTATTTTAGCTGAAGGATAATTGCTTTACAATTTTGTGTTGGTTTCTGCCATACATCAACATGAATCAGCCATAGGTATACATATGTTTCCTCCCAAGAGTTTTTTGTTAAATCATGAATGAGTGTTGAATTTTGTCAAATATCTTTTCTGTATCCATTGATATGATCATGTAGTTTTTCTCTTAGAGTCTGTTGATGTGATGGATTAAATAAATTGATTTTCAAATGTTGATCAAGTCTTGTATACCTTGAACAAATCCCATTTGGTCATGCTATACAATTATTTCTTTTTATACATTGTTGGATTTGATTTGTTAATATTTTTTTGAGGATTCTTTCATCTCATATGTTCAATATGTTCATGCGAGATAACTGGTCTGTGGCTTTCCTTTCTTATAATGTTTTTGGTTTTGGTATTAGGGTAATGTTGGCCTTGTAGAATGAGCTAGGAAGAAAACTCTTTGCTCCTATCCTCTCAAAGAGGTTGTTAAGAATTTGTATAATTTTTTTGTTAAATGTTTGGTAGAAATGACTAGTGAACCCATCTCAGCCTGTTGCTTTCTGTTTTTGAAAATTATTAATTATATTTCTTTAATAGACATAGATCTATTCAGATTGTTTATCTCTTTTGTGTGAGTTTTGACAGCTTCTGTCTTTTCAAGGAATTGATCTGTTTCATCTAGGTTATCAAGTATGTGAGCATAGAATTGTTCAGAGTATTCCTTTATTGTCTTTTTAAGGTTCTGCCTTAGAATCTGTAATGATCTGCCTTCTTTCATTTCTGTTATTAGTAATTTATGTTCCTCTTCTCTTTTTCTTACTTAGTCCAGCTAGAGGCTTATTGATTTTACTGATCTTTTCAAAGAACCAGCTTTTGGTTTTGTTGATTTTCTCTATTGATTTCCTGCTTTCAATTTCATTGCTTTCTGCTCTGATTCCTATTATTTATTTTCTTTTGCCTACTTTTGATTCAATTTTCTCTTCTTTTTCAAGTTTCCTAAAGTAAAAAACTTAGATTACTGATTTTAGATTTTATTCCTTCTAACATTCACATTCAATGCTGTAAAATCCCTCAAAGCACTATTTTCACTGCATTCCACAAATTCTAATAAGCAGCTTTTCATTTTCATACAATTCAAAATATTTTAAAATTTCTCTTGAGATTTCTTCTTGGGGCCATGTGTTATCTAAAAGTATTTTGTTTAATCTCCATATATTTTGTGATTTTCAGGTTATGGGTTAATTCCATTGTGGTCTTATAGCAGACATAGTATGATTTCTAGTTCTGAAATTTTAAGGTATTTTATGGTCCAGAATGTAATCTATCTCAATGAATGTTTTCACCAAGAATATGTATTCTGCCATTGTTGGATAATTCTCTCTCTCTCTCTTCCGGACCCCAACCACCTTTCCCAAACAGCTTAACATCTTGCATAGTCTTCCAGAAATACTTTAGGCACTTATAAGTACGTTTCGCTCTGTATTTGACATTATCAGTGTTGAGGAGCTTCCTTTATCTTCTCCATCAATGCGCTTGAAGTCAAGATTTGCAAGTGATTCAACATTGTATCCCCTCAGTAATTATCCCAGAGCTTTAGGCCTAATAGAATATTTGTCAAGGGAATGAATCATCTCTTTCTGCTTCTATTCAAACTATTAAGCTCTTAACAAGTTTATACAGAACTTAGCATCTATATAAGAGGCTCATCCCAGCAGAGATGACAACTTGGTACAATAACCCATCACCAGTGGTTGAGTGGACATATTACTTCCCATTAAATAATGGCTAAAAGATGACATATTTTCCAAATTTCTTCTGCACTCCTCTTTTCAAACAGCCTCCAAAGAAATTTAGGCATAATTTCTTTGAAGAAAATCTATCCAGTAAAAGCTGTGTAGATCTTTGGCCACCTGATATTTTTTTGAATGAGGCATATCTTAACCTTAATGTGTTTAATGTCACTGACAATCCCCAGGTAAAAAGACTATAGAGTAGTCAGTCTCATTATGTTAGTTTTACCATAAAACTGTTATTGAGGAGGAGATGGAAATAACAGGATACTTTATGTGAGCTCTGGGCTTCTCGAGCTCTCTCATGGCTCCTAATGAGAGCATAATCACAAAATTATTATAGTGAATTTTTTTCTTCAACCAATAAAAATGACACATTTTTTCTGAGTCTGAACCAGAAAACAACTTCTGCACGTCCCTGCTGTCATTTACCTGCACATGGTGCAAGCACTTATTTTTGGTTCTTAATGAAGGCACGGAGCTTCTAATTATTTAGGGATGTGATTAAATGAGTTTCTCAGTGACTTGATGTCGCAGGAGAAATCTTTTAATTTGCACACTCCTACCACTGATGTATCTTGCAAACAGTGACTATTTAACAATCCCCATTGCCACTCATTTGCCACTGTTCCTCCAACTCATTGACTTTGAAAGTTTTAATAGTGCCCAGTGAAACTTTTAATTGCCACTGATTAGCGTTTAGGCTTCCAGAGGCAGGCTGTTAGGGGATACAGCCAGGCTATGCAAAGAATTGACTGCAGAGGTCTTAGATGAAGATCATATGAAGAACAAATAGCTCCCTCATCCCTGTCTCCCTGCTACCTTATTTGTCATGAAGGACTCAATAACTATATTTGAAGATCTGCCTTATTTATTTTAGGCTTTTTATTTATTCTCATCTCAGAGGCCTGTTAGAAATCCATAAACTAGAGCAGAAAAGCACAGAACGTAATAATTTCAACCTAAACTATGATACTCTATTTATAGTTTAAAAGCATTCTACCTATTTCTGCCCCAGTCTCATTAGTCCTGATTTACCTCTCATCTGTTTCAGAGTCAGACTTTCAATGGATTCTGTAGCTTATATCAGAATATGAAAGTCACTGCATCACCCACCCCCCACATTCAAATCTCTTATGTAATCTATATTTGACTTGGAGTAACTGTGGGTAAGGAGACTAATAATTAGAATGGTTTTTAGGAAAATCACAATCACTGTTGATGGAGCAGGAAATAAGTGGGGAAAACGGTAGGGGCTGGTGTTTTCCTTACCCTGATGAAGCTTCAGATTCAGCACATTTCTTAGCATCAAAGAAAGAAAACTGAAGAAACTAGAAAGATGAAGCTTGTCAAAAATAAATTTAGGCAGGATTTGTGGATACAAGGAAGTGGTAAAAAAGAGTTAAGTTCTTACTCATTTATAGAGAGCTTGACTGATTATAGATATGACCACTGCACTTATCATTTTGGGGATTCTTTCAACTTTTAGGATGATGTAGTTTTATCATGTTTTTCTAAATAATTAATTTTGTTCTGCATTCTTTCTCATTTTTCCTTTAAAAGAGCTGGAAGTGATTTAATTAAAACATTTTGGGGAAATCCAGTATGTTCATCTGAAACTATGAATCAGAAATTCAGCTGCCATCTTTCACTTTCTTACTTGCTTCATTAGTTAATTTCAATGAGTGTTTAGGAAATCACTGGTTACGCATTTGCTGAACATGGAAGCCATCTACTTTAATTGTAGCATGTAGGGGTACTATTTAGAACAAATCTTTTTCAGTATTTCAGACCTTGGCCTGTCAATTTTTTGTGATTAATAAGAGTATCCTTTACAAATCAGTTTGCCTCTAGCCTGTCATATAGCATATGTACTTTTTTAAAGACCAAAACCCATCTAGTTCACGAGATGACTTTCACCATGGTAGCTCAGTTTTTCTGGGCTGGAGGTTCCCTGTTGTTCCTGCTTTCTCACCTCCACTTTTCCACCTGCCTCTCTCCTACTTTACAAGAATGGATACACTTCTCACCCATCCAAAATGAGCTCATTGCCCCAGGGTACCTTAGAAGGGTACAATTTATGATATTGACTTAGGCAAATTCTAATTCAAGGCATCTTAGTGTGACTATCTGTCTTTCACAATTTCTGTTAAGGGAAAACTTTCACATTAGAAACAGTATCATTTTGACCCATGGTAGATGTTACAGATTCAGATCTGTACCTGTCTGATCATCTCCAGCTGGGACAAAATTAGCTTTAAGTAAAATTTTGAGTAATTCTAATGAGAATGTTCTAGTATATCACTGAGTCAGGAGAGGTGATTTTAAATCTTGGCTTGCTCTCTCACTAAAAACGTGATTAGGGGGTGATATAAAGTCTATATTATAGATTACAACAGAATGATGACAGCTTTTCTTCATTATGATCTCACCTCTTCCATTCCTTGACCAGGAATACATCTTTCCTGAGGAGTGGCCCTATGAGAATACAACAAGGAGAGCATCAGTAAGAAGTAGTGAAGGCAGCAAAACCTTATTTTAATCTTGAAAAGTCTGTATATTTTGTGTATTTGTATATTAACTATCTTATAAAAAGTCAACAGGTAGATGTCTCCAATAGGAATGCATAACAATATGTTTATTTGAATAAAGAAATGAATTCACATTTTTTTCCTGATTGGCTGATTGATTTGACAATGAGAGATGGTTTTGTCACTTAGATAATGGATATTTACAATGAATTGAATGAGTAAGTAAAGTCGCTCAGTCGTGTCCGACTCTTTGCGACCCCATGGACTGCAGCCCACCAGGCTCCTCCCTCCATGGGATTCTCCAGGCAAGAGTACTGGAGTGGGTTGCCATTTCCTTCTCCAGGGGATCTTCCCAACCCAGGGACTGAACCCGGGTCTCCTGCATTCCAGGCAGACACTTTAACTTCTGAGCCGCCAGTAGAACTGTAATACACATTTTGAAAGTCTCTCAGTAGTGTCTGACTCTCTGCGATCCCATGGACCATACAATTGAATGAAGTGGGTATCAAATAGCAACTCCAAGGCTTTGGCAAAAGCAATGGTAAAGTAAAAACATTTCATTTAAAAAGTTTGCAAAGATGTATTAAAATGAACAGTAATTTAATTTCTGAATTCTTTCTGGATTTATAGAGTAAAACAAATATCTCTAAGTTGGAGAGGAACAGGCATAATTAATAGGAATTTGATAAGTCTGGGTAAAGCCTTTTTGGGATTGTTCCCAGAATATGAGAAAGTGAATGACTATAATGAATGGGTAATAAATCATTTTGTAAGTTAAATGATTTCCAGTTCTTTGCTTTCAACTAAAGTTAGGTATTAGCTATAATAATGTACTTTGATATAATTGATTATATAATACTCTGTGATTTTTGGCCTATAGCTCAGAAGATATTAAAAGAATTAAGTGACAGTGGTATGGCAAAACCCTTTCCATATCCAGCTACTTATTTACTTGAGCTTAATTGCTTAGCACTAAAAGCATCAGGGTCTTTTCCAATGAGTCAACTCTTCACATGAGATGGCCAAAGTATTGGAGTTTCAGTCTCAGCATCAGTCCTTCCAATGAACACCCAGGACTGGTCTCCTTTAGCATGGACTGGTTGGATCTCCTTGCAGTCCAAGGGACTCTCAAGAGTCTTCTCCAACACCACAGTTCAAAAGCATCAATTCTTTGGCTCTCAGCTTTCTTCACAATCCAACTCTCACATCCATACATGACCACAGGAAAAACTATAGCTTTGACTAGACAGACCTTTGTTGGCAAGTAATATCTCTGCTTTTGAATATGCTATCTAGGTTGGTCATAACTTTCCTTCCAAGGAGTAAGCATCTTTTAATTTCATAGCTGCAGTCACCATCTGCAGTGATTTTGGAGCCTCCCAAAATAAATTCTAACACTGTTTCCCCAACTATTTGCCATGAAGTGATGGGATCAGATGCCATGATCTTAATTTTCTGAATATTGAGCTTTAAGCCAACTTTTTCACTCTCCTCTTTCACTTTCATCAAGAGGCTTTTTAGTTCCTCTTCACTTTCTGCCATAAGGGTAGTATCATCTGTGTATCTGATGCTGAGAGGGATTGGGGGCAGGAGGAGAAGGGGACGACAGAGGATGAGATGACAGGATGGCATCACCGACTCGATGCACATGAGTTTGGGTGAACTCCAGGAGTTCGTGATGGAGGGCGGCCTGGCGTGCTGCGATTCATGGGCTCGTAAAGAGCTGGACACGACTGAGCAACTGAACTGAACTGAAAAGCTATAAAAACAAAATGTAGAATTGACAGTAAACCCTTTTTTATTCCAATAAGTAATGTTGGACATATGAATTAACTTCTTTAAAAATTCCATTTCCAATGAAATTTTATTCCTTTATGTTTAACAACATATTTCAATTTGAAAAGATTTCAAATAAATTTCATGTAATTTTGACTATGTGTTATTGTAGCAAAGTCATGTCTAACTCTTGGCAATCCCATGGACTGCAGCATGCCAGGCTCCTCTGTCCTTCACTATCTTCTGAAGTTTGCTCAAATTCATGTCCACTGAGTTGGTGACGCTATCTAACCATCTCACCTTCAGCCACCCCCTTCTCCTTTTGCCCTCAATCTTTCCCAACATCAGGGTCTTTTCCAATGAAATGGCTCTTTGCAATAGTGGCCAAAATTTTGGAGCTTCAGCATCAGTTCTTCCAGCAAATATTCAGGGTTGATTTTCCTTTAGGATTTACTGGTTTGATCTCCTTACTGTCCAAGGGACTCTCAAGAGTCTTCTCCAGCACCACAGTTTGAAAGTATCAATTATTCGGTACTCAACCTTTTTATGGTACAACTCTCACAACTGTACATGACTACCAAAACACAGATTTGACTATATGGACCTTTGTTGGCAAAGTGCTGTCTCTGCTTTTATTACACTATCTAGGTTTGTTATAGCTTTTTTTCCAAGGAGCAAGTGCCTTTTAATTTCATGGCTGTAGTCACTGTCCACAATGATCTTTGGAGCCCAAGAAATAAAGTGTGTCATTTTCCACTTTTTCCCCTTTATTTGCAGTGAAGTGATAGAACCAGATGCCATGATCTTAGACTTTGAATGTTGAGTTTTAAGCCAACTTTTTCACTCCCCTCTTTCACCTTTATCAAGAGGCTCTTTAGTTCCTCTTTGCTTTCTGCCATTAGAGTGGTATCATTTGCATATCTGAAGTTGTTAATATTTCTCCCAGCAGTGTTGATTCCCACTTGTGCTTCATCCCGCTTGGCATTTTCCACGATGTACTCTGCATATAAGTTAAATAAGACGGGTAAGAATACACAGCCTTAACAATATACTCCTTTCCCAATTTGGAACCAGTCCATTGTTCTATGTTCATTTCTAACTGTTGCTTCTTGACCTGCATACAGATTTCTCTGGAGGCAGGTAAGGTGGTCTGGTATTCCTATCTCTTTAAGAACTTTCTACAGTTTGTTGCAGTCCACACAGTCAAAGGCTTTAGCGTAATCAGTGTAGCATTAGATGCTTTCTCTGGAATTCCCTTGCTTTTTCTATGATCCAATGAATGTTGGCAATTT
The DNA here is from genome assembly GCF_014754425.2 of Oryx dammah. Lineage (NCBI taxonomy): Eukaryota > Metazoa > Chordata > Mammalia > Artiodactyla > Bovidae > Oryx > Oryx dammah. The sequence continues at coordinate 21,265,063 of NW_024070212.1, forward strand.
GATCTCTGGTTCTTCTGTTCAGTTCAGTTCAGTCGCTCAGTCGTGTCCGACTCTTTGAGACCCCATGAATCGCAGCACGCCAGGCCTCCCTGTCCATCACCATCTCCCGGAGTTCACTCTGACTCACGTCCATCGAGTCAGTGATGCCATCCAGCCATCTCATCCTCTGTCGTCCCCTTCTCCTCCTGCCCCCAATCCCTCCCAGCATCAGTCTTTTCCAATGAGTCAACTCTTCGCATGAGGTGGCCAAAGTACTGGAGCTTCAGCTTCAGCATCATTCCTTCCAAAGAAATCCCAGGACTGATCTCCTTCAGAATGGACTGGTTGGATCTCCTTGCAGTCCAAGGGACTCTCAAGAGTCTTCTCCAACACCACAGTTCAAAAGCATCAATTCTTTGGGGCTCAGCCTTCTTCACAGTCCAACTCTATGTCCATACATGACCACAGGAAAAACCATAGCCTTGATAGGACGGACCTTAGTCGGCAAAGTAACGTCTCTGCTTTTGAATATGCTATCTAGGTTGGTCATAACTTTTCTTCCAAGGAGTAAGCGTCTTTTAATTTCATGGCTGCAGTCACCATCTGCAGTGATTTTGGAGCCCCCCAAAAATAAAGTCTGACACTGTTTCTACTGTTTCCCCATCTATTTCCCATGAAGTGATGGGACCAGATGCCATGATCTTCGTTTTCTGAATGTTGAGCTTTAAGCCAACTTTTTCACTCTCCAGTTTCACTTTCATCAAGAGGCTTTTTAGCTCCTCTTCACTTTCTGCCATAAGGGTGGTGTCACCTGCATATCTGAGGTGATTGATATTTCTCCCGGCAATCTTGATTCCAGCTTGTGTTTCTTCCAGTCCAGGGTTTCTCATGATGTACTGTGCATATAAGTTAAATAAGCAGGGTGACAATATACAGCCTTGAAGGACTCCTTTTCCTATTTGGAACCAGTCTGTTGTTCCATGTCCAGTTCTAACTGTTGTTTCCTGACCTGCATACAGATTTCTTAAGAGGCAGGTCGGGTGGTCTGGTATTCCCATCTCTCTCAGAATTTTCCACAATTTATTGTGATCCACACAGTCAAAGGCTTTGGCATAGTCAATAAAGCAGAAATAGATGTTTTTCTGGAACTCTCTTGCTTTTTCCATGATCCAGTGGATGTTGGGAATTTGATCTCTGGTTCCTCTGCCTTTTCTAAAACCAGCTTGAATATCAGGAAGTTCATGGTTCATGTATTGCTGAAGCCTGGCTTGGAGAATTTTGAGCATTACTTTACTAGCATGTGAGATGAGTGCAATTGTCCGATAGTTTGAGCATTCTTTGGCATTGCCTTTCTTTGGAATTGGAATGAAAACTGATCTTTTCCAGTCCTTGGCCACTGCTGAGTTTTCCAAATTTGCTGACATATTGAGTGCAGCACTTTCACAGCATCATCTTTCAGGATTTGAAATAGCTCCACTGGAATTCCATCACCTCCACTAGCTTTGTTCGTAGTGATACTTTCTAAGGCCCACTTGACTTCACATTCCAAGATGTCTGGCTCTAGATTAGTGATCACATCATCATGATTATCTGGGTCGTTTAGATCTTTTTTGTACAGTTCTTCCGTGTATCCTTGCCTCCTCTCTTAATATCTTCTGCTTCTGTTAGGTCCACACCATTCCTGTCCTTTATCGAGCCCATCTTTGCATGAAATGTTCCCTTGGTATCTCTAATTTTCTTGAAGAGCTCTCTAGTGTTTCCCATTCTGTTGTTTTCCTCTATTTCTTTGCATTGATTGCTGAAGAAGGCTTTCTTATCTCTTCTTGCTATTCTTTGGAACTCTGCATTCAGATGCTTATATCTTTCCTTTTCTCCTTTGTTTTTCACCTCTCTTCTTTTCACAGCTATTTGTAAGGCCTCCCCAGACAGCCATTTTGCTTTTTTGCATTTCTTTTCCATGGGGATGGTCTTGATCCCTGTCTCCTGTACAATGTGACGAACCTCCGTCCATAGTTCATCAGGCACTCTATCTATCAGATCTGGTCCCTTAAATCTATTTCTCACTTCCACTGTATAATCATAAGGGATTTGATTTAGGTCATACCTGAATGGTCTAGCAGTTTTCCCTACTTTCTTCAATTTGAGTCTGAATTTGGTAATAAGGAGTTCATGATCTGAGCCACAGTCAGCTCCCAGTCTTGTTTTTGTTGACTGTATAGAGCTTCTCCATCTTTGGCTGCAAAGAATGTATTCAATCTGATTTCGATGTTGACCGTCTGGTGATGTCCATGTGTAGAGTCTTCTCTTGTGTTGTTGGAAGAGGGTGTTTGCTATGACCAGTGCATTTCCTTGGCAAAACTTGCTTAGTCTTTGCCCCACTTCATTCCGCATTCCAAGGCCAAATTTGCCTGTTACTCCAGGTGTTTCTTGACTTCCTACTTTTGCATTCCAGTCCCCTATAATGAAAAGGACATCTTTTTTTTGGGTGTTAGTTCTAAAAGGTCTTGTAGGTCTTCATAAAACCGTTCAACTTCAGTTTCTTCAGCATTACTGGTTGGGGCATAGACTTGGATAACTGTGATATTGAATAGTTTGCCTTGGAGATGAACAGAGATCATTCTGTCATTTTTGAGATTGCGTCCAAGTACTGCATTTTGGACTCTTTTGTTGACCATGATGGCTACTCCACTTCTTCTGAGGGATTCCTGCCCGCAGTAGTAGATATAATGGTCATCTGAGTTAAATTCACCCATTCCAGTCCATTTTAGTTCGCTGATTCCTAGAATGTCAACGTTCACCCTTGCCATCTCTTGTTTGACCACTTCCAATTTGCCTTGATTCATGGACCTGACATTCCAGGTTCCTATGCAATATTGCTCTTTACAGCATCGGACCTTGCTTCTATCACCAGTCACATCCACAACTGGGTATTGTTTTTGCTTTGGCTCCATCCCTTCATTCTTTCTGGAGTTATTTCTCCACTGATCTCCAGTAGCATATTGGGCACCTACTGACCTAGGGAGTTCCTCTTTCAGTATCCTATCATTTTGCCTTTTCATACTGTTCATGGGGTTCTCAAGGCAAGAATACTGAAGTGGCTTGCCATTCCCTTCTCCAGTGGACCACATTCTGTCAGACCTCTCCACCATGACCCGCCCGTCTTGGGTTGCCCCGCAGGCATGGCTTGGTTTCATTGAGTTAGACAAGGCTGTGGTCCTAGTGTGATTAGATTGACTAGTTTTCTGTGAGTATGGTTTCAGTGTGTCTGCCCTCTGATACCCTCTTGCAACACCTACCATCTTACTTGGGTTTCTCTTACCTTGGGCATGGGGTATCTCTTCACGGCTGTTCCAGCAAGGCACAGTTGCTGCTCCTTACCTTGGATGAGGGGTATCTCCTTACCGCCTCCGTTCCTGACCTTCAACGTGGGATAGCTCCTCTAGGCCTTCCTGTGCCTGCGCAGCCTTCATTTTCTAAACTCAGCTTCTACATTTGGAAGTTCTTGGTTCATATACTGCTGAAGCCTAGATTGGAGGATTTTGAGCATAACTTTACTAGCATGTGAATTGTGTACAGTTGTGTGGTAGTTGAAATATTCTTTGGCATTACCCTTCTTTGAGATTGGAATGAAAACTGATTTTTTCCAGTCCTGTGGCCACTGCTAAATTTTTCAAATTTGCTGGCATATTGAGTGCAACACTTTAACAGCATCATTTAGGATTTGAAATAGTTCAGTTGGAATTCCATCACCTCCACTAGGTTTGTTCATAGTAATACTTCCTATTGGCCACCTCATGCGAAGAGTTGACTCATTGGAAAAGACTCTGATGCTGGGAGGGATTGGGGGCAGGAGGAGAAGGGGACGACCGAGGATGAGATGGCTGGATGGCATCACTGACTCGATGGACGTGAGTCTGAGTGAACTCCGGGAGTTGGTGATGGACAGGAAGGCCTGGTGTGCTACGATTCATGGGGTCACAAAGAGTTGGACATGACTGAGCGACTGAACTGAACTGAACTGAACTGAACTGAACTGAATGCTTCCTATGCTTCTCTATGCAGGTCAAGAACAACAGTTAGAACTGGACATGTAACAACAGACTGCTTTCAAATAGGAAAAGGAGTATGTCAAGGCTGTATATTGTCACCCTGCTTATTTAACTTATAGGCAGAGTACATAATGAGAGATGCCAGGCTGGATGAAGCACAGGCTGGAATCAAGATTGGCAGGAGAAATATCAATAACCTCAGATATGCAGATGACACCACTCTTATGGCAAAAAGCAAAGAAGAACTAAAGAGCCTCTTGATGAAAGTGAAAGAAGAGAATGAAGAAGTTGGCTTAAAACTCAACATTCAGAAAACTGAGTCATGGCAGCTGGTCCCATCACTTCATGGCAAATAGACGGGGAAACAATGGAAACAGTGACAGACTTTATTTTTAAGCTCCAAAATCACTGCAGATGGTGACTGCAGCCATGAAATTAAAAGATGCTTGCTCCTTGGAAGAAAAGCTATGACCTACCTAGACAGCATATTAAAAAGAAGAGATATTACTTTACCAACAAAGGTCCATCTAGTCAAAGCTATGGTTTTTCCAGTAGTCATGTATAGGTGTGAGAGGCGGACTATAAAGGAAGCTGAGCTCCAAAGAATTGGTGCTTTTGAACTGTGGTGTTGGAGAAGACTCTTGAGAGTCCCTGGGACTGCAAGGAGATCCAACCAGTCCTCGGAAAGGAAATCAGTCCTGAATATTCATTGGAAGGACTGATGCTGAAGCTGAAGCTCCAGTACTTTGGCCACCTGATGCAAAGAGCTGACTCAGTGGAAAAGACCCTGATGCTGGAAAAGACTGAAGGTGGGAAGAGAAGGGAATGACAGAGGATGAGATGGTTGGATGGCATCACCAACGTGATGGACATGAGTGAGTAGGCTCCGGAGTTGGTGATGGACAGGGAAGCTTGGCATGCTGCAATCCACAGGGTTGCAAAGAGTTGGACATGACTGAGCGACTGAACTGAATGATTCCTAATGTCCACTTGAATTCATAGTCCAGGATGTCCAGCTCTAGGTAAATGACCATTCCATCATGGTTATCCAGTCATTATGACCTGTCTTGTAGAGTTCTTCTGTGTATTTTTGCCACCTGTTCTTAGTCTCTTTTGCTTCTGTTAGGTCCTTATTGTTTCTGCCTTTTAGCATGCCCGTTGTTACATGAAATGTTTCCTTGGTATCTCTAATTTTCTTGAAGAGATCCCTAGTCTTTCCCATTCTGTTGTTTTCCTCTATTTCATTGTATTGTTCACTGAACAAGGCCTTCTTCTTTCTCCTTGCCGTTCTCTTGAATTCTGCATTCAGTTGGGTATATCTTTCCCTTTCTCCCTTGCCTTTCGCTTCTCTTCTTTCCTCAGCTATTTGTAAAGCCTCCTCAGACAACCACTTTGCCTTCTTGCATTTCTTTTTCTTTGGGATGATTTTGGTCATTGTCTTCTGTACTGTGTTACAAACCTCTGTCCACAGTTCTTCAGGCACTCTGTCTACCAGACCTAATCCCTTGAATCTATTCATCACCTCTACTGCAGTTACATATCAAATGTATGTATATATCAAATAAAGGATTTGAGTTGTTAGGTCTTACCTGAATGACATAGTGTTTTTTCCTACTTTCTTCAATTTTAGCCTGAATTTTGCAATAAGGAGCTCATGATTTGAGCCACAGTCAGCTCCAGGTTTTGTTTTTGCTGACTGTATAGAGCTTCTCCATCTTTGGCTACAAAGAATATAATCAATCTGATTTCAGTATTGACCATTGGGTGATGTCCATGTGTAGACATTATTATTATTATAATTCAATTCAGAAGTATATTTTAATACTTAGAGCTTTAAAGTCATGAGAAATTTTAAAACTTACTTTCAATCTATGTTCTTAAGAGCATAAACTATAATACATTTAGATGAAATTCTAATAAAATGGAAGTTCAATAAGGAAATTAAATAATGTATATTTCTAACTCTTAAAAAAGAGCATGTTTATGCCTTTTCAAAAATGGGTCATGGTAGCAATCGAATTGTTATTCAGATTCCACAAGAATGCTGTACCTATCTTAATTAAATATGCCAATATGCATGATACCCTGAAAATTATATGCTTTGCATCTTTTAAAAGTTATATTGAAAATCTTTTATATTACTTAATAATGTAGATGGTATGATATAGTTTTTCAAGATTAATCAAAGGCTTATATGAGAAAAAATATTTATTGCCCCTTTCTTGAACATTTGTGTATCTGTCTTGATCATTTTTTTTTAAAGGAATGTTCTGTTCTGTTTTGTTTTAGGGGCTGAATAGTCAGCTTCACTTAATTTTGTTAGCTTTATTGAGATATAACTTACATTTAACTTTGCATAAGTTTAAAGTGTACAATGTGATTTGATACACTATATACTACAATATGATTCTCACTATAGCATCATTACCATATCTTTTTGTGGTACAAACATTGAAGATCTCCTTTCTTGGCAATTTTCAAGTATACAGTGAAGTACTGTTAACTATAGTCACAATGCTTTGCACTAGATTCCCACAACTTATTCATCTTCTAGTGGAAAATTTGTACCCACTGACCAACCTCTACAAGTTCCCACACTCCCCAGATCCTGATTATCACCACTCTACTCTCTGTTTTTACCAGTTTGACATTTTTAGATTCCATATATAAGTGAGATCATGTGGTATTTGTCTTTCTTTATCTGATTTATTTCACTTAGTATAATGGCCTCAAGGTCTGTCCATGTTGTCACAAAATGGAAAATTTCCTTCTCTTTTATAGCCAAATAATATTATCTATAGAGAGAGATTGCACATATTCTTTATCCATCATCTATTAGTGGACACTTCGTTGTTTCTGTGTCTTGGCTATTATAAATAATACTGCAGTGAATATGAGGCTGCATGTATCGTTTTGAGTTACTAGTTTTTGAAATTTGTGTTTTTATTATTTTTGGCTGTGCTGGGTCTTTGTTTCCGCACAGAGTTTTCTCTAGTTTCAGCAAGGAAGGGCTACTCTCTGGCTGTGGTGTGCAGGCTTCCCATTGTGGTGGCTTCTCTTGTTGAGGAGCACAGGCTCTTGAGCATGTGGGCTCAGTAATTGTGGCATGTGGGCTCGGTAGTTGCAGCTTCTGGGCTGCTTCCCTGGTAGCTCAGCTGGCAAAGAATCTGCCTACAATGCAGGAGACCCTGGTTCGATTCCTGGGTTGGGAAGTTCCTCCGGAGAAGGGATAGGCTACCCGCTCCAGTATTCTTGGGCTTCCCTGGTGGTAAAGAATCCACCTGCAATGTGGGAGACCTTGAGTTACCATTTCTATTTCCTTTGGTAATGGATAATTACCATTGCTAAACTATATGGTAGTTCTGTATTTAGTTTTTTGAGGCACCTTCATACTGTTTGTTCCCCAGATTGGTGGCTCAGACAGTAAAGCATCTGTCTGCAATGGAGGAGATCCAGGTTTGATCCCTGGGTTGGGAAGGTCTGCTGGAGGAGGAAATGGCAGCCCACTCCATTATTCTTGCCTGGAAAATCCCATGGACCGCGGAGCCTGGTGGGCTATGGGGTCCATGGGGTCGCAAAGAGTCAGACATGACTGAGAGACTTCACTTTCACTTTCACACTGTTTTCCATAGTGGCTGCCCTTTGGGTACCCATAGTGCCCAAGGTTTCCCCTTTCCCCACATCCTTTCCAACACTCATTACCTCTAATTTTTTTTGTCTTTTATCTTCTCTGTGTTGGCTATTCTGACAAGTGTGAGGTGATATCTCGTTGTTTTGGTTTGCATTCCCCTGATGATTAGTGATGTTGGGCACCCTTTTGTGTCCCTGTTGGTCATTTATTTGTCTTCTTTGGAAAAAATGTCTGTTCAGATCTTCTGCTCATTTTTTAGACTGTTTGTTATTTTTCCCCTGAGTCCTGTGAGTTCTTTCTATACTTTGGATATTACCCCCTTATCAGATATATGGTTTGCAAATATTTTATCCCATTCCGAATATTTTCTTTTCATTTTGTTGATTATTTCTTTTGTTGCCTAGGAACTTTCTTAGTTTGATATAGTCCCGCTGACTTATTTTTGCTTTGTCATTTGTGCTTAAGGTGTCATTACCAAAAAATCATTGCCAGGACATTGTCAAGGAGATTTTCTCCCTGTGTTTTCTTCTATGAGTTTTATAGTTTCAGGTCTTATATTCAGCATTTAATCCATTTTGAGTTCATTTTTGTCAGTGGTATAATCTAGGTGTCCAATTTTATTTTCTGCACGTGGTTATCCAGTTATTCTAGCACCATTCATTGAAGAGACTATCCTTTCCCCATTGAGTGTTCTTGGTCAAATATTAGTTGGCCATATATATATGGGTTTATTTCTGAGCTCTCTATTCTGTTCCATTGATGTATATATCTGTTGTTATGTCAGTATCATACTGTTTGGAATACTATACTTTGCAGTATAGTTTGAAATCAGCAAGTGTGATGCCTACAGTTTTGTTTTTCTTTCTCAGGATTACTTTACCTATTCAGGGTCCTTTGTGATTTCATGTGAATTTTAGGACTGTTTGCTGTATTGCTGTAAAAAAAAAGGCATTGGAATTTTGATAAATATTTCATTGAATATATAAATGGCTTTGGGTAGTATGAACAACAATTCTTCTAATCCATGAACACAGGATATTTTTCCATTTGCTTGTGTCTTCTTTAATTTCTCTCATCAGAGTCTTGTAGTTTTCAGTATACATATCTTTTACCTTCTTGGTTAAATTTATTCCAGATAATTTCATTGTTTTTGATGCTATAGTGAATGAGATATTTTCCCCAAAATATTCTGTTCTTAATGTATAGAAATATAATTAATTTCTGTATGTTGATTTTATATCCTTCAACTTTACTAAATTTCATTAGCTATAACAGTTTTTTTGGTTGAATCTTTATGATTTTCTATATATTAGATACCATCTTCAAATTAAGACAATGAAATCTAAAAAAATAATGCAAACAAATGTATATGCAAAACAGAAACAGACTCACAGATATAGAGAACAAATTAGCAGTTACCAAAGAAAAGAGGGAAGAGAGAGGGAGCAAATCAGGGTTATGAAATTAACAGATACAAACTATCATGTATGAAATGGATAAGCAATGGGATATATTGCACAGCACAGGGAATTATAGCCGTTATCTTGTTAAAAACGTTTAATGGAGTGTGAGCTATAAAAATATTGAATCACTATGCTATATACCTAAAAGTAATAAAATATTGTAAATCAACTATAATTCTATTAAAAATAAATAGGGGCTTCGTTGGTGGTCCAGTGGTTAAGAATCCACCTTGCAATGCATGGAATACTGGTTCAATCCCTGGTTCAGGAGGATCCCACATTCCACAAGGCAATGAAGCCTGTGCCCCATGACAACTACTGAAGCCCATATACCCTAGAGGCTGTGCTCCACAAGAGAAGCCACTGTAATAGGAAGCCTGCATACCACAACTAGAGAGTAGCCCCTGCTCACTGCAACTAAAGAAAGTCCACAAGCAGCAGTGAAGACCCAACACAGCAAAAAATAAATAGAATAATAAATAAACAATTCGTGCTGGAACCACTGGACATCTAAATGCAAAGCAGTGAATATAGATACAAGTCTTTTACACCTGTCACAAAAATTAACTGAAAATGAATCAAAGACCTAAATGTAAAATTATAAAGAATAACATAGAAGAGAAACTAGATTACCTTGGATAGAGCAATGACTTTAAATACAACACCAAAGCACAGACCTTGAAAGAATTAATTGATATTGAACTTCATTAAAATTAATAACTTCTGCTCTGTGAAAGATAGTGTCAAGAGAATAAGGAAACCACAAACTGAGAAAAAATATTTGCAAAAGACACATCTGATAGAGGATTAATCCAAAATATACAAAGAACTTTTACAAATATACAAAGAAGATGATCCAGTTTTAAAATTGGCCAAAGACTTCAACAGACACTTCACCAAAGAATAGATACAAATGTTACCTAGCATTCATGCTTCTTGGTAATTATTCAAAGGAATTGAAAGCTTATGTTCACACAAAAATCTGCATATGGATTATTTATAGCAGAATTATTCATAATTGACAAAAGTTAAAAGTAACCAAGATGTCCTTCAGTAGGTGAGTGGATAAACAGTGGTACATCTAGACCATGAAATATCATTTAATGATATGATAATGAGTATATATGTCATTATACCTTTGTCCAAACCAATAGAATGTACAATACCAAGAGTGAATTACAATATAAACTATGAACTTTGGGTCATTATGAGGTGTCAATGTAGGTTTTTCCACCTTAACAGATGTACCGTTCTGGTGGGGGGCGGGTGTTGGTAATGGAGGAGGCTATGCATGTGTGGGGGCAGGGAGTGTATAAGCAATCTCTATGCTTCCTCTCAATTTTGCTGTGAACCTAAAACTGCTCTTAAAAAAAGTCTTTAAGAATAATAAAGAATTGAAGTATGAATGTATGCTACAACATAGATGAACTTGAAAACTTTATTGAAAGAAGCCATACACAAAAGGTCACATGTTATTCCATTATGCCCAGAATAAGCAAATCCATAGACAAAGAAAGCAAACTTGTGGTTGCCAAGAGTGCTGGGGGAGGAGAAATGACTGCTGTTGGGTAAGAGATCCTTTTGGGGGTGGGGATGAAAATGTCCTGGAATTAGAAGGTGGTAATGGCTATACAACTTTGTGAATATAGTAAAAATAAATCCACTGAATTGTATACTTTAAAGGGGTGCGTTTTATGGTATGTGAATTTTGTGTTAATGTGTGCATGATGTGCTAAGATACTTCAGTTGTCTCTTACTCTTTGCAACCCTATGTTCTACAGCCCGCCAGGCTGCTCTGTCTGCGGGACTCTCCAGGAAAGAAAACTAGGGTGGGTTGCCATGCCCTCTTTTAGAGGATCTTCCTGACCCAGGGATCAAATCTATGTCTCCTGCATTGGCAGGTGGGTTCTTTAGCATTAGTGCCACCTGGGAATCCCTTGTATATTAATAATTATTTTTAAAAGGATTATTTAAATTTGAATTTGAATCAGTTGGGGGAAAAAAATCAAGCAAACCATTTACTTGTTTGCATTATCTGGATCACATTGTTTTAGCTAGTCAGTTTGGTAAGTTAACCCAGTAGCCCCCATGATTTCAGTCAGAGGTAGAAGATAGAGGGTTCATTTTATGTCTTTGCCTATTAGACTTTAAGCTGTAATAGCTGAGGTTGTCTCTTTTTATTGCACTTGTAAATATGCACTAAGGCTCCCAAATAATGGACAGAGCCAATAAACATAATGAATAGATTAATAATAAAACCAAATTATGAAAGGAAAAGAGCAAATGACTGGCAGACACTGTTGTCAGAACAAATTCACTCAAGTGAGAAAAACAGCCTGTTGGATTCAGCTGCTAAGGAAGCAGCAATTTATTTAGAAAGCAGCTGCCTTTCCAGAATGGATTATCTTTTGATAAAAGTGATGAATATGTATATATGAACAGGGAGGGGGTTGGTTAAAGATTGCACTCAGGATAACTCAATTGATTCTTTCAGAATCATGCAACTTGGCAATGAATCAGCATCACTGGCAGGCCATTTGCTTTTCTGTGGCAGTGTGTGGTTGAAACACACTCTTCTCTCTTACCTTCCATGTTATACTAGCTAACCCAAACCTACAAAGTGAGAGAAAAGACTGTTCCTATAAAGATTTAAGATTGGGTCATTTTCATATGGCTCCCATCACTAATATAGTTTATAAATATAAAGTATATAAATGCCTTTGAAACTCTCAGTTGAAAAGGGGAATTTGAGCAGGTCAGGCATAAGATCTCTTAAAAAAAAAAAAAAAGACATCCCCCCCGACCCCGCCAAGTCACAAAATTAACAATCTTTAAACATCCATTCCTCACTGAGGAGTGAGTGAAGTAGAGAGGTTTGACTGAAACTGCCATCTTGGGTAAGTTTGTAAGAAGCTCCTTTTATCTTCCAGGTTTCTTTCATTTGCTTACTGACCCTTAGATAATAGGACAGAACTCTTAGCTTCACCTAGTGGCCCAAGAAGCCTCTTCCCTTCTCAGTAGCACCTGGAGCAGAACCAGAGCCCCACCCTACCTCTGTTCATATCCCCCTTGGGGTATGCCAGCCAAGAGCTATAAAAGAGCTGAGCAAGGATAGAGTAAGGGTCTTATCCCAGGTCTATATCTCAGTTCTAATAACTTTGGGCAGGTTACTCACTATCTAAGCCTCAGCTTCCTCATCTGTATATTAGCGATAACAATAGTATTTAATCCACAGGGTTACTAGGGGACTAAATGAAGTCGTGCTGTGGTTGTTAATATTACTCTCTCTCCTTAAGTGTCCCTCCTACATAAATGAAAGATGAGAGAGACTGAGTTTCTAGCTTCAAATCTCAACGGATAAATATTAATCACTAGAAAAAGAATGAGTCTCTATCAGTAACTTCTGACTTTTCTGAAAATTTGGAACTCAATTGGATGAAAAGTTTTCCTTTCTGGAGTGCACTTCCCCTGGCATCATTTGGCTCAGTTTAGTAACCCACAAGGCAGGTTCAGGCAACTGTGGGTCACCTGGCTCATCCCATGGTGCACACAGAAGGTGAGGACTCCAAGGGAAGAGCATTGGACGGAGGAGAGTGGGAAGAAGGAGGCTCCTCACATGGCCACTCCACTCCTGTTAATGATCCTGGTTGCCGAGGAGGATAACGATTTCCCAGCAGTAGAGCCAGGTGTCATTGTCTCAGTGACTCCAATGGACATTTTCCTGGCAGCCTTTGGTATTTCTGCACTTGTACAGTGGGGAAGACAAATAATCTTAGAAACCGAAAGAAATGCCTCAGTATGACCATGGTACATGTGTTCCTCTGAACTTCATGGAGGATTGTGGTAAGATAGAATTCTGAGAGTATTTGTTGTAAAGTGTTGCTAAATTTTCTGTGTGTGTGTGTGTGTTTTCTTAAAACTTGTCTTCTACGAAAAGGCACCTGCTTCCTTTAACTGGAAGCACTTTGTGTGTGCAACAACTTTCTAGAGAAATTGCTGTGAGAAATCATTTTATGCAAACTTAAGGACTTCCTAGTGAGAAAAACTGCTTCAAAGAGGAATAGCTCCTATTATTGTTCTGGGGAGAATAAAATATTATTCCCTTATCATGAAAAAGATAGTCACAGAGGTTTCTGCTACTTATAAAACCAACTAACATGACTAATTGTTCTCTTTCCATTTATGCTGCTTATAAGAGAAGTTGTAAAAGAAACGGGAGAAGATGAGCCAGTGGGGAAGGCAGTGGCGTTCTATATTTAGTCCTAATAGGCAAGCTGGGCAAAGAAATCACCCGTGGCTGTGACTGAGGGAAGTTGTGGTACCAAAATCACCTGAAATCCACGATTTATCCTAATAAGATGTTCTAGGAATGAAAGTAATATAAGAACTCAGATGAATTAGAAGGAAACCTTTACCAAAGCCTGAGAATATGAATCAGGATTAGACTGAGCAGTGATATGTAATGTGCGAAAGATTTTTAAAATTTATTTATTTTTAATTATTTTTGACTGTGCTGGGTCTTCGTTGTTGTGCCTAGGCTTTCTTTAGTCGTAGTGAGCAGCGGCTCTTCTCCAGTTGTGGTGTGTGGGCTTGGCCCTGCAGTGGCTTCTCCTGCAGCTTTCAGGCTCTAGAGCACGGCCTCAGTAGTTGCGGTGCACGGACTTAGTTGCCCCACAGCATGTGGTTGGTATCTTACCAGACGGGGAACTGAACCTGCGTCCCATGCATTGCAAGGTAGATTCTCAACCACTGGACCATCAGGGAAGCCTGAGAAAGATGTCTGATTTTACCTGTTATTTTTTAATTCTATTTTAATTTTTGTTGACATATAATTGATTATAGTGTTGTGCCAAGCTGTGCTGTAGAGCAAAGTGACTCAGTTATTCACATATAGACACTCTTTTCTAATTGTTTATTTGGATCTTATATTTTTAATATACTTATAATATTTTAAATGGTAGTGTTTAATGTTGGCTATTTAAGTGAGAAAAATGTGCTTTCAAAAAATGAAGAATAATATAACAGAAATCTTACCAAGCACTATCTTTCTGTACCTGTGTTACCTATTTGGACCATGAGATAGATAATTATGAAGTCATTCATGGATGTGAAGGAAAATTTCAGAAAGCAATTGCTTTCTCTCTGAAAAGGGTCAATCTTGATTAATAACACTGTCTAGATACTTTCAGACATTTGTCTTTTATAATCATCTTGAGTGTGTGTGAGCAGTCCTGTCTGCTCTTTGCAACCCCATGGACTGTAGCCCACTAGGCTTCTCTGTCTATGGGATTTCCCAGCAAGAATACTGGAGCAGGTTGCTGTTTCCTTCTCCAGGGGATCTTCCCAACCCAGGGATCGAACCCATGTCTCTTGCTCATCTTACTTGCGCTTACCCCAGGACAAACACTATTGGCTTTTCTTCTGTGTACATTAGATAAGAAACTGAATTTTTCAGTCAAGGCAGGAAGCTTTAGACTAAATTTCTACCTGGGAATGTTATGAAATATGGAATATAATCATAAGGGGCAAATAAGGGACAAGTGCTTGTACCTTGATTAAATTCAGTTTCTTATCTAATACACACAGAAAAAAGCCACCGGTGTTTGTCCTGGGATAAGTGGTGAGAAACGAGGAGAGCAGGAAGGATTTTCAAGGTTAGGAGACAAATTTAAAAGACCACCACCATGCTTTCTGCATTCCCTTGCATCAGAAATGAAGATCCACACAGGAGGAAAAGAGAGGAGGTGAGAAGGAGGGGGCTCATCCTTGGGTGGTTCAGAATAAGCAGGGCCATGTTAGCTCCCATCATACTGTCATTTGCTGGGTCTGTCCCATACATTCAGGCCCAGAAGCAGATTCTCACCCAGGGAATGTCCCAAGTACTATAATCAGCTCATTGCAAAACAACGCCTTGCTCTCTCGTAGTTGCAAAACTCCCTCATATATCTTTTGGCCCCTAGCTAAGGCTTCTTTATCTCTCCGAATCCCAAATGTGTCATCGTATTATGGAAATCTGTGGGTCGATATATTCTTAGCTCAGAGGAAGACTGTTCATTTCCTTAACAAATGTTTATGGAATTTCTGCCAAGAGAGACCTAACACTGTTCCAGCAACTGGGAGTACAAAGTTAGGCCAAATCGCCTCTTTCTCTCATGTGTGTTGGGAAAGTAAAGAACTACAAAGCCCCTGGTTTTATGGGACTTAAAGTCTATAGGAAAGACTGATGATTGGCCCAGTAGTATTGGAAGGTAGTTAAATGTGAAGATAGGGGAAGCACACTATAATGGGAGAATGGAGCAAGGGAGCCTGACTCTCAGAAAAGGTATCAGGAAAAACTTCCCAGAGTGAGGGACATGTTAATGAGACCTAAAGGGTGAGTGGGCGTCCCTGATGGCTCAGGGGTAAAGAACTCCAAATGCAGGAGATGTGGGCTTGATCCCTGGGTTGGGAAGATCCCCTGGAGAAGTACGTTGCCTGGGAAATCCCATGGACAGAGGAGCCTGGCGGGCTACAGTCCATGGGGTTGCAAAGAGTTGGACGTGATTTAGCAGCTGAGCACAAAAGGGGGAGTAGAAGTTAGTCAGGTGAAGAAGGTTAAAAAGATTATCAAGCAGTGGGAACAGCACATGGAGAAGACCGAGGGGGTGAAAAGAATCTTAGTTTTGCTAGAGAATGAAGTGTGTGAGTGTGTGTCTCCCCACATGAGGTGGTGAGACAACACGGCAACAGAAGGCATCTCAAACATAAGACGCCTACCAAGTAACCAATCTGCCGCTTCTTTTCAGGCAAACCCCAGTGGACATTCCTTAATCACAGGGAAGAAGACACATGAAAGGAGAAGCCTCCCCTTGAGAGGGACACAGGGAATGGTTAGCTTCTGGGCAGAACTGGGCCCCAATTAAAGCCAGAAGACAGTTAAAGATGGAGAAAAGCTTGTCAGTTATAGGAAACATTCCGTGGAAACTTGGGTGGGAGGACAACAGCAGGAAACTGAATCAAAAGCACAGAGCACAGCGACTTCCTCTGTGGTCCAGTGATTAAGACACTGTGCTTCGCCTGCAGGGTTGCAGGTTTGGTCCCTGTTTGGGAAGCTAAGATCCCACATGCCATACCCAAAAGATTTTTTTTTAAAAAAGCACGGAACACAGAGATGTGAGTATAGGGGTAGATAATCAGAAGAGATTGCATACTAGGAGGTGAAAAAAAAAATGGTTACATGGCAAAATGGACTTAGCTACTTAGGATTCTTTTAGTTAAAAGTATTAGAAAGTCCCTTGAATTGGTGTGATATGAAAAACAAGTGAAGGGACATTTGGCATAAGGATACAGAGGTCTTTCATGGACTCTCGGGAAAGAATGCAGGAAGAATGGACCCTGAGGAAGAAGCTAGAAACAAGACCTATTATGTCTTTGCTTCTCTCTGCCATTTTCTTATATAGCTAATTAATTTTCTCTGCTTTTTTGTCCACAAGGTGGATGCAGATCTCAAATTTACACATTCTGTTTCTAGCAAAATGCACTAGCAAACCATAACCAACTTCAGACCCAGTTCCAAAATCCCTTCAGTGATTTGATTGCCACAACCTGAGTACATGTCCGTTCCTTTTCTACATGGGACAAATGTGACAGTTAGCCCTGAACTCAGGAGCAGGGCCCCAAATTGTGATTCAGGAAGTTGACTCTGCTGCTGCTGCTGCTAAGTCGCTTCAGTCATGTCTGACTCTGTGCGACCCCATAGATGGCAGCCCACCAGGCTCCCCCATCCCTGGGATTCTCCAGGCGAGAACACTGGAGTGGGTTGCCATTTCCTTCTCCAATGCATGAAAGTGAAAAGTAAAAGTGAAGTCGCTCAGTCGTGTCCGATTCTTAGCGACCCCATGGACTGCAGCCCACCAGGCTCCTCGTCCATGGGATTTTTGTTTGTTTGTTTGTTTGTACAAATTAATGTTTATTTTATTAATTTTTAAATTTAAAGAGTCGGAAAATGGACGTCCATGGGATTTTCTAGGCAAGAGTACTGGAGTGGGGTGCCATTGCCTTCTCCAAGGAAGTTGACTCTAATGCCCTCAAAATAACTTATTCTTACAAATGCCTTTCTGGCTATATGGGGTTGTCAGTGGTGGAGGGGTCTCTCTGGCCTTTTAGGGATTAGCCAGCTCCTGGGTAAGTTATCTTACTGAGGCATATTGGAGGTCTGATGACTGTGAAGACCCCAGTTGCTCTGCATGGTGTGGCCCAAAATGAATGAGACTTCCAAACTACGCAGCTTCCAAGGAGGTGACTTGAGGCCTACAGTAGACGTGTGTGAAGGTACAGGTGGAGAAGTTCCCTCTGTTTTCTCCATGCAGTGGCTGCTCTTTGCCCTCCAGGTGCCCGTTACACGGCAGAGGGTCTCATTTTTTTGTGGACACCAGAATCCATGATGCCATGGTTAAAATTCAAATTCCTGGGTCCAGTCTTAACAATTCCAATTCAGTGGTTTGATTCAATATCTAGGAATCTTCATTAAATTTTTTTAAAATTTTTATTGGAGGATAGTTGATTTATAGTGTTATGTTAGTTTCAGGTGTACAACAAAGTGATTTAGTTGTACATATGAATATATCCATATACAAATTCATATTTCCATTCTTTTTCAGTTTCTTTTCCCACATAGGTTATTACAAATTATTGAGTTGAGTTCCCTGTGCTATACAGTAGATCTTTGTTGACTGTTTTATATATAGTAGTGGGTAGGAATCTTCATTTTAAACAAGTACCTCGGGTGATTCCAGTACATGAAATCCTTGAATCACACTTTGAGAAATTTGGCAATGCCAGTTTGATGGCAACTTTCAGGGTTTTAAACATGCAACCAGCTAAAAATCAATCCTTCAAGCTATATTTAACTCATTTTATATATCTACATACATCAGATTATTTCATTTGTTGACTCAATTTTGTATTAAATACAAAAATGTCTTTTTTTGCATGGTGTTCAATTTCAATGCTGTTTTCTGATTTCACACCCAGCATTGAAATTGCTCCTGCTTAATAATTCTTAATGAATGTTACTGACTCTGTCCTCTGAGCAAACTTTTTTCTTTAGTAAATGATTTACTGCTGGTGACAGTCTGGTGATCTTTGCTTGTATCACTTGGCTAACTTAGTCATAGAGGTAGGAAAGAAATGTTTTGCTTTTTAACCTGTTACTTCTGTGCTTTTTAGGTCAGGCCTGCGTGCGTGTGTGCATGTGTGTGTGCTAAGTCACTTCAGTTGTGTCTGACTCTTTGCGACCCCATGGACCATAGCCCGCCAGGCTCCCCTGTTCATGGGATTCTCCAGGCAAGAATACTGGAGTGGGTTGCCATGCCCTCCTCCAGAGGATCTTCCTGACCCAGGGATCAAACCTGCATCTCTTACGTCTCCTGCATTGGCAGGCAGGTTCTTTACTATTTAGGTCAGGAGCAGGGCATAATAACATGCAACAAACAAAAATGTTAGGGTAAGTATGAAACTGAGAACCAGGAGTTCCAAATTATCTGTTTATCCTGAAAATAATAAAATCCCAGAATGCCAGAACTGGTAGAGATTTAGAGTCAATCCATCATTCAGTTCAGTTCAGTCATTCAGTCGTGTCCGACTCTTTGCGACTCCATGAACCGCAGCACGCCAGGCCTCCCTGTCCATCACCATCTCCCGGAGTTCACTCAGACTCACGTCCATCGAGTCAGTGATGCCCTCCAGCCATCTCATCCTCAGTCGTCCCCTTCTCCTCCTGCCCTCAATCCCTCCCTGCATCAGAGTGCTTTCCAATGAGTCAACTCTTCGCATGAGGTGGCCAAAGTACTGGAGCTTCAACATTAGGTTGGCTGTAATAATATGAACTGTTTATTAAGTAACTTCTATGTGTGGGGAATTCTATGTGCTTTGTATGTATTATTTCATCTAATCTTCGCAGCAACACTTGAGGAAGGGATCATTATTCCTAATCGAGCCAGGGTTTTAAGAACATCTCAATAGGCTTGATCAGTGAGGACAGTCAATTAATAGGGATTCATATAAAGCCATTTACCTGGCCTCCAAACGTGGCTGTGCAAGTTTGGGATGAGTGAGATTGGACTCCACAGAATTTTGCGTGAAATGACATGTGTGTTTTCACTGTGGCTGTAAGTTATTAATAAATAGGCAATAGAACCACTGCCAGAAAAGCTGTTTTCCTAAGCGTCAATAGATGGACAGAAATTTTGTCCACCCTTTTCTCTGCTCATTGTTCTGTGTGGTTGATTCCAGACTCCGCAGTTTATGAGAAATTTTGACCAACTAACCTCCAAAGGAGAGATACAGGGTCCTGAAAGACATTTCCTCTGAAGAACATATAAGGGAATGGAGGTTATTTAAAACCCTCTTAACATGAACCTACTTTGAATCCTTGAAGAGCTATGAGATGCACTCAGGAAGGGACAATGTGTGGTTCTGAGAACAGCAAGAAGTATGATGGATGGCCCTCATAGGAAGGTGAGTTTCAGCACAAGGTAAGGAAGCACTTTCCAACAACAAGGACTGTACAACAAGAGTATGGGGCCCTGTGTGAGGCAGCAGGCTCCCCCTCCCTGGAGCATCCATGAAGATGAACCACTTACCCGGGAAGTTTGGGAGGAGATCCATTCCAGGATGTGGGATTGGGTCCTATGACTTCTCAGATCCCTTCCAATTCTGAGAACTTATTATTCTGGTACCACAGATAGGTTTTAGAAAGTTACCGTATAAAAGACACTGAATCAGTGCTTTGAAGCACAGAAAATACGGCATGATTCTTCCATTCAAATTACCACCTAATGGATAAAAAGGTTCAAAAGTAAATATAAAAATGCATAGTTCCTATCTGCAGGAAAGGAATGGAGATGCAGAGAATGGACTTGTGGACACAGTGGGAGAAGGAGAGGGTTAGGCAAACTGAGAAAGTAGCACTGACACACACGAATATATACACTATCATGTGTAAAATAGAAAACTAGTGGGAAGTTGCTGTATAACACAAGGAGCCCAGCCTGGTGCTCTGTGATGACCTAGAGGGGTGGGATGGGGGGGGGCACAAGAGGGAGGGGACCTATGTATAATTATGGCTGATTTGCATTGTTCTATGGCAGAAACCAATACAACACTGTAAATCAGTTTTCATCCAATTAAAAATTAACACATATATATGGAATTTAGAAAGATGGCAATGAGAACCCTGTATGCAAGACAGCAAAAAAGACACAGATGTGTAGAGCGGACTTTTGGACTCAGAGGGAGAGGGAGAGGGTGAGATGATTTGGGAGAATGGCATTGAAACATGTATAATATCATGGAAGAATCGAATTGCCAGTCTATGTCCGATGCAGGATATGGCATGCTTGGGGCTGGTACATGGGGATGACCCAGAGAGATGTTGTGGGGAGGGGGGTTCATGTTTGGGAATGCATGTACACCCGTGGTGGATTCATGTCAATGTATGGCAAAACCAATACAGAATTGTAAAGTAAAATAAAAAAATTTAAAAAAAAATTAAATTAAAAAAATGCATAGTTCAACCTCCTTTTACAGCTGAGGTTAAAGTCAACATCTTTGTAGCTTCATTTATTGATGAAAAATTGAGATTGAGGGATAGAGTGGATATTGGATCAGGTGTTATACATAATAGAATGAAGATTCTATTATGGGGTGACATTAATACTATATTAAAGTGATATTTTATTCCGGGGTTTTAGGGATTCTGTATAACCCTTCCGTTTAAATGATTCGGATGGTTATAGACAAAAGATGAAGTAAACCAGAGAAAGAAAAGTAATATTGTGCAATGTCTATAGACTAGTCTCTAAATTCCAGTGGTCTAGGCTGTACTGTTTGGAGAAATTATTTCTCTAAGTGGGTTGGTTTGAATTGCATGGAAACAAAGCAGGCTGTTGGGCCCACTCTTTGTAAATACCTTCCACAAAACTAAACCCTCCTCCCTGATCCTACAACTATAGCAGGCAACAAGGAAAAGACAAGTACCAGTTGCAGTTTGCATGTGGACTTGACCTCTGCTACCTGCCATGGTTCTTCTCACTCCTGCGCACTAGATCCTGCCATCACGTGGGAGAAGAGGAGGAAAGATTGCCAAGGCTGCCCCTGGTAGGAAACAAAAGGAGAGAAGAGGAAACAAGAGAAGAGAAGAGAAGAGAAACAAAACACACTGAGACTGTTCTCTTTAAGAGCTTTACCCGCTGGTAACTGGCCGATCCAAACCTGGACTCCTCCTTTAGGGGAGAGTCTCCCACTGTATCCCAAGTCATCCTGTGAGAGGGCAGGAGACAGGGAAGTATTGGGCGAAAGAGAGCCCAAGAGGGTCTTGGACTTTATTCTCCTAGAGGTCAACATTGCTGTTTTATATCATGAAGTTAATGATTCCTGTTTCTAAGTTACCTTTGGTGTGTTCATCACACCTTTTTAAAATTAATTTTTATTGGAGTATAGTTGATTTACAATGTTGTTTCCACTGTGCAGCAAAGTGAATCAGCCATACATATACATATATCTCCTTTTTTTTGGATTTCCTTCCCACTTAGGTCACCACAGAGCACTGAGTAGGGTTCCCTGTGCTATACAGTAGGTTTTCATTAGTTCTCTATTTTATACACCATATCAATAGTGTATGTACATGAACCCCAATCCCCCAATTCATCCCACCTTCCTTACCCCACTTGGCATCCATATGTTTTGTTTCTACATTACATCTTTTTAAGGGCTATGAGCTCTTTGAATAAATGTTAACGAGTGGCATGGCTTAAGACTTGAACATTAGTTGGAATCTCAGAGAATTTTTTTGAAATACCTAGACAAGAATTTAATGATTATAAACTATGCAATAGGCATTCTGCATAAACTAATAAGTTACAAAATTTATTATAATAACCCTGTGATTCAAGGATTATTATTAACAAAAGGTTTTGTTTTCCATCACACTGAAGTTTCACACAAACATACTTCTGTTCATTCTGCGGCAAACTAAAAAATTTCTGAGAGTATAGTTCTTAGTAATCTGAGGTGTGTTTATGTTTCACATGTTCCTTCAATCTTGTGTCTTCTTTGCCAGTACCCAGCCTTGGGTAATTCCTCATGTAATTCTTCATGTTTGTTCTCTCTGCTGCCACCCCTAGGCAGCACAAAGAATTTCTGTGAGTAACAAATAGCTCAGTTGGTAAAGAATCCACCTGCAATGCAGGAGACCCTGGTTCGATTCCTGGGTCAGGAAGATCTGCTGGAGAAGGGATAGGCTACCCACTCTAGTATTCTTGGGCTTCCCTTGTGGCTCAACTGGTAAAGAATCCGCCCACAATGCAGGAGCCCTGGGTTTGATCCCTGGGAAGATTGCCTGGAGAAGGGAAAGGCTACCCACTCTGTATTCTGGCCTGGAGAATTCCAGTACAGTCCATGGGGTCACAAAGAGTCGGACATGATTGAGCAACTATCACTTTCATGGAGCCACACTCCTAGGGTTCACTCTGATATATGCACACTCTCCTGGGCAGGAGTCTCATTGCTCTTCATGTAATCACTTTACTCATCACTGTTAACTCCCTGATACATCCCTCTTAATATCAATTCTATATTTTTCCATACTCCCTAAACCTTCCACCTTTGACCCAACTCTTTCTCCACAACTTCATTCTTAGCAGATGGCCATTCTACTATAATCTGCACCCCCCCTCAAATGGATGCTCCTTGACTTTTCTTCATAGAGACTTGATCACCATAGCAACCACTGCTGGCTTTGGTTCATTTCCTCAGAAGCCCCTACTGGCAGAGATAGCTGAATCATGGAACTTTTGCAAGGAAATGCTGGGAACCCTTGTTTCTGAGGGCTGAAATCTCAAGGGCAGCTCTAAATTCAACTAACCAGAAAGAAACAGATCCAGAAGGACAAAGGGAAAGCAAAAGGGAGTCTAGAAATAGCCATCTCTTGTCCTGCCAGCTTCTTGAGGGAAGTCATAGGTTCTGTGAAAAAAACAGAGGTAGAGGTGAAATTTGAGAGCCTAATATCAAAAGACATTATGCCTTGTTTCTTGCATTGCTTTGAATGCATTAGTGTGAACTTTAAAGAAAAAAATGAATATCTGACACTGTTTATCCCTTCAGACTTACAGAGTTAAAAGATGGAGTGATAGTTTAAGCCTATTTAACAAACATTTGTTGTGGTCCTCTTTAGATAATGAAAAAGAATTAATCTAATATAGAATCTGTCCTAATGGGAGATATATACAGCTAGGGGAAAACAAAAAAGTTTCCAATTAGACTTAAGTCAGTTCTTACAGAGGCATTTCTGTCACAAAGCAGAAGCCTACATGGAATCTCCATGCATTTGGGGAATGCTGTCCAATAAAGAAAGCATTTAGCCTTTATAGCACATCCAAGTTACCAAGGCACTTCATTCTCTTTTGATTTAGTTCACCATGAGACAGTAGCTTCCTTTTAGGGGGCTCATCAGTCACAGTTCTTGGGTTTTTGAGTTTTCTCTTTCCTTCATCACCCTTATCCTTACTTCTACAGCAGGTGAGAAAGAAGCATTCTCTTGGCCAAATTTTGAGGACAAGTTTAGGCTACACAACAAAGCACTACAATAAAATAGAGTCACACTGTACCCACATAAGAACAAAGTACAGTGAAAACACAAGACGGGGCAATTTATGTTGTCCTGGGGACTTGAGAGAGGAAGGGCTGGCAAAAGCTTCATAAAAGAGACTATTTCAGCTGTATTTTGTCCTCCTCCTTTATTCCTAGGTAACATTTTAAATCATATTATCTTTTGGGGGAAATTTTTTTAAAATTTATTTTGATTGGAGGCTAATACAATATTGCAGTGGTTTTTGCCATACATTGACATGCATCAGCCATGGGTATACATGTATCCTGAACCCCCCTGTCCTGAACCCCACTCCCATCTCCTCCTTATCCCATCCCTCTGGGTTGTCCCAGTGCACTGGTTTTGAGTGCCCCGCTTCATGCATTGAAGTTGGACTGGTCATCTAATTCACATACGGTAATATACATGTTTCAATGCTATTCTCTCAAACCATCTCACCCTCGCCTTCTCCCACAGAGTCCGAAAGTCTGTTCTTTACAGTGTCTCTTTTGCTGTCTTGCATATAGGGTCATGTTACCATCTTTCTAAATTCCATATATATGCGTTAATATACTGTTAGTATACTGTTTTTCTTTCTGACTTACAGAAATTTTTCTTTTTAAGTTGGGAGAGAAGGGAAGCTATCCAGAAAGCTAATTCCTTTAAAATTCTTCTCAGCCTCAGTCTAGACTTGCCAGGGTCTCTGCTAGGTTATGCTCTTAGGTGGTGTTACTGAGGGTTGTGTGAGATATTCCCTCTCTATCCCAGAAGGCAGTAAATAGTTACTGATTCACTCTCCATATCCCTTAAGCTTGCATTACTTAATTTCTTTCTTCCCGTTAAATTATTGATAGGGAAAAAAAATCTCTTATTCTTTTCCTCAAAGTGTTTTGAAACGATCAAGGAAACTATCATCTTAAGAGTGCTGGAAACCTTGGGGACATATGGCATTCAAATATTAGAGAGAATCTCTAATGATATCATTTTAAAAATGTCTTTCATTATTCTGTCATGTCCTGAAATCCCAATCCCATAAAAGCATAACAGAAATGGGGTTGGGGATTTTACTAAATTAAAATTTGTAAAGGTTTGTCTGGTTTTCCTTACTTTCATTATTGTTCATTCCACATTCCAGAAAAAAAGTAAACTATTAGTTAAGAGTCACAGTTAGATAATTCTATATAGGAAGCCAAGGCTAGAAGTTCAAAATTTAACAGGGCTGATGAAATTAGAAAAGTATCAGCCATCAAAATCTCATTTCCCTTTGGCAGCACTTTCTATGAAACCCCCCCAAAAGTTTCTAGGGCTTCACCTATTATACTTAGAGTCATCAACATTACTGAAAGCACTTTAAAGGTATTAATTATCTTACTTACTTTCCTAATTAGTGATGGAGCACACCTCTGAAGAATCGGAAGGGGATGGGTATCAGGAACCCCTCCTTGATGACAGGAAAAGAGAGTTGATTTGTCCCAAGATATCTAAAGGCAAATTGGAAACAACAGCTAGACTCAGGTTTGGTTCAACCTGAAAAAAGAAAAATGCTACCTGATTCACTGACACCAAAATATTCACCTTCACTTACAAAATGATTTTCTTCCTGGCATAATTTTTTTTCCTCCATTCAGCCTCAGAGATAATACTAATGATTACCAGAGATGGTAGTGAAAGCCAAACTTAATCACCATAATTGACAATTAAGTTGGGTAACAACACAGAGACAGGTGATTTCACACAGGGCTAATGAAAATGGGCTATTAAAATCTGCACACGTTTGGCAGCAATTATGAGCTCCTGGAACCATTTGCTTTGAAATGTGCACATTTCACAGGCGGCTGCTTGCCAATGAGACAGCTCTGAGCAGGACCAAGAAAGAAAGAGGAAAAGGCAGAGTCACCAGAGATTTTTGTAGGTGCCATTTGCTTTCAGTGGTTTGCTGGATCTTTATTATTACATACCTGGTATTTTAAAGCCAAAGAAAAATGCTCACTTCACAGTTTTAGGGAATTATGACCCATTTTCCTACAAAACCGCAAGGGGACTGGCAGATGACAGGGAGCAGGCATGGACGAATGCCTAAGAGTTGAGTAGAATAGAGGGGGTCCGCGGAGTTTTCAGTGTGGGCTCTGTGGGAGAAAGCTGGGTTTCCTGTCTAGAGTGCATCAGAGACCCTTATTTTAACGATTCTCATAAAATGAAAGGGCTCCGACTAAAGGATCTGCCTGCAATGCAGGAGACCCGAATTCGATCCCTGGGTTGGGAAGATCTCCTGGGGAAGAGAATAGCTACCCTGTACTCCCGTATTCTTGCCTGGAGAATCCCATGAAGAGGAGCCTGGTAGGTGTTATAGTCCACGGAGTCACAGAGTCGGACTTGACTGAGCGACTAACACTTTCACATTTTTACAAAATGTAAAGTAGAAGTAATAATCCCTGCTTCCCAACTGACAGAGAATAGTCATCCTTAAAGGCACTTGGATTAAGAAGGTGAGGTTACTTGACTGGTTCAACACTATTACTCCTTTATATTCAGTCTGCCACCATTTTGCTAAAAGCCTCTCTCCATGAAGTTCATACTATCTGGATATACCAATTAGTAGGGAAGCTAATTAACTATTTTTAATAACAGGAAACCAGATGACAAAAAGAAGTTGTCTTAAGGCAATCTGGGAGTAACATCTATATTCAAATATGGTGATTGAATCTTATTTTTTATCCACTCTGATAATCTCTCTTTTAAATGATACATTAGGACCACTCATATTTTAAGTGATACTCCTTAACCTAATCCTTAATCTAAGTGATTATTGATATCACTGGATGAATACCACTATGTTTATAATTAGTTTATTGAACTTGTTCTTTTTATCTGCCCCTCTTTTTCTGCCTACTTTGGTTTTAACTGAGTATTTTGCATGATTCTATTTTATCTCCTCTGTTAGCATACCGATTACACTCACTTTTTGTGTAATTGAGTGTATTTTTTAGTGGTTGCTCTATAGTTTGCAGCTGCTGCTGCTAAGTCGCTTCAGTCATGTCTGACTCTGTGCAACCTCATAGACGGCAGCCCACCAGGCTCCACCATCCCTGGGATTCTCCAGGCAAGAACACTGGAGTGGGTATAGTTTGCAGCACACATTTACAATTAATTTGACTGCTTCTTCATGCTTAGTGGAGGTATCTTATAACAAAGTATTCCCAATTCCTCCCTCCCATCTCTTATAAAATTTTTCTCTTGTGTTTTATTTTTTATTTACTAAATTGATATATGTTGCTTTTTGTTTAACCCTTTACATGCCTCTCTGGCTGACATGCACAAAAGAAGAAAAACTGGAAAGGCCCAAAGCTAATAGAGTTATCAAAGACAGGTGAGAAATTTCTAGAAGTAAATGGTATGGTTCTGATCTAGAATAGCCTTAATATCAATAGAATTTAAAACTGTTCATTTGTGCATCACTTGAGAAGGCAAAATATGTGACAGTTCATCCATTTCTGAAGGAAGAACTTGGTGACAACAGATCTGAAGGAACAAAACATACATGCTGCTATCAACATTTCAGACTAGCTTTTTATGAATCAGTTATTTACCTGTTAAATATAGAATATACTGATAAATCATGGGCCCTAGAGATAAAAATTGCCTAGATATTCGATTATACCCGCACTGAGTGCATACTACAGCTTTCTTAAACGGCAGAGCCCTGTAAGTAGTATGCTGGCTTCCCGTCAAGCTCGTAGCCTCTCCCCTCAGCAGTAGCCAGTTTACCCTCAAAGGCATTATTCACTTCTCTTACAGTGTTTTTGATTTATGATTTATAGCATTTATAGCATTAATAGAAATAAAATATTTTTTATAAAAAATAAGGTTATAAAACATGATTTATAGCATTCCCTTTGATTCGTAGAGTTTCTTTCTCCTTGCTTATATTACTTATCTGTTATTTGCATGTTTTCCACTTTCTCCACTAGAATCCTTAACCTATAAATCAATTATTTTAAGTTCCTTCTTCAATAATTCCAAAATACATATAATATCTGAATCTGGTTATGTTGCATGCTTTGTCTCTTCAGATTTTTAAATTTTTTTGTCTTTTAATGTGTCTTGTGATTTTTGTTGAAAGTAGGTGTCTTTTTCTAGTTGATAAGTTTTCTAGTTTTCAGTAATCTGATTGTGGTATGGTATGTGTGTTTTGCTTAAGAGTTCACTGAGAAAAAAAAAAAGAGTTCATTGAGAGTCTTCATTCTGTGTGTTTATTCTCCACTGTCCCCCCCATTAGAAACTTTGAACCTTCAAATATTTTTCTGCCTCTTTATCTGTCTTTGACACTACAATTTTGGATATACTATACTTCTTTAACATTGTCCCACACTCACTACAACTTCTTTTTTCAGTCTTTTTTTCCTCTTCGATTCATTTTCGATAAATTCTATGTCTTCAAGTTTAATGAAAATTTCTTCTGTACTCTCTAATCTTCTATTAACCATATCTAGTAATATTTCTATTTATGATATTTTATCATCTTTTGGAGTTCCATTTATATTATATCTTCCATTTCTCTCCTTCTTATGTTCATATTTCTTTTCCTTTTTGAACATGTAAGAATAATTAAAATACATGTTTTAACGTTTTTGCCTCATTCCATCATCTCTTTCATTTCTGAATTTGTTTTGATTATCTGAATTTTATCCTGGTTCTCGGTCATATTTTCCTGTCCTTACTGTATTTTGTTTTTAAAGATTGTTGAAATTTGTTCTCAGAAGTTACTTGTGTTCAGTTTGATTCTTTTGAGAGTTGTTTTAAAATTCTTTCAGGATGAGTCTATAGTAGTCATTGCTCAAGGGCACTTGGACCCACTTTTAAATCATGGCCCTTCTCTTCATTTTCATGACTGTAACGATCTCCAGCCCAGTGTGATCTCCTAGGAATTCTTTGCCTTCTCCTAGTCACTGTTCTTTGCCTGGTATCTGTTCTTTCCCATTACCCTACCATACACAGACTTCTATTCAGCTATTGATTCATGAGGCCCATTATATATATTTTGGTAACTCTTCTGTGTGTCTTCCTCCTGTCAGTTACTCTGTGCAAAAATCCAAGATTCCTTGATTTTTTTTTAAATTTAACTCAGCAGTTTTCCATGCCTTTTTTTGTTTCTTCCCTGTGCCATATCCCAGGAATTGTCTCTAAGAAGAAAACTTAGGTGTGGTAGATTTCGCCTTATTTCTTTCAGAGATCACAGTTCAGAGCTTCCTGTTGTCCGATGTCGGAAAAGTTTTTTTCCTATATTTTTTCCAGTTTTCTAATTGCCTATTCTAGCAGCATAATTCTGGACTCAGTTTCTCACTCATGAACAGAAGCAGAAGATGCCTCCCAGTTTTTGGAGCTATTTCTCTTAAAGCTCATCTAAGAACTTCTACCTATATTATTACTAGCCAGAACATGTCATTACATGGCTGTTTCTAACTGCAAAGGCCGTTGGAATGTGTAATTGTTTAACTGAATACATTATGCACACACACAGATTCCCAATAAAACAGTATTCTGTTACATGGAGAAAATAAAGGAAAGGAAGAATTAATATTTTGGCAACTAGTAGTTCCTGCTATAACTCTTTATCTTGTTTTTATCAGTAATATAAAACTTTTAAATGGCTGCAAAATGTTTTACAATGTGAATATTATCATTTATATGTCCATTCCGCCTCTGTTAGTGGACACTTGTCTGTAGTTTGGGTTTTATGTTTTTGTTTGTTTTTTGTCACTACAAACCTAATTTACATACATACATTCTGTCATATATATACATGTATCTGAGATATTAATGTCTGATCTTACAACAACAAAATTCTTGCCTGGAGAATTCCATGGACAGATGAGCCTGGTGGGCTACAGTCCATGGGATCGTAAAGAGTCAGACATGACTGAGCAACTAACACTTTCACTTACTTTTACAGCAACAAAGAAAAGGGACGATTTTCATGAAAATACTAATTACCAAAACCTTGACCTAAAAAGAAAGAAGTAAAGAGCTAGAATAAACAGGACTAAGAAAGAAGAAAGAAAGAAACAGTGCAAGTCATGTCCAGCTCTTGCGATCCCATGAACTGTAGCCTGCTAGGCTCCTCTCTCCATGGGATTCTTCAGGCAGGAATACTGGAGTGGGTTGCCATTTCTTTCTCCAAGACTAACAAGACTAGGAAAAAAAGTAAATAGAAAAAAGAGCAAGTCCAAGTGGTTAGCAAATATATAAAAAGTCTCTGCCAGCACTGTATGTGTGTGTGTGTGTGTGAGAGAGAGAGAGAGAGAGATGTACAAACTGCTGGCAGTAGACATGATCACTCTAATTTCTGGTGAGATTATATTATAGTGTTGGTTGTTCAGTCATGTCTGACTCTTTGCGACACAATGGACTGTAGCCCACCACACTCCTCTGTCCATGGAGTTCTCCAGGCAAAAATACTGGAGTGGGAAGCCATTACCTTCTCCAGGGGATCATCATGACCCAGGGATCGAACTCGGTCTTCTGCTGTGTGGGCAGCCATCTGAGCCACCAGGAAGGTTTTACTGGAGTGATGTTAGAAACAATAGTAATCAGTATGACATAAAACCCAACCAGCCAGAAGTTTTGCTAACTCTAATAGAATAGATACTAGCTGTACACAAACGGTATGATCATTCTCTTGTTCAGTGACGAAAATCATCTGTGCATACATATATGTAAACATATCATTATGTATTTGTGCTCATATCTATGTAACAAATTCCACAGATTGGGAACATGCAGTATGTTGGGTGTGTGTACAGATGAGAAATCTGACACAAGTCTCATCTTTTCATTTTAAGAACAGTTTGATTTTTCTCTTTGGGAATTTATAAGATTTACCTTCATGCCTGGAGTTCAAGAATTTTAGCTCAGATGGTAAAGCATACGCCTGCAATGCAGGAGACCCAGGTTCAATCTCTGGGTTGGGAAGACCCCCTGGAGAAGGAAATGGCAACCCACTCCAGTATCCTTGCCTGGAAAATTCCATGGACAGAGGAGCCTGGCAGGCTACATTCCATGGTGTCAGGGAGTCGGACATGACTGAGTGACTAACACACACACACACCCTTTTGTGCCTGGAGTTCAAGAATTTTGTACTAGAATGTATGTCATCTTTTAATATAATATCTCTGAGTTTGGAGTATTTCTTTCATTTGATCTTACAGGTCATCCTATCCTTTAGTCTCATCCTATCCTAAAATGTATTATAAAATTTCAGTTCAAAAACCCATACTGTTAGTTCCAGGAAATATTTGGGGGGCATTCTAATTATTTTTATTTTCAAATTGTTGTCTATCTCTTTTGGCTGTTGCAGTTAGTAAGGGGCTTATTCAGAATGTTTACTTATCCTTCCCTCTCTCTGGCTGCTGGTCCCTCATAGGTATGATGTTACTTCTCTTGTCTCCTTAAACTAGCTATGTTCATCTGCCTTAAGTGGTGGAATAGTAGAAGGCATGAGTATCTGTCCCTGTGGGTCAGTAAGACAGGTTGTTGTCTGATTCCAGTCAGGTTACTATGAGGAAGCCTCTTTACCTTGCTTTCCTTAAGCTTTCCAAGTCTTAGGTATGGAAAGAAATCAGGAACTCAGTCACTTAATTCAATAGCCACTCAGTTCATTCTTCTTCATTAGTTGAACCAGTTTTAAAAAATTTTATAGCTTCATATTACTTCATTGTATGGTTGTGCCATAATTTTTCATTCTATATTCTATGCATGAATATTTAGGTGGCTTCAGTATTTTTCAGTTAAAAATAATGATTAAATGAATCACAAGCATTTATATTTTCTTCAGACATATATCTTCAGGGTATATTTCTAGAAGTAGGATGAATTGGTCAAAGAGTAAATGAATATGTAGTTTTGTTAGATATTGCCATATACAGGGAATTTGTATTTCCACTAGCAATATAATAATAGTGCCTATTTACTTATATCTCTAAAAAAGCTTGTCATCAAGCATTTGAAGTTTTGCAAATCTGGTAAGTGAGAAATGGTTTATAAGAGAGTGTTGAATTTCACTAATAATGCATGAAGTTGGGTATCTTTTAGGGTTATTCGTGTCTGACTCTTTGTGACCCCATGGACTGTAGCCTACCAGGCTCCTCCATCCGTAGGATTTTCCAGGCAAGAGTACTGGAGTGGGTTGCTGTTTCCTTCTCCAGGAGATCTTCCCAACCCAGGGATCGAACCCAGGTCTCCCGCATTGCAGGCAGACGCTTTACCATCTGAGCCACCAGGGAAGACTCAATAAAATTCTTGTAAGTTGTCTGCTCATATCTCTTGTCCATTTTTTTTTTGTCATTTCTTCCCTGGTATTTAAGAGTTTTTGGTATATGTCTATCTCACAGGTATTATTAATATTTTTCTGCCACTTTATCATTGTTTTGATTTTGCTTATTTTTTGTCATGAGTGGTTTTAAGTATTTGAATTTATCAATATTTATCTCTTTTGGATTTTGAGCTCTAGTTAGAAAGACTTTTTCAAAACCCAGTTTATAGAGGAACTCTCTCACATTTTCCTAGTATTTATATATTTTCATTTTTTTCTAGTTGTATTAACATGTAATTATTATATAACACTATGTAAGTTTAAAGTGTTCAGCATAATGATTTGATTTATACATATCATGAAATGATTATCACAGTAAGTTTAACGAACAACTTTCATCTCCTATTGATACAAAATTAAAGAAATAGTAAGTTTTCCTTGTGATGAGAACTCTTAGGATATACTCTGTTAACAACTTTCATGCATGGCATGCGGCAATGTTAATTAAATTTATCATGTTGTACCTTACATCATTGAAAAAAAAAAGATGCTGAATTAAAAGACGCCTGTTCCTTGGAAGGAAAACTATGACAAACCTAAACAGCATATTAAAAAGCAGAGACATCATTTTGCCGACAAAGGTCCATATAGTCAAAGCTATGGTTTTTCCAGTAGTCATGTAGGGATGAGAGAGTTGGACCATAAAGAAGGCCGAGTGCCAGAGATTTGATGCTTTTGAACTGTGGTGCTGGAGAAGACTCTGGAGAGTCCCTTGGACTGCAAGGAGATCAAACCAGTCAATTCTAAAGGAAATCAACCCAAAACATTCATTGGAAGGACTGATGCTAAATCTGAAACTCCAATACTTTTGCCAGTTGATGTGAACGGCCAAATCACTGGAAAAGACATTAATGCTGGGATAGATTGAAGGCAGGAGGAGAAGGGGGTGGCAGAGGATGAGAGATGGTTAGATAACATTACTGACTCAGTGGACATGAATTTGAGCAAACTATGGGAGATAGTGGAAGACAGAGGATCCTGGCATGCAGTTCATGCGGTTATAGAGTCGGACACAACTTGGCAACTAAACAATAACCTTACATCCATAGTGTTTATAACTGAAAGTGTATCTTTTGACTCCCTTCACCCAATTCCCCCTTCCTCACCCAACCCCGACCTCTGCCTCTAGTAACACATCTGTTTGCCAGATGGAAGGGTTCTGCTTTGTTATGTTTGTTTATTTTTTTAGATCCCACATGTAAGTGAAATCATACAGTATTTGTCTTTTTCATCTAGATCTGATTTTTTTGTGTGTGAGATATGCTTCCAATTTTCTTTTTCCAAATGGTTATCTGGTTGTACCGATACTGTTTATTATAAAGTTCATCATTTCCAGTAAGTTGAGATTCTACTCTAATCATACAAATTTTCATTATATTTCAAGGACCTACTTTTAGACTTTCAATTCTATTGTCAAGTAACAGTAGGACATTTATTTATAGAAATGTTACCCTATACTTTAAAATCTGCTTTTCTTATTTAGGCCTTCTTCACTAAATACTAAATACTGTGAAATTCAGTATGAAACTCTAAGATAGGTGTTAGCTCTTCTGTAAATTTTTGGTAGAATTCAGCTGTGAAGCTGTCTGGTCCTGGGCTTTTGTTTGCTGAAAGATCTGATTACAGTGTCGATTTCCATGCTTGTGATGGGCTTGTTAAGATCTTCTATTTCTTCCTGGTTCAGTTTTGGAAAGTTATACTTTTCTAAGAATTTGTCCATTTCTTTCAAGTTGTCCATTTTATTGGCATATAGTTGCCAATAGTAGTCTCTTATGATCCTTTGTATTTCTGTGTTTTCTGTTGTGATTTCTCCATTTTCATTTTAATTTTTGTTGATTTGATTCTTCTCCCTTTGTTTCTTGATGAGTCTGGCTAATGGTTTGTCAATTTTATTTATCCTTTCAAAGAACCAGCTTTTAGCTTTGTTGATTTTTGCTGTGGTCTTTTTTGTTTCTTTTGCCTTTATTTCTGCCCTAATTTTTAAGATTTCTTTCCTTCTACTAACTCTGGGGTTCTTCATTTCTTCCTTTTCTAGTTGCTTTAGGTGTAGAGTTAGGTTATTTATTTGACTTTTTTCTTGTTTCTTGAGGTAAGCCTGTATTGCTATGAACCTTCCCATTAGCACGGCTTTTACAGTGTCCCATGGGTTTTGGGTTATTGTGTTTTCATTTTCATTCATTTCTATGCATATTTTGATTTCTTTTTTGATTTCTTCTGTGATTTGTTGGTTATTCAGAAGCATGTTGTTTAGCTTCCAGATGTTGGAATTTTTAATAGTTTTTATTTTCCTGTAATTGAGATCTAATCTTACTGCATTGTGGTCAGAAAATATGATTGGAATGATTTCAGTTTTTTTGAATTTACCAAGGCTAGGTTTATGGCCCAGGATGTGATCTATCCTGGGGAAGGTTCTGTGTGCACTTGAGAAAAGGGTGAAATTCATTGTTTTGGGGTGAAATGTCCTATAGATATCAATTAGGTCTAGCTGGTCCATTATGTCATTTAAAGTTTGTGTTTCCTTGCTAATTTTCTGTTTAGTTGATCTAGCCATAGGTGTGAGTGGGGTATTAAAGTCTCCCACTATTATTGTGTTATTGTTAATTTCCCCTTTCATACTTGTTAGCATTTGCCTTACATATTGCAGTGCTCCTATGTTGGGTGCATATAATTTATAATTATTATATCTTCTTTTTGGATCGATCCTTTGATCATTATATAGTGTCCTTTGTCTCTTTCCACAGCCTTTATTTTAAAGTCTATTTTATCTGATATGAGTATTGCTACTCCTGCTTTTTTTTTTTTTTTGGTCTCCATTTGCGTGAAATATCTTTTTCCAGCCCTTCACTTTCAGTCTGTATGCGTCCTTGTTTTGATGTGAGTCTCTTTTAGACAGCACATATAGGGGTCTTGTTTTTGTATCCATTCAGCCAGTCCTTGTCTTTTGGTTGGGGCATTCAACCCATTTACATTTAAGGTAATTATTGATAAGTATGATCCCATTGCCATTTACTTTGTTGTTTTGGGTTCAAGTTTATATACCCTTTCTGTGTTTCCTGTCTAGAGAAGATCCTTTAGCATTTGTTGAAGAGCTGGTTTGATGGTGCTGAATTCTCTGAGCTTTTGTTGTCTGTAAAATTTTTGAATTCTCCTTCATTTCTGAATGAGATCCTTGCTGGGTACAGTAATCTGGGTTGTAGGTTTTTCCTCTTTCATCACTTTAAGTATGTCCTGCCATTCCCTTCTGTCCTGAAGAGTTTCTATTGAGAGATCAGCTGTTATCCTTATGTGAATCCCCTTGTGTGTTATTTATTTTCCCTTGCTGCTTTTAATATTTGTTCCTTGTGTTTGATCTTTGTTAATTTGATTAATATGTGTCTTGGGGTGTTTCACCTGTTTGGGGGGTTTATCCTGTTTGGGACTCTCTGGGTTTCCTGGACTTGTGTGACTATTTCCTTCCCCATTTTAGAGAAGTTTTCAACTATTATCTCAAGTATTTTCTCATGGCCTTTCTGTCTTCTTCTACTGGGACTCCTATGATTCAAATGTTGGGGCATTTCACATTGTCCCAGAGGTCCCTGGAGTTGTCCTCATTTCTTTTAATTCTTTTTTCTTTTTTTCTCTCTGCTTCATTTATTTCTACCATTCTAATTTCTAACTCTCTTATCCTATCTTCTGCCTCCGTTAGTCTACTGTTGGTTCTCTCTGGAGTGTTTTTTATCTCATTTATTGCATTATTCATTATTAATTGACTCTTTTTTATTTCTTCTAAGTAATTGTTAAACATTTCTTGCATCTTCTCAACCCTTGTCTCCAGGCTATTTATCTGTAACTCCATTTTGTTTTCAAGATTTTCGATCATTTTTATTATCATTATTCTGAAGTCTTTTTCAGGTAGACTCCCACTCCTTTTGATTCCCCCTTTTCTCCTCCAGCTCACCTCTATCTCCTTCCTCCCTCTTCTCTTCTCTATGGAACTCCATGAACCTCTCTGAGGGTTCCAGACTGTGGAGAGCACATAGGGAATTGTTTACTGGCTAGGTTGCTCTCTCCCCTTTTGATTCCCCCCTTCTCCTCATGGTCACCTCTATATTCTTCCTCTCTCTTCTCTTCTCCATGTAACTCTGTGAACCTCTCTTTGGTTTGGTGGGCATTTATCATGTTCTTTTACCTGCTGAGTATTTCTCTACCTTTTCATATTGTTTAGGTTGCTGTGTTTGGGGTGGCCTTTCTCTTTCTGGCAGTTTGTGGTTCCTCTTTCTTGTGGTTTCCTCCCTGTGGGTGGGGTTGCTCGAGTGGCTTGTCAAGGTTTCTTGGTTAGGGAAGCTTGCGTCAGTGTTCTGCTGGGTGGAGCTGCATCTCTTCTCTCTGGAGTGCAATGAGGTGTCCAGTAGTGAGTTCTGAGATGCCTATGGGTTTGCTGTTTGGGCAGCCTGTATATTGAAGCTCTGGGCTATGTTCCTGTGTTGCTGGAGAAGTTGCGTGGTATGTCTTGCTCTGGAACTTATTGGCTCTTGGGTGGTGCAATTTACTGTAGGTATGGAGGCTTTTGGATGAGCTCTTATTGGTTAATATTCCCTGGAGTCAGGAGTTCTCTGGTGTTCTCAGGTTTTGGGCTTAAGCCTCCTGCCTCTGGTTTTCAGCCTTATTCTTACAGTAGCCTCAAGACTTCTCCATCCATACAGCACTGATAATAAAACTTTTAGGTTAATGGTGGAAAGATTCTCTACTGTGAGGGACACCCAGAGAGGTTCACAGAGTTACATGGAGAAGAGAAGAGGGAGGAAGGAGATAGAGGTGAGCTGGAGGAGAAAAGGGGGAATCAAAAGGAGAGAGAGAGATCTAGGCAGTACTCTGTTCCCTAAGTGTTCTCGGCAGCCCACAGCACCCACAGAGATTCACAGAGTTGGGTTGAGAAGAGAAAGGGGAGGGACAAGATAGAGGTGACCTGGGGGAGAAAAAGAGTCAAAAGGGGAAGAGAGTAATCAAGCCAGTGATCACACTCCTAAGTAAAAATGGGTACTGAAGATTGGATTCTTAAATGTACAAAATTGATAACAAATACTATAAAGCAAAGATTAAAAATCTAGAGTAGAGGTTAGACTCTCAGAAATACAATATTTTTAAAAAATCATAAAATGTATAAGAAATATATATGAAGTTTGCTTTAAAAATAGGGTCTTTTTTCTTTTTTGCAAGGTAGTAGTAGGTTATAAAAATGAAAATAAAAGGAGTAATAGAGGATTTAAAAAAAGAAAATTTTAAATTAAAAAAAATGATAATAGTACAAATATATCTAGGAATTTCTCTGGAAATGTTGCGGGCCGTGTAGGGTCAGTTCAGTTTCAGATAGTTCCTTGTTCCAGCTTATAGGTCTCAAGATCTATAGGCTCCTTCCAATGTCGTCAGTGTTAACTACAGGGATTTTAATCTGTCACTTCCATAGCAGTCCCCTCTGTTTATTTGGCTTCTTCTGTTTGCAGGTCTCTTCAGTGTCTAATTTCCACCCTGACACAAGGAGGTGAAGGTGATCTCTTGTTTAGGCTCACTTGTTCAATCGTGCTGTGGGGAGGGAGGAACACTGCAAACAAATATCACTGGCATGTGCTCGCAGTATCTTGGCCACACTGGGTTTGCCTCTGTTCACGGCATTTATGCTTCCCCAGTCTACACTGCTCAGGCTTCAGGTTGCTCTGCAGGGAGCGGGCCCTGGGTTGCGTGCACTTCCCAGATCTAAGCCGCTCAGGTTCAGGTTCTTGGGCACTCCACAAAGGCGCAGACTTGGTTGGGCCTGCATTTTGTGCCTTTCTCCAGTTGGAGCAGCTCCAGAGACCGGGTGCCTGGCGAGCGCACTCTCCTCAGGTGCAGTGCGTCTTATCACCTCCCTGGTCCCAGCGCTAGGTCTCAGGTGTGCTGTGTGTCTCTTCTGAGGAGCTGATCTCTGGCTGCGACCCTCCTGGCAGATGTCAATCGTCCAGAATCTCAGTAACTCTTTGGTTAGAAACTGGAAGCCTGTTTGCAGTTTGGTAGGGATGCCCTCTCTGGGACCGAGTTTGCCCCTTCTGGCTCTGGCTGGCACCCGCCTGCCCCCTACATCTGGCGGGGAATGGGCCGGTCCGCAGTTGGCTAGCTCTTCTCTGGTATTCACTCAGTCTTTTGTTCTGTGAGCTGGCCGGCAGTGCCTTCAGTTCAGTTCAGTTGCTCAGTCGTGTCCGACTCTTTGCAACCCTATGAATCGCAGCACGCCAGGCCTCCCTGTCCATCACCAACTCCCGGAGTTCACTTAGACTCACATCCATCGAGTCAGTGATGCCATCCAGCCATCTCATCCTCGGTCGTCCCCTTCTCCTCCTGCCCCCAATCCCTCCCAGCATCAGAGTCTTTTCCAATGAGTCAACTCTGCATGAGGTGGCCAAAGTACTGGAGTTTCATCATCATTACCTCCAAAGAAATCCCAGGGCTGATCTCCTTCAGAATGAACTGGTTGGATCTCCTTGCAGTCCAAGGGACTCTCAAGAGTCTTCTCCAACACCACAGTTCAAAAGCATCAATTCTTCGGCACTCAGCTTTCTTCACAGTCCAATTCTCACATCCATACATGACCACTGGAAATACCATAGCCTTGAGTAGACGGACCTTTGTTGGCAGAGTAATGTCTCTGCTTTTCAATATGCTATCTAGGTTGGTCATAACTTTTCTTCCAAAGAGTAAGCGTCTTTTAATTTCAAGTCTGCAATCACCATCTGCAGTGATTTTGGAGCCCCCCAAAATAAAGTCTGACACTGTTTCCACTGTTTCCCCATCTATTTGCCATGAAGTGATGGGACCAGATGCCATGATCTTTGTTTTCTGAATGTTGAGCTTTAAGCCAACTTTTTCACTCTCCTCTTTCACTTTCATCAAGAGGCTTTTTAGTTCCTCTTCACTTTCTGCCATAAGGTTTGGCATAAGAGTGGGCTAGCAGTGCCTTAGGTTAGGGCTTTTCACGGGATAGTTCTCTCTCTCTCTCTCCTTTTCTTTTTTTCCCTCTCTCTCTCTGGCTATCCCACAGTTAGGTTGCTGTCTCACGTTAGCTCCCTCAGATTGCCCTCAGGGCATTCAGGCCTGGTCCTTACCCTAAGCAATGCAGCCTACTCTTCTCCGTTCAGCCCCCACTTGCTGGTGGCAGATGTGAGTGTCTGGGGTACTTCTCTGCTGGGAATTGTGTTTAGGTACATAATCTGTGGGTTTTATTTATTTATACTCCCCCCTCCAGTTATGCTGCCCCCCGAGATTTGAAAACTTCCCCCAGACCTGCTGGTGAGAGGGTTTCCTGGTGTTTGGAAACTTCTCCTCTATCAGGACTCCCTTCCTGGGACAGATCTCCATCACTAACTCTTTTGTCTCTCTTTTTATCTTTTATATTTTGTCCTACCTCCTTTCAAAGACACTGAGTGCCTGATGTCCTCTGCCAGTGTTCAGAAGTTGTTTTGTGGAGTTTGCTCAGCGTTCAAATGCTTTTTCAATGAATTTGTGGGGGAGAAAGTGGTCTCCCTGTTCTATTCCTCTGTCATCTTAGGACCGCCTCTGGAGAAGACTCTTGAGAGTCTGTTGGACTGCAAGGAGATCAAACCAGTCAATCCTAAAGGGAATCAACCTTGAATATTCATTGGAACGACTGATGCTGACGCTGAAGCTCCAATGCTTTGGCCACCTGATGTGAAGAGCTGCCTCACTGGAAAAGACCTTGATGCTGGGAAAGATAGAAGACAGGAGGGGAGGGGAACAATAGAGAATGAGATGGTTCAATGGGATCACCAATTCAATGGACATGAGTTTGAGCAAGTTCCGGGAGATGATGAAGGACAGGGAAACCTGGTGTGCTGCAGTCCTTGAGGCCACAGAGTCAGACACAGTTGAGTTACTGAACAAAAACTACAAGTGTGTGTGTGTATGTCAATACTACTTTCTCAATTTGTCCCACCTCCAGGACAATATTAAACAGTAGAGGAGGTAATAGGTATTTTCTTGGTTCTTGACCTTAGTAAAAATGGCTTAGTGTTTTCCCATTTAGTAAAATACTGGCTGTGGGAGTAAGGTGTATATATCTTATCATGTTCAAGCTGTATCTATCCATTCTTAATTTGAGTATTTTAAGAGTCTCCTGTACTATCAAGTGAGCTAGCAGGAAACACCCTAATTTGAGTATTTAAAAACATCAGAATGAATAGTGAAGTTTGTTAAAGATTTTCTTGGCATCTCTGGTAATAATCTTATGTTTTTCTCCTTCAATATTGTTAATATAGAGACAATAACCTGAATCTATACCATATATATAATTTGGTAAAATTCATCTTATTTCATGTGACTGTAAGTTTCTCTTTTTAAAATTTTGACCTTATTGAAGTATAATTGACATATAAAACTATAATGTATATCCATATAGATATTCAGTTCAGTTCAGTCACTCAGTTGTGTCCGACTCTTTGCGACCCCATGAATTGCAGCCCGCCAGGCCTCCCTGTCCATCACCAACTCCCGGAGTTCACCCAAACTCACGTCCATCCAGTCGGTGATGCCATCCAGCCATCTCATCCTCTGTCGTAACCTTCTCCTCCTGCTCCCAATCCCTCCCAGCATCAGAGGCTTTTCCAATGAGTCAACTCGTCACATGAGGTGGCCAAAGTATTGGAGTTTAGCATCAGTCCTTCCAAAGAACACCCAGGACTGAGCTCCTTTAGAAAGGACCAGTTGGATCTCCTTGCAGTCCAAGGGACTCTCAAGAGTCTTCTCCAACACCACAGTTCTAAAAGCATCAGTTCTTCAGTGCTCAGCTTTCTTTACAGTCCAATTCTCACATCCATACATGACCACTGGAAAAACCATAGCCTTGACTAGACGGGCATTTGTTGGCAAAGTATTGTCTCTGCTTTTGAATATGCTATCTAGGTTGGTCATAACTTTCCTTCCAAGGAGTAAGCATCTTTTAATTTCATGGCTGCAATCACCATCTGCAGTGATTTTGGAGACACCCCCCCCCCCCCCCCCCGCCAAATAAAGTCTGACACTGTTTCCACATCTATTTCCCGTGAAGTGAAAATACATGCCATGATCTTGGGGCTAGATGCCATGATCTTTGTTTTCTGAATGTTGAGCTTTAAGCCAACTTTTTCACTCTCCACTTTCACTTTCATCAAGAGGCTTTTTAGTTCCTCTTCACTTTCTGCCATAAGGGTGGTGTCATCTGCATATCTGAGGTTATTGATATTTCTCCTGGCAATCTTGATTCCAGCTTCTGCTTCCTCCAGCCCAGTGTTTCTCATGATGTACTCTGCATATAAGATAAATATGCAGGGTGACAATATACAGCCTTGACGGACTCCTTTTCCTATTTGGAACCAGTCTGTTGTTCCATGTCTAGTTCTAACTGTTGCTTCCTGACCTGCATATAGGTTTCTCAAGAGGCAGGACAGGTGGTCTGGTATCCCCATCTCTTTCAGAATTTTCCACAGTTTATTGTGATCCACACAATCAAAGATATAGCAAGAGAAATAATTTGAAATTATAGTCATTAAGTACAAAACAGTTAAGGACAGCTATATTTGTGTTACACCAATTATCAATGTGAGATAATTTTCTTTGATGCCTTGTCTTGAATTAAAACTTAACATTTGCCAATCCCAATTCTGGCTGTATTTCCTTGGCATGTATTTTCCATGTATTTTTATCTTATTATAATAAGGGAGGTAGTTGGCCATTTAATACATTGTTGTTCAGCACCTGTGCAGTTCTTGCTGACTGACAATCCAAATGTTAGTTGACTTTATTTCCATGTACATGCAAACCATATTATGATTCTGGCATAAAATTTATGAGAGAGGTAGATATTTAATTATCATCATATATACTATCTCAAGTGTTGAAATGGCTGTTTTCTCATTGTGTTTGTTAACATTTTTTAATTGGAGCACTGTTGCTCTACAATGCTGTGTTAGTTTCTGCTGAACAATGAAGAGAACCGGATAAATGTATACATATGTATATTCCTTCTGTCTTGGACTTCCCTTCCCGATGCCACCCATCTAGGTCATCACTGAGCACTGAGCTGAGCTCCTTGTGCCATACAGCCGGTTCTTACTATCTATATATTGAACACACAGTAATGTATTTCTGTTAAATTTAATCTCTCAATTTATTCCACCCTCCCTTTCCCACATTGTGTCCACATATCTGTTTTGTACATCTGCATCTCTATTCCTGCTCTGGAACTAGGTTTATTTGTACCATTTTTCTAGATTCCATGTATATGCATTAATATATAGTATTTGTCTTTTTTTCTGACTTCACTCTCTGTGACAGCTACTAGGTCCTCGCACATCTCATCAAATGACCCAGTTTGGTCCTTTTTATGGCTAAGTATTAGTTCATTGTATATATGTACTACATCTTTATCCATTCATCCGCTGATGGACACTTTAGGTTGTTTCCATGTCCTGACTATTGTAAATAGTGCTGCAATGAACATTGGGGTACACGTGTCTTTTAGAATTATGGCTTTCTCAGAGTATATGTCCAGTAGTAGGATTGCTGGGTCATATGGTAGTTCTATTTTTAGTTTTTAAAGAAACTTCCATACTGTTCTCCATAGTGGCTATATTAATTTACATTTCCACTAACAGTGCAAGAGGGCTCTCTTTTCCCCACACTCTCGTTTTGACTTGCATTTCTCTAAAAATTAGCAATGTTAAACATACTTTCATATGTCTTTTAGCCATCTGTATGTCTTCTTTGGAGAAATGTCTATTTAGATCTTCCACCCATCGACTGGTTGTTTTTTGATATTGAGACGCATGAGCTGTTAGTATATTTTGGAGATGAATACCTTGTCAGTTGCTT
Source organism: Oryx dammah (assembly GCF_014754425.2). Taxonomy (NCBI): domain Eukaryota; kingdom Metazoa; phylum Chordata; class Mammalia; order Artiodactyla; family Bovidae; genus Oryx; species Oryx dammah. Next base: position 21,308,051 of record NW_024070212.1, read on the forward strand.
TGTTTGCAAATATTTTCTCCCATTCTGAGGGTTGTCTTTGGGTTTCCTTTGCTGTGCAAAAGCTTTTAAGTTTAATTAGGTACCATTTGTTTTTGCTTTTATTCTCATTACTATAGGAAGTGGGTCAAAAATCTTGCTGTGATTTATGTCAAAGAGTGTTCTTCCTACATTTTCTTCTAAGAGTTTTATGGTGTTTAGTATTTTAGGTCTTTAGTCCATTCTGGGTTTATTTTTGTGTATGATGTTAGAGAATGTTCTAATTTCATTCTTCTACATGTGGCTGTTCAGTTTTTTCCATCACCACTTATTGAAGAGACTGTCTTTTCTCCATTGTATATCTGTGCTTCCTTTGTCATAGATTGGGTGACCATAGGTGTGTGGGTTTATCTCAGGGCTTTCTATCCTGTTCCATTGATCTATATTTCTGTTTTTGTGCCATATTTTCTTGATTACTGTAGCTCTGTAGTATAGTCTGATGTCAGGGAACAGACTGAAAAATCCTTGCATCCCTGGGATAAATCCCACTTGATCATGGTGAATGATCCTTTTAATGCAGAGTGTGCTGAGAAAGAGGCTGCTATGGCAGGCCTCACCCCTCCCTTCAGGCACAATGGGTCATCAATGGTGGTGTCTTGCCCATGGTGAGCACACAAGGAGTGAGGCACCTATCGTGTGCCCCACCCCTCCCTCCACACCCTTTTATAGCAGGCATTGGCTGCTTCTGTGTAGGCAAAAGGAGATGTGAATCTCAGGCTGGGGAACTCAGGGCAGTAGCATGGAGCATCTATGCAGGTCTCTCTGGTGATGCCCAGAGTCTGAGTCCCCAAAACTGAGAGAATAAGACATCCACAGCAATGCAAAAGCATGAAGGGGTTTTATTTCTAGCTCGAGCTAGGGCTCCCGCCACATCCAACACAGTGGAGTGGAGCAAGAGCCCCGGGCTCAGATTTACAGCAGTATTTATAGGTTTTAGAACAAAGACAGAGAGTTGGCAAGGGCTGATTGGCTGCAGGGGTTTCCTGGTATTTACTAATTGGCTATTGGCTGCAGGGGGATGTCTTTTACATCCTGATAAACTCAAACCAGGTTATGGGGAGTATGCTGATTAGACAAGTCCTGGCATCCGCGGGGATGACCTCACTGGGCAATGACTCAGCTTTTCCCATGAGTCCTACCTTAGTCCCTGAAGCCTATCATGGCGTTTGTTAGGTCCCAACATTCCCCCCGTCTTTTGTTATACTGAGGAATCTTCCTCAGCAGTTTGGGGCAGGGCCTGATATTGCTGCCTAAGTACTAGTACCTGGATTGTATTGATGCGCTCCTTAACAAATGTGATAAGTCTATTTAGGATACAGGGGCCAAGAGTGAGCTTGGCCAGGGACTCCCTGATTACCCCTGAGTGATTCACATAAAAACAACGTTCTTCCCCTAACACAGCTATAGGCCCCCTAAGAGATTTCATACTCAAGATGCTTCTTGGGAATTGGGACGGAGGTCTCTTTCTTCTGTAACTTCTTCCTGCTGTGCATGGGCGTAGGCCTGCCTAGCAGAGCAGAAGTCTCTCTCTACCTGATCTAAGTTGGGGTTTTCCACATCTGAAACCAGCTTCTGTTCTTGTAGTAACAGCAACTTAGTTGGCCCCTCTCAGAGATGAAATAGACAAGGGCCAACAGGAGACCTAACAGGATGGTCATCTCTGGTCCCTGGAAACAGAAGGCAACATTTGGGGTGAGGGTTGCAGGGTTTGTGACCCTCTCTGATTGGTAGGTGGTGATGCAACAGAGCTGTGCTCCAGGAATCTTGTATTTAGTCTGAAGTTACCATCTTCCACCTGGGTGGGGGCTCAAAGACATTGTTATGCATATTTCTTGGAACCAGTACTCTGGAGGCTGTACCAACCTTTGATTGTTTCTGTTTTTGTATCCCCTCCCTTCCCCGATTAGCAATTGTTTGAATCCACGCTTTGGAATTCAGAGAAGGCTAAGGAGGCTGAACAAAGTCTATATCCTACAGATAAGAAATGGAGAACACAGAACAGATCTGTACTCCAGAGCTCCACAGAGTCCCGCTCAGTTTTAATTTTAGGGAACTAAGCAACTATGACTGTGATAACTTCCTGTTAAAATGGGGCATAGGACTGCCCCAGCTTGGAGCAATACAAGCTCTAATCTGAAAGCACACCCATAGCATCACCTAGTTATTTCCCAGGATATCTGAACCATAGCTACTCTATTTTAATTGTAAACTTTTCCTTAATAGCCAAAGCAGATTTCACTGTTAATGATGTCAGTGTTTCTCTAGGTACGAGAAGATGCAAGAATTGGGATTCATAAAATCTTTTCCTGAAAAGATCTAACTATCTGAAGGCCTGTTCTGCCAGTTTTTCCCAGAGCACAGAGTGCCTCATTTCTGATTTTCACCCTGAACTCCTTTCAGGGGCATTGAAAGTCGGCAGTTGCGGTGGCCATGATTTAATCTTTGTAGATGTAGATGGCGAGTGTCAGTCTTCAGTTGGCAGAGCCCCTTTTTGCTCATAAACTTGACCATGATTTTGAGAGGGGCATTTCATTTTATCCCATGGTGCTGAGAATGTCCATTCTCAGGTTTGGCAAAGATTCTGTTGACAGGCCACTCAATGTGCTGTTACTGGATTAGGCCATAAAACAGTATCCAAAATTCTCTGGACCACCTGTCTTATTTGCTTCTTGGTCCAGGAAAATATCCCTCCTTCTTGCTTCTTCTCATGTCTAGAGTTACACTATTACCATCATCGATCTCATATGGGACTATATATTATTCTATTAGAGGCCTCACACACATATTTGACAGTGTAAGAAACAGCAATTTTGTAAAACAGGTGAAATACAAATATTTAACATTGAATATTTCCCAGTTTGCATGAACCTGGAATTTATTGTTTAATTTAGAATTACTTGATTTTAAGTGCTTACCTTTTTTTAAGCCAAATAAATAGAGCTCATATACAAAAATATCACCAAGACATATTTAGACAGACACAGTGCAAGATCTAGCTTCAAGTCTTTTTTTTCCTTTTTTCTCAGTGTCAGATAAGTGTTCCTGAGAGCCTTGGTCTCAAGGCACAGGGAAAGAAAATCAAGTTCTAACAAAATGGCAGCAGGTCTAAACCACATGGTGGCCAGACAAAGCAAAAGTTCCTTCTCCAGGTGATCTTCTCGACCCAGGGATTGAACCCAGGTCTCCCATATTGCAGGCAGACGCTTTAACCTCGGCTCCACCAGGGAAGCCCTTAAATACAAAAATACAGTCTCTCAGAAAACCTCCTATAGAGACACAGAACTTCAGATCTAAGTACTAACATCAGTCATAAGGGACAAAGGAGTACAAGTCGCTTGCCCCATGATTACAGAGAAGAACACAGGAGACAAAATGAACACACAAAGAGCAGAGACAATGGCAGCACTCACACAGACACAACAAACAGATAACAAATACACATCAGCCGAGAACACAGCACTAGGTCTTCCTGGGCCCCCCTGAAACTTTCTTTCCCTCGAGGTAATCTTACCCAACAAGGCATCCACAGAGCCAGCCGCCTCCCCAGCACGATGCCGGGCCTCGGCCTTACGCTTGTCTTAACCAGAGAACAGAGCCAGCCGCCTCCCCAGCACGATGCCGGGCCTCGGCCTTATGCTGGTCTTAACCAGAGAACAGAGCCAGCCGCCTCCCCAGCACGATGCCGGGCCTCGGCCTTATGCTGGTCTTAACCAGAAGTAACACCGGTGTTCAGATATCTTTCCTCCTAGTGAGGAAACCCCTTCTACTGGGAGAGTGTTATTCTTCCCAGTTAAAGGGATCCCAGATGAGCCCCCAAATGTTATGCCCAGAGTCCGAGTCCCCAAAACTGAGAGAATAAGACGTCCACAGCAATGCAAAAGCATGAAGAGGTTTTATTTCTAGCTCGAGCTAGGGCTCCCACCACATCCAACGCAGTGGAGTAGAGCAAGAGCCCCGAGCCCAGATTTACAGCAGTATTTATAGGTTTTAGAACAAAGAGAGTTGGCAAGGGCTGATTGGCTGCAGGAGTTTCCTAGTATTTACTAATTGGCTAATCTTTATTGGCTGCAGGGGTTTCCTGGTATTTACTAATTGGCTATTGGCTGCAGGGGGATGTCTTTTACGTCCTGATAAACTCAAACCAGGTTACGGGGAGTATGCTGATTAGACAAGTCCTGGCATCCGTGGGGATGACCTCACTGGGCAATGACTCAGCTTTTCCCATGAGTCCTACCTTAGTCCCTGAAGCCTATCATGGGGTTTGTTAGGTCCCAACATCTCTCTTTTCTGCCACAAACTGGCTGCTGTACTCTCTTCTGAGCTTCTGAAGCTATCTGTCTTGGCTGATCTCCCTACATGTGAAGGGGCTTCCTAGGATGCAGGAACCTTTCTTCCTTCCCAGTTCCCTCCCTGTGGGGTAGGTCCCACCCCCTTTCTCTTTCATCCTATCCAGTTATATGAAGATCTTTCTTGCATCTTTGGGTGTCTGAGATATTCTGCCAGAGTTTAGCAGGTTTTCTATGAGAATTGTTCCATGTAGTGGTGTATTTTTTTATGTATTTGTGGGAGGAGGTGAGCTCTACATCTTCTATTCTGCCATCTTGATTCCTCCCTGTGGTTATGAGAAAGTGGTCTCTATCATTTATTTATAATTAATTTTATTTTTACATTTCTTTATTCTTCCATTTCCTTTTGGAAGAATTCCTGTTTAATTAAAAAAAAAAAAACAACTAAGTCATTCATCTGCTGTATTTATTCCACTATTTACCCAATCTTGAGTTCTTTTTTCATCTATTTTTCATATGTAATATTTTCATTTAACTTCTTCAATACTTCAATTTCATATTGCTGATAATCTTCCTTTAGGTCTCTGATATTTCTATTTTACTTATTATAAATTCTTAGTTTTTGTTATAATATTTTTTAAAATAGTTATTTATTTGGTGGCACCAGGTCTTAGTTGCAACATGTAGGATCTTTGATCTTCGTTGTAGCATGTGGAATCTTTAGTTGTGGCAGGCAAACTTAGTTGTGGCATCTAGTTCCTTGACCAGGGATCAAACCTGGGTCCCCTGCATTGGGAGCACAGAGTCTTAGCCACTGGACCACTAAGGAAGTCCCTGTTCTAATGTCTTTTAACGTTATTAATGTTTTCCACTAAGGCTATTTAAATTCTCAGATATGCAGTTATGAGCTATATTCCCCTAGGGATATTTGACTACTCTATATGTTAACATGCAGTGGAAAAGGCTAGATGTCCAGCTCTCAGCCCAGAAGTTTAGATCCTCAGCTTAAGAAGAGAGGAGGGGAATAAACCCTAGGGCAGAGAGCCTCAGGCATCACAGATCCACTGTCATGCTTTAAGGAAAATTTTATTCTACCTAGTAGTTCCTTAGATCTGAACTACATCTTTGAACTTTCATATTGGAAAACAGTATTGGGGGGAGGAAGCACTCCCTAGATTGTCCTCTACCAGCCCTGGAATTCAAAGGGAAAGGGGAGATGAGTAGATACCCAAGGCTGCTCACTCCCAGTCTGTGGGCCTCAAGAGGTTTTTGTCCTGCCCTGATTTTACCCCAGTGGGTATCTGGGTCCTTGTCTCAGATTTCTGCAGAGAGGTGTCAGGAAAAAATGGATCAAAGGAAAGGTCAGATCGGAAGGCTGGTGGCATGATTAGAACAGCTCTTCCTGAACAGCTTCCCACAACCACGCCAGTCAACTACCCCTATACACCAGTTCAAAACACATTCCACACCACTGGGATTTTTCAGGTCTATGTTATTTCTTAGATCTCATGCTTCCATTTTTAGTTCCTCCAGGGTTGATTCTGGAAGATACCCAGGTTAATGTGACATTTTGACAGGAACTAGTATGTCCTCTCTATTTTCAGTACAAATTGTTTGGAACTTGCAAAGGATGGATGCATAACATTCACACTAAGTTATATTAAGGATTTGGGTTTTTACCTGAAGAACAATGAGGAGCCATAGTAAGTTTTAAGATGAGTGATGACAGGATAGATTCTATTTTGAGAAGACTATGCTGGCTGTGAACAGTCAGAGTGGAGAACTAAAGTCAACACAAGGACAGAGTCAGAAAGCTTTTGTGGTTGTCCAGGTGAAGTATAATGGTTTACACTAAGATGATGGTGGAGAAGGAGCAAAGTGGATGAATTCAACAGATACTTAGGAAGTTAAATTGCAGGATCTTGATGATAGGTTGAATTTATGGGGGAAGAAATATCAAAGGTCACCCTTACACGGAATAGATATATTTGTCTGGAAGAAAGGGAAAGGACTGATATTAACTCAATTTGGGGTATGTAAATTTATGGTGCCTTTGAAATATTCAGAGGAGATGTCAAGTAGGCAGCTGAATATAATAGGCTTGGAATTCAGAGGAGACAGCTAAGCTGGAGACCTGAGAGGCTAACTCACAGATCTAAGTGGATGAAATAGCCTTGATAGAGAGTTCAGAATGAGAGGAGAGTTGGGGCCTGGGAATTAGCCTTGAGGAACTCCAACAGTTAACCGCTGAGTGTGTTGGGCTGAATTGTGTCTTTCAAAATTCGTATGCTGAAGCCTTAATCCCCAGGACCTCAAAACATGACTACTTGTCAGTTCAGTTCAGTTCAGTCGCTCAGTCGTGTCTGACTCTTTGCGACCCCGTGAATCACAGCACGCCAGGCCTCCCTGTCCATCATCAAATCCCGGAGTTCACTCAGACTCACGTCCATCGAGTCAGTGATGCCATCCAGCCATCTCATCCTCTGTCGTACCCTTCTCCTCCTGCCCCCAATCCCTCCCAGCATCAGAGTCTTTTCCAATGAGTCAACTCTTTGCATGAGGTGGCCAAAGTACTGGAGTTTCAGCTTTAGCATCATTCCTTCCAAAGAAATCCCAGGGCTGATCTCCTTCAGAATGGACTGGTTGGATCTCCTTGCAGTCCAAGGGACTCTCAAGAGTCTTCTCCAACACCACAGTTCAAAAGCATCAATTCTTCAGCACTCAGCTTTCTTCACAGTCCAACTCTCACATCCATACATGACCACAGGAAAAACCATAGCCTTGACGAGATGGACCTTTGTTGGCAAAGTAATGTCTCTGCTTTTGAATATGCTGTCTAGGTTGGTCATAACTTTCCTTCCAAGGAGTAAGCGTCTTTTAATTTCATAGCTGCAGTCACCATCTGCAGTGATTTTGGAGCCAGAAAAATAGTCTGACACTGTTTCCACTGTTTCACCATCTATTTGCCATGAAGTGATGGGACCAGATGCCACGATCTTTGTTTTCTGAATGTTGAGCTTTAAGCCAACTTTTTCACTCTCCACTTTTACTTTCATCAAGAGGCTTTTTAGTTCCTCTGTAGACAGTGCCTTTAAAGGGGCATTAAGTAAAATTGAGGCTATTAAGATAGGCCCTAATCCAAACAGACTCTTGGTGGAGTGAGGATGCAGAAAGTCAGAATGATCTGGGTTAAAGAGTGAGTAAGATGTGAAGAAATAAAACACTGTAGATGAAAAACACTTTTAAGGTTTGGCTGTGACAGGGAGGGAATAAGGATTTAGGGAGTTCTTTTTAATGAGTGACTTGACCTTGTTTATAAGTCAATGGAAACATTCTAAGTCAAAGAAGAAACTGAGTATGTAAGAGACAGTAATTGGTAGGATAATATTATTAAGAAGGCTGGTGGGGACAGAGTTCACAGAAGAGACGGGGCAGGCATGTGTGGCAGTTGACCTTTCTGTTTAATGTAAAGAAAGGATAGAAGGATGGCTGCTCATTTTCTAGCTGGTGAAGGTCCTAGGTTTTTAAGCAATCTTTGTTTCCTAAAATGAAGTCTCAGTTCAGCTTTGCCTTATAACTAGTGTCATTTCCTCTCATATTCTGGCATTTGGTTGGTTGGTTGGTTGTCTTATTTTCAGTGTGATTGTGAGTCTTCACCTTAATGCCATTGATATTTTAGTGAGAAGTCGGGAGAAGCTTCAAAGGGCAGTTGCTAGTCAGACACCATAAAAATGACAAGTTTCTACATTCTCAAGTTTTATATTTAAGTACTTAAGCCATCTGGAGTTTACAATGTATTCAGGAAGTCTAATATTCTTCCCAAGTTGCTAGCCAGTTACATTCCATTTCAATGCAATATCTGAGTACTTACTAATTGATTTGTGTGATATGAAAAATAAATGAAAAATCACCTTTCTCAAAGGCCTTAGGATTTGGCTGAGAACTAAATAAATACACCAATGAGTAAAATATGAGGTTAAAAATTAAGTGCCACAAATCCAGTTATCATTAGTAATTCAAGTACAGAGAGATTCGATTTTTCTGGATTCTTAAAGAATTAGACTGGACAGGGCATAATAGGGTGCTAGAAATAAGGGAAGAGGTTTAGAGGATAAAGATGGTCTAGGAAAGGACTAGAATGAGCAAAGGCCCAAGGAAGCAACCGTGGGATGTCTTTGGGAAATAAGGTTAAATTATGGAGGAAGACATGTAATGCTAGAGTGAGTTTATTCTTCACTTAGTAGCCAGCAAAATACAGAAAACACATTGGCAAAGAGATGGGCTGGGCTCTAAAATGGCTGATTCAAGCTCTAATTCAAGGATTAATTAACTTAATAGAATGTAGTTTAGGTTGATGAAACGAAAAGTAAAGTCACAGGTATGTTACAAAGTGAAGGTAAGTTTATAAAAAATTGAGAAAATATATAAGATGGTACACATGGTAAATTTCAAAGTTAAGTTCCTCACTATCTCAATAAGCAGGGAATTTTATTGATGTTTAGGGTATAAACTTCCCCACAAAAGCTCACCAGTGAACAAAATCTTGTATTATCCTCATGGACCTATGTTGGCCTCCTCAGATGGCATCAAAGACATTGCAGAAGAAACCGAACAGAACTCTCAGGATAAATAAAGTAGGTAGCTTCTCTTATTCTTCCTTCCCAGAGAGTGATACCGTCTGATGAGAAGAGCAAGGGGATTATGAGACAGGAAAGACATACGAAGATAAAGCAGAGCAGCATTTTTGACTCTGAGCTAGGAGAGGTCAAAAGGGAAACCAGGGGGGGTGCCACTAACGGGGGCCCATGTTTAAGGGAGAAGATGCTATGTTGAGTTTTCTGATCTACTTCTGTGTTGCTCCCCCCGCCCCGCCCCCCCTCAGGGAGCAGACAGTCATGACCAGAGCCTTGATCCAGAGAAAAACCCATGTGGCTGGAGCAAGGGAGACAGTATAGGGTGAAAAAGAAGTCCCTGTTTTTTCAAAATATCGCCTGTGTCCCTGAAAAAGGTCAGCTATGCTCCCTTTGGGAGTGAGTTCCTTGCTCTGATGCCCCTTTCAGATGTTCAGAAACCTCCATGGCTAGCTTTACACACTGCTATCTGAAGGAAGTACAGCTCTTCAGGAGGGTATACAGCTTTCAAACAATCAAGTTTTCTTTGCATCTGCTTATACCTTACCTGTTTGGACTTTGGCTGCTTCTGAACACCAGGCAGCTTATTTGTGCATTAGGTTAAATTTCTCTATGCTCTCCCTTGTTGGAGTTCCAGTTCTCCTTCTAAGATATAAGATGCCAGTCAAGAGGTTAAAGTTATTATAATCACCCAGGTGTCAAGGACTGGTGGTAAGAGTAATAGATTCTTGTTGTTTAGTTGCTAAGTCATGTCTGACTCTTTGCAAACCCCAAGGACTGCAGCATACCAGGCTTCTCTGTCCTTCACGATCCCTTGGAATTTGCTCAAACTCATGTCCATTGATTTGGGGATGCCATCCAACCATCTCCTTTGTCACTCCCTTCTCCTCCTGCCTTCAATATTTCCCAGTATCAGGGTCTTTTCCAATGAGCTGGCTCTTTGTATCAGGTGGCCAAAGTATTGGAGCTGGAGCTGGAGCTTCAGCATCAGTCCTTCCAGGGAATATTAGGGTTGATTTCCTTTAGGATTGACTGAACTCCTAGTTGTCCTAGGGACTTTCAAGAATCTTCACCAGCACCACAGTTCAAAAGCATCAATTCTTTGGCTCTCAGCCTTTTTTATGGTCCAACTCTCACATTCATATATGACTGCTGGCAAAAAACCATAGCATTGACTATACGGAGTAGAGTAACAGGAAGAGATAGGAGGCAATAAAAATAAAATTTTTTAGGAAAAAAATGTTAAAGAATGGGGCCGTCCTAAGATGGCAGAGGAATAGGATGGGGAGACCACATCCTTCCTCACAAATTCATCGAAAGATCATTTGAATGCTGAGCAAATACCACAAAACAGCTTCTGAATGCTGGAGGACTCCAGGCACCCAGAAAAGGCTTCGAAAGGAGGTAGGACAAAATATAAAAGATAAAAAGAGAGACAAAAGAGTTAGGGATGGAGACTCATTCCAGGGAGGGAGTTGTAAAAGAGGTTTCGAAACACCAGGAAACCCTCTCACTGGTGGGTCTGTGGGGTTTTGGAATCTCAGAGGGCAACAGAACTGGGAGGAAAAAATAAATAAAGCCCATAGATTATGCACCTAACTCCAACTCCCAGCAGAGAAGTAGCCCAGACGCTTGCGTCTGCCACCAGCAAGCGGGGGCTGAACAGGGACGCGTGGGCTGCACGCATAAGGACCAGGCCTGAATGCCCTGAGGGCAATCTGAGGAGCTAACGTGAGATAGCAACCCAAACCATGGGATAGCCAGAGAGAGGAAAATAAAGAGGAAAAAGAGAGAGAACGTTCCCTCAAAAAGCTCTAACCTAAGGCACTGCCAGCCTGCTCACAGAACATAGGACTGAGCGAATACCACAGGAGAGCTAGCCGGCATTGGACTGGCCCATCCCCCGCTGGAGGCAGAGAGGCAGGCAGGCAACAGCCAGAGCTGGAAGGCAAGGGGCATCCTCTACCAAACTGCGAGCGGACTTCCAGTTGCTAATCAAGTCATCCTGGGATCCTGGATGGTTGACATCGCCAGGAGGGTTGCAGCCAGATCAGCTCCCCGGAGGAGACACACAGCACACCTGAGAAGGCACTCCCGCTGTGCACCCAGGAAACCGAGAGGCTGGGATGGGGGAGTTGGTAAGATGCACCGCTGGCCAAGCAACTGGTCGCTTGAGCTGCTCGGACCTGGGAAGAGCACAAAACACAGGGCCAACTGAGTCTGTGCCTTTGTGGAGTACCCAAGAGCCAGAACCTGAGCAGTATACACCTGGGAAGTGCATGCAACCCAGGGCCCACCTTAGACAGTTCCCCTGCAGAGCAACCTGGTGCCTGAGCAGTACAGACCAGGAAAGCACATATGCCATGAGCGGGGGCAAACCCAGTGTGGCCCAGATGCTCCCCACACACACCAGTGATATTTGTTTGCAGTGGTCCTCCCTCCCTGCAGCACAGCTGAACAAGTGAGCCTAAATAAATGACAACTCTTGTATCAGGGCAGAAGTTAGATACTGAAGAGACTTGAAAACAGAAGAAGCCAAAATAAACAAAGACGAGGTTTGGAAGTGACAGGTGCAACAAATTAAAACCCTGGAGTTAGCATTGGCTACACTGGAAGGGACCTATAGACCGTGACCTATAGACCTTGAGAGGAAGTATAAGCTGGAACAAGGAACTATGCAAAACTGAACTGACCCCCCACTTCCCTCAACAGCTCTAGAGAAATTCCTAGATATGTTTTAATCTTTGCTTTTTACATTTGGTATCAATTCTATACCTTTAAGAATGCAATCTTTAGTATCCATTTTTACTTAGAAGTGTGATTACTGGCTTGATTGCTCTCTCCCCTTTTGACTTTCCTTTTTCTCCCCAAGGTCACCTCTATCTCCTCCTTCCCCCTTCTCTTCTCACTTAACTTTGTGAATCCCTTAGGGTGTTCTGGGCTGTGGAGAACACTTAGGCAACTGATCACAGGCTAGACCGGTCTCTCTCCTTTTGACTCCCCCTCCTCACCTCTTGGTCACCTCTATCACCTTCCTCCCTCTTCTCTTCTCTATGGAACTCTATGAATCTCTCTGAGTGTTCCAGGCTGTGGAGAGCAAATAGGGAATTGATTACTGGCTAGATTGCTCTCTCCCCTTTTGATTCCCATTCTTCTCCTCCTGGTCACCTCTATCTCCTTCCTCTCTCTTCTCTTCTCTAGGGAACTCTGAGAACCTCTCTGAGTGTTCCAGACTGTGGAGAGCACATAGGGATTTGATTACTGGCTAGACTGCTCTCTCCCCTTTTTATTCCTCCTCTTCTCCTCCTTGTCACCTCCAACTCCCTCATCCCTCTTCTCTTCTCCATATAACTCTGTGAACCTCTCTGGCTGTCCCCCACTGTGGAGACTCTTCTCACCATTAACCTAGATGTTTTATCATTGGTGCTGTATGGATGGAGAAGTCTTGAGACTACTGTAAGTATAAGACTGAAAGCCAGAGGCAGGAGGCTTAAATCCAAAACTTGAGAACACCAGAAAACTCCTGACTCCAGGGAACATTAACTAATAAGAGCTCATCCAAAAGCCTCCATACCTAGACTGAAAACAAGCTCCACCCAAGAGCCAACAAGTTTCAGAGCAAGACATACCAAGCTAATTCTCCAACAATGCAGGAATATAACCCTTAGCACAAAAATAAAGGCGGCCAACAGTCACACCAAACCCATAGACACCTTAAAACTCACTACTGGACACTTCATTACACTCCAGAGAGAAGAGATGCAGCTCCACCCACCAGAATACCAATGCAAGCTTCCCTAGCCAGGAAACCTTCACAAGCCACTCATCCAACCCCACCCACAGGGAGGAACCTCCACAAGAAAGAGGAGCCACAAACTACCAGCACACAGAAAGGCCACCCCAAACACAGCAACCTAAACGAGATGAAAAGGCAGAGAATATTCAGCAGGTAAAGGAACACGATAAGAGCCAGCTAAACCAAACCAAAGAGGAGGAGATAGGGAGTCTACCTGAAAAAGAATTCAGAATAATGATAGTAAAAATGATCCAAAATCTTGAAAACAAAATGGAGATGAATAGTCTGAGGACAAGGATTGAGAAGATGCAAGAAAAATTTAACAAGGACGTAGAAGAAATAAAAAAAGGAGTCAATCAATAATGAATAATGCAATAACTGAGATCAAAAGCACTCTGGAGGGAACCAACAGTAGAATAACTGAGGCAGAAGATAGGATAAGTGAGGTAGAAGATATAATGGTGGAAATAAATGAAGCAGGGAGGAAAAAAGAATCAAAAGAAATGAGAACAACCTCAGAGACCTCAATGACAGTGTGAAACGCCCCAACATTCAAATCATAGGAGTCCCAGAAGAAGAAAACAAAAAGAAAGGCCATGAGAAAATACTTGAGGAGATAATAGTTGAAAACTTCCCTAACATGGGGAAGGAAATAGCCACCTAAGTCCAAGAAACCCAAAGAGTCCCAAACAGGATAAATGCAAGGCGAAACACCCAAGACACATATTAATCAAATTAACAAAGATCAAACACAAAGAACAAATATTAAAAGCAGCAAGGGAAAAACAACAAATAACTCACAAACAGATCCTCATAAGGGTAACAGCTGATCTTTCAATAGAAACTCTTCAGACAGGAGGGAATGGCAGGACATACTTAAAGTTATGAAAGAGGATCTCATTCAGATATGAAGGAGAAATCAAAAGTTTTACAGACAACAAACGCTCAGAGAATTCAGCACCAACAAACCAGCTCTCTTCAACAAATGCCAAAGGATCTTCTCTAGACAGGAAACACAGCAAAGGTTTAAAAACGGGAACCCAAACAACAAAGTAAATGGCAACAGGATCATACTTATCAATAATTACCTTAAATATAAATGGGTTGAATGCCCCAACCAAAAGACAAAGACTGGCTGAATGGATACAAAAACAAGACCCCTATATATGCTGTCTACAAGAGACCCACCTCAAACCTAGGGACACATACAGACTGAAAGTGAAGGGTTGGAAAATGATATTTCATGCAAATGGAGACCAAAAGAAAGCAGGAGTAGCAATACTCATATCAGATAATATAGACTTTGAAGTAAAGGCCATGAAAAGACACAAAAGACACTACATAATGATCAAAGGATCAATCCAAGAAGATATAACAATTATAAATATATATGCACCCAACATAGCACTGCAATATGTAAGGCAAATGCTAACAAGTATAAAAGGGGAAATTAACAGTAACACAATAATAGTGGGAGACTTTAATACCCCACTCACAGCGATGGATAGCTGAACTAAACTGAAAATTAGCAAGGAAACACAAACTTTAAATGATACAATGGACCAGTTAGACCTAATTGATATCTATAGGACATTTCACTCCAAAACAATGAATTTCACCTTTTTCTCAAGTGCCCACAGAACCTTCTCCAGGATAGATCACATCCTGGGCTTATAAATCTAGCCTTGGTAAATTCAAAAAAACTGAAGTCATTTTAAGCATCTTTTTTGATCACAATCTGGTAACATTAGATGTCAACTACAGGAAAAAAACTATTAAAAATACAAACATATGGAGGCTAAACAACACACTTCTGAATAACCAACACAAAGAAGGCAATGGCACCCCACTCCAGTACTCTTGCCTGGAAAATCCCATGGACGCAGGAGCCTGGTAGGCTGCAGTCCATGGGGTCGCTAAGAGTCGGACACAACTGAGCGACTTCACTTTCACTTTTCACTTTCATGCATTGGAGAAGGAAATGGCAACCCACTCCAGTATTCTTGCCTTGAGGATCCCAGGGATGGGGGAGCCTGTTGGGCTGCTGTCTATGGGGTTGCACAGAGTCAGACATGACTGAAGCAACTTAGCAGCAGCAGAATAACCAACAAATCACAGAAGAAATAAAAATATGCATAGAAATGAATGAAAATGAAAACACAACAACCCAAAACCTATGGGATTCAGTAAAAGCAGTGCTAAGGGGAAGGTTCATAGCAATACAAGCCTACCTCAAGAAACAGGAGAGAAATCAAATAAATAACCTAACTCTACACCTAAAGCAACTAGAAAAAGAATAAATAAAGCACCTCAGGGTTAGGAGGAGGAAAGAAATCATAAAAATTAGGGCAGAAATAAATGCAAAGGAAACAAAGGAGACCACAGCCAAAATCAACAAAGCTAAAAGCTGGTTCTTTGAGAAGATAAATAAAGTTGACAAACCATTAGCCAGACTCATTAAAAAAAAAAAAAAAACGAGGGAGAAGAATCAAATCAACAAAATTAGAAATGAAAATGGAGAATCACAACAGACAACAAAGAAATACAAAAGATCACAAGATACTACTATCAGCAACTATATGCCAATAAAATGGACAACTTGAAAGAAATGGACAAATTCTTAAAAAAGTATAACTTTCCAAAACTGAAGTAGGAAGAAATAGCAAATCTTAACAGACCCATCACAAGCATGGAAATTGAAACTGTAATCAGAAATCTTCCAACAAACAAAAGCCCAGGACCAGATGGCTTCACAGCTGAATTCTACCAAAAATTTAGAGAAGAGCTAACACCTATCCTATTCAAACTCTTCCAGAAAATTGCAGAGGAAGGTAAACTTCCAAACTCATTCTATGAGGCCACCATCACCCTAATACCAAAACCAGACAAAGATGCCACGAAAAAAGAAAACTACAGGCCAATATCACTGATGACCATAGATGCAAAAATCCTTAACAAAGTTCAAGCAAACAGAATCCAACAACATATTAAAAAGATCATACATCATGACCAAGTGGGCTTCATCCCAGGGATGCAAAGATTCTTCAGTATTCACAAATCAATCAATGTGACACACCACATTAACAAATTGAAAGATAAAAACCATAGGATTATCTCAATAGATGCAGAGAAAGCCTTTGACAAAATTCAACATCCATTTATGATAAAAAAAAAACCCCTTCAGAAAGCAGGCATAGAAGGAACATATCTCAACATAATAAAATACATATATGATAAACCCACAGCAAACATTATCCTCAATGGTGAAAAATTGAAAGCATTTCCCCTAAAGTAAGGAACAAGACAAGGATGCCCACATTCACCACTACTGTTCAACATAGTTTTGGAAGATTTAGCCACAGCAATCAGAGCAGAAAAAAAAAAAAAAAAAATCCAGATTGGAAAAGAAGAAGTAAAACTCTCACTGTTTGCAGATCCTCTACCTAGAAAACCCTCAAGACTCCACCAGAAAATAACTAGAGCTAATCAATGAATATAGTAAAGTTGTAGGATATAAAATTAACACAAAGAAATCCCTTGCATTCCTATACACTAACAATGAGAGAACAGAAAGAGAAATTAAGGAAACAGTTCCATTCACCATTGCAATGAAAACAATAAAATACTTAGGAATAAATCTACCTAAAGAAACAAAAGACCTATATGTAGCAAACTATAAAACACTGAAGAAAGAAATCAAAGAGGACACAAATAGATGGAGAAATATACCATGTTCATGAACTGGAAGAATCAATATAGTGAAAATGAGTATACTACCCAAAGCAATCTATAGATTCAATGCAATCCCTATCAAGCTACTGATGGTATTTTTCAGAGAACTAGAACAAATTTCACAATTTATATGTAAATACAAAAAAACTCAAATAACCAAAGCAATCTTGAGAAAGAAGAATGGAACTGGAGGAATCAACCTGCCTGACTTCAGACTATACAAAAAAACTACAGTCATCAAGACAGGATGATACTGGCACAAAGACAGAAATATAGATCAATGGAACAAAATAGAAAGCCCAGAGATAAATCCATGCACCTATGGACACCTTATCTTTGACAAAGGAAGCAAGAATATACAATGGAGAAAAGACAATCTCTTTAACAAGTGGTGCTGGGAAAACTGGTCAACCACTTGTAAAAGAATGAAACTAGATCACTTTCTAACACCATACACAAAAATAAACTCAAAATGGATTAAAGACCTAAATGTAAGACCAGAAACTATAAAACTCCTAGAGGAAAACATAGGCAAAACACTCTCCAACATAAATCACAGCAGGATCCTCTATGACCCACATCCCAGAGTAATGGAAATAAAAGCAAAAATAAAAAATGGGACCTAATAAAAATTAAAAGCTTTTGCACAATGAAGGAAACTATAAGCAAGGTGAAAAGACAGCCTTCAGAATGGGAGAAAATAGCAAACGAAGCAACTGACAAAGAATCAATCTGAAAAATACACAAGCAACTCCTGCAGCTCAATTCCAGAAATACAAATGACCCAATCAAAAAATGGGCCAAAGAACTAAACAGACATTTCGCCAAAGAAGACATACAGATGGCTAACAAACACATGAAAAGATGCTCAACATCATTCATTATCAGAAAAATGCAAATCAAAACCACAATGAGGTACCATCTCACGCCAGTCAGAATGGCTGCTATCAAAAAGTCTACAAACAATGCTGGAGAGGGTGTGGAGAAAAAGGAACCCTCTTATGCTGTTGGTGGGAATGCAAACTAGTACAGCCACTATGGAGAACAGTGTGGAGATTCCTTAAAAAACTGGAACTAGAACTGCGATACGACCTAGCAATCCCACTGCTGGGCATACACACCGTGGAAACCAGAATTGAAAGAGACAAGTGTACCCTAATCTTCATTGCATCACTGTTTACAATAGCCAGGACATGGAAGCAACCTAGATGTCCATTGGCAGATGAATGGATAAGAAAGCTGTGGTACACATACAGAATGGAATATTACTCAGCTATTAAAAAGAATGCACTGGAATCAGTTCTAATGAGGTAGATGAAACTGGAGCCTATTATGCAGAGCAAAGTAAGTCAGAAAGAAAAACACCAATACAGTATATTAACATATATATATAGACTTTAGAAAGATGGTAACAATGACCCTATATGTGAGACAGCAAAAGAGACACAGATGTAAAGAACAGAATTTGGACTCTGTGGGAAAAAGTGAGGGTGGGATAATCTGAGAGAATAGCATTGAAACATGTATATTATCATATGTGAAATAGATCGCCACTCTAGGTTCGATGCATGAGACAGAGTGCTCACTGCTGGTGCACTGGGATGACCCTGAGGGATGAGATGGGGAGGGAGATGAGAGGGAGGGTCAGGATGGGGAACACATGTACACCCATGGCTGATTCACGTGAATGTATGGCAAAAACTACCACAATACTGTAAAGTAATTAGCCTCCAACTAAAATAAATTTAAAAAGAAAAAGTTCAGGAATCATGAAGTTAGTCTTCAACTAAATTGGTCTTCAATACAGATTCTCAATTGTTGATGGGTGAAGAAGGCAGGGAGGAAGGCAAATAGAACAGTACAACCCAGATGCTATCAGCACTGCTTTCCTTAGGTCATGGCCCCAGCTGAGACCCCTCAAGGTTCACTGAACCAAGGGCCCAGGCCTGAGGCTTCTCTAGGTATTTAGGGCCTCAAAGCAGCAGAAACCAGGTCGGTTGAGGACAGCCAGCCAAGACTGAGACTTCAGGTACAAAAATGTGAAAAGTCACAGCTTCTATGGTATCTCCTCCTCCAACTCCTTCTCTGGTGGTTCTCATCCCTCTGCCCTCTGCAGTCTGATATTTGCTGTCAGTTTTGTGCCACTTCCACAATTCCCTTCTTTTTATTTTTTTAAAATTTGTTTGTGCCAAGTCTTAGTTGAGGCACATGGGATCTTCCATCTTCATTGTGGCATACAAACTCTTAGTTGTAGCACGTGGGACCTGGTTCTCTGACAGGGATTGAACCTAAGCCCTCTGCATTGGGAGCGCAGTGTCTTAGCCAGTGGACCACTAGGGAAGTCCTCACAATCCCCTCATTTCTTGAAGCTGAACTGAATTTAATGGGAGGGGGAAAGGTGATTCTTGGTTTCTCTGAAGCCACATGTGTTCCTCTGGATCTGAATGCTGAACTGTATGAACAGAAGGCAGGAGGGACTCTGGTTGTCTGGATCAGCAATCTCTCTTCTCAGTCTTTTCCCTAGAGACCTGTCTTTCCAAGACACGAACTGACTGAAGATATTTCCTTCCCCCAGCGCCAACCTGTTCTATTTCCCTTCTCCTTAATGCACTTACCTTTCTCACCATAAAGAAGTCAGTCTGAGAGGAAGAAAACTAGATTGAGGGGAAAGCAAGCAAAGAAACCTTTAGAGAGAGAAAGGGTATTTATTATTACACAAATAGCTATGCATACTGGGGCACTGGCAAACTGCCAAAGGATATTCCCAAATAACTTTTGCATAGCTGTATTACAGGTATTACACATTCAGGAGAACAAAAGTAGAATTCAGAAAACAGTCTCTCAGAGGCCCACCAGATCCTGATTCCTTGTTGAAATACTCTATTACAGTGGCTTTGAGCAACTAGCTTTTTTTTTTTTCCCCAGCTTTTTCAGCTGGTTGCTAAAGGCTAGATCTGATGCTGAGCTGATTGTTAAGATACCAGCTATCCTGAGGATGAAGATGAGGCCTGTAGATGAAGGATGGCAGCCTTGCTTCTAGGAAAATAGTAGCTGAATACAGCGGTCAAGGAATATTTTTCATCACTTTAAAATCGACTTTATTAAAACTATTAGTTCTTTAGTAATTACTGAAATAATCACTCCAGAGGCATATGCCTTAATTTCCTTTTACCATATAATAAATCTTTTCAATATTGTTAGTACTTATTACTGTAGAATTATGATGATATACTAAAACACTCCTGATACTGTCTGAAGTGTGCAAATGTATAAAACCTAACTTCTCTGCTAAGTTTTTATAGTGATTTAAATAAACCCCCACCAAGTGAATTAATTTCAGTAATTAAGTAAAAGGAGGAAGTTTCTGTATAATTATAGCACTTGGTAAATTCAGCTTCTTCTAATAATTCTGGACTCAGTATTGTGGTTCAAACAATGCTAACTTACAGCAAGCAGATCACTGGAAGAAAATACTAGTCTAGTAAAACTAGATTATACCCTCATGGTCAAAATGAATTTCACACTGCTTAACAATACACTGAATTGGTTCAGAAATAAAATAGGTCACTTGTTTGCTTGCTTATTTTAGTGAACAGAGTGAAGTTCTTAGAACTTGGCCTTGGTCTGTGGGCCTGAAGGATCTCCAGAGAAGTGATGTGAAACAGATTCAACATGAGAGCAAATGGCAATTGTTCAATTAATTCCCCTCTTCATGTATCTTTCAGCTGTTGGCATGTAGAAGTGCTGGGGTGTGTTTATCTCCTTGGATATATACACGGTAGAAAATGCTTCTTAGTTTTTCCTCATTGAAGTGGAGGTAGAGTGAAAAACATGGCAGAAGAGGACTTGGTCTTGGATTAAAAAATGACACCAGAAAAATGCAAGATGTTGTCCCCTTCTGAGCTGAAAGTGCACACCATTAGGGTAATAAAAGGATACATGTAAGTTGGGATGCCTCTTGAAGCCAAGTGTTTCCGAATAAGTCGCTCAGTACCATACCAGTTAAAACCTTTCGTGGCATGTCCAATGCGTGGAAGATGGACACTTGCTGTTAAAAGAAAAAGATCATGATGTCTTCATTCATCCAATTGACTAATGTGTATAAGATATACATAGGAGATGATAATGTATTCTGAGTCACTTTGTTGTTTCCAATGAACAGAATGTATATAATCTTGGTGAGTGCCACTCAAAGCATATGATTATTATATAAGGAGTGACTGTAACATGGGAAAACTAATTCTATAGAACATGAGGACCTACATACAGGGTCTGGTAATAAGTAGGTACAATGGGAATTGAATATGATTGATGATTGAGATGTAATTTAAAAAGCAAAGATTCTTTAACAAGTCAATCAGTTTGACCAACTCTAAGACATGCTGGGTTTGGAAATAAAATTAAACTCAGGTCTTCTGGCAGAGAACTGTCTGCTAATGTAGACTGTGACTCTCTAAGAGGGGAAAGGATAAAAAAGCATTTCCCAACAGCATCTGGCCAGTTTACCTCATCTGTGGTCCTCTGCTTCCTCGTCTGTAAAATCATGATACAAATACCCAGAGGATGCAGGTGGTCCAGAGACAAAGAAGTGATCAAGGAAGGAAAAGGGCTTCAAGAATACAAGATGAGGAGAGTTATTTGTGTGGCTTCTCATACTGGGGCTTCCCTTCACCACACATATTGAATGGGATCTCGGCATTTCTCATCTCCCTTTAAAAATCACATCCTACGTTTGGAAACAAATTAATCTATTCCTGAGCACAAGTGGAAGGACTTACCTTTCCTCTTCTTTGCTGCTAAAAATATCTTCTTCAGGGCCTCTTCTAGGGCTGCCATCTTAATGCCAGACAGGACATTGGCACGATCTCGGTGCTGGGCCACAATCAAGGCCAACTAGGAGGAACAATCATTTACTGAGTGGGAGCAGGGGCAGTTTCCCGAGGAGGTGATGGGAGTCAAAGTTTAGCTCCAATAAATTGATGTGGTTTTCTTCACTTACCAAATCTTGCCCTTCATTTCTTGACTCTTTATCGTCAATAGGAAATAAAAGGACACCTCCCAAACTCAAATCTGAGGTAAAACAAGAAGCAGTAACAGAAAGAACATAAAGTTCACTACTCAAATCTGAGGTAAAACAAGAAGCAGCAACAAAAAGAACATAAAGTTCACTACAGAATGAGACCCCTGAGGAAGGGCTACTCTGAATTGTCCCTATGCTGTGCCTTTTCCAAAGCTACTCAGGTATAGGTAACAGTGGTGCCCTGTCTTGTTCCTGATATTAGAGGAAAAGTTTTCAGTTATGTGGAATATAATGCATATGTGGGCTTGTTGTATATAGCTTTTGGCTCAGTGGTAAAAGAATATGCCTGCAATGCAGGAGATACACAGGAGACTGGGGTTTGATCCCTGGGTCAGGAAGATCCCCTAGAGAAGGGAATGGCAACCCACTCCAGTATTCTTGCCTGGAGAATTTCATGGAAGAGGAGCCTGGTGGGCCCCAGGACATGACTTGGCAACTGAACAATGAAACAGAAAACATACTGAGGTATGTTCCTTCCATAACCAATCTGCAGAGGGTATGTCATCACGAATTTGTACTCTGCCAGATGCTGTCTCTACACCTATTGAGAGGATCACTTTTGTCTTTCATTCTATTAATGTGATATATAACATTTATTGATTTGTGTATGTTGAACCATCCCTGCATTGATTTGTGTATGTTGAACCGTCCCTACATCCCAGGAATAATTCCATGTGTGTAATCCTTTTAATAAGTTCCTGAATTTAATAAGTTCCTGCTAATATTTTGTTGAGAATTTTTGCATTGAAGTTATCAAAGATATTGGTCTATAGTTTTGTTTTCTTGTAGTGTCATCTGGCTTTGATACTAGGGTGAAACTGGCCTTGTAGAATGAGTTTGGAAAAGTTCCCTCCTCTTCAATTTTTTGGAAAAGTTTGAGAAGGACTGGCGTTAATTCTTGAAATGTTTGGTAGAATCTGCCAGTGAAGCCATCTGGTCCTAAAGTTTCCTGTATTGGAAAGTTTTTAATTACTGAGTCAATCTCTTTGCTCATCACTGGTCTGTTCAGATTCTCGAGTTCTTACTGACTCAGTCTTGACAGTTTGTAGATTCTATAAACTTATCTACTTCTTCCAGGTTATCTAGTTTGTTGGTGTACAATTATCCATAATAGTCTCTTATGATTCTATGTATTTCTGTAGGGTCAGTTATAATTTCTTTTCTGGTTTTATTTGGGTCTTCTCTTTTTTATTTTTATTTATTTTCTTTTCGATTTGTTTTGTATTGAAGCATAACTGCTTTACAGAATTTTGTTGTTTTCTGTCAAACTTCAACATGAATCAGCCATAGGTATACATATATCCCCTCCCCTTTGGACATCCCTCCCATCTCCCTCCCCATCCCACCCCTCTAGGTTGATTTGTATTTCTCTAATAATGAGCAATGTTGAGCATCTTTTCATGTGTTTGTTAGCCATCTGTATGTCTTTTTTATTCTCACTAAAGATTTATCAATTTTATCTTTTTGAAAACCTCTTAGTTCCATTAATCTTTTCTATTATTTTTTCTGTCTCTATTTCATTTATTTCTCCTCTAAACTTGATTTCCTTCCTTCTGCTAGCTTTGGGCTTAATTTGTTTCTCTTTTCTATTTCCTTGAGGGCTAAAGTTAGGTTATTTCTGATCTTTCTAATTTCTTAATACTGGCATTTATTGCGGTAAGCCTCCCTCTTAGAACTGTTTTTGCAGGGCCCCATAGGTTTTGGGATGTTGTGTTTCCATTTTTTTTTTGAGATATTCTTTGCTTTCCCTTTTGGTTTGTTCAGGAGTATAATGTTTAGTTTCCACATCTTACAGATTTTCCAGTTTTCCTCACTTTATTTCTAGTTTCATACCACTGTGAGCAGAAAAGATTACTTGGTATGATTTCAATTATCTTATTTTGCTAAGACCTGTTTTTTGCCCTATCATATGATCTATTCTTGAAAATGTTCCACGTGTATTTAGAAGAATTTATATTCTGCTGCTGTTGCATAGACTGTTCTATCGATACTTGTTAGGTCCATTTGATTTACTGTTTGGTTCAAGCCATCCTTTCCTTGTTCATTTTCCGTCTGGATGACTTACGTATTGCTGACAGTGGGGTACTGAAGTCCCCTATTATTGTTGTATTGTCTACTTCTCCCCTCATGTGTACTCAACTCAGTTCAGTTCAGTCGCTCAGTCGTGTCCGACTCTTTGCGACCCCATGAATCGCAGCACGCCAGGCCTCCCTCTCTGTCCATCACCATCTCCCGGAGTTCACTCAGACCCACGTCCATCGCGTCTGTGATGCCATCCAGCCATCTCATCCTCTGTCGTCCTCTTCTCCTCCTGCCCCCAGTCCCTCCCAGCATCAAAGTCTTTTCCAATGAGTCAACTCTTCACATGAGGTGGCCAAAGTACTGGAGTCTCAGCTTTAGCATCATTCCTTCCAAAGAAATCCCAGGGCTGATCTCCTTCAGAATGGACTGGTTGGATCTCCTTGCAGTCCAAGGGGCTCTCAAGAGTCTTCTCCAACACCACAGTTCAAAAGCATCAATTCTTTGGCGCTCAGCCTTCTTCACAGTCCAACTCTCACATCCATACATGACCACAGGAAAAACCATAGCCTTGACTAGACGGACCTTAGTTGGCAAAGTAATGTGTCTGCTTTTGAATATGCTATCTAGGTTGGTCATAACTTTTCTTCCAAGGAGTGAGCGTCTTTTGATTTCGGTGCACCAATGCTGGGTGCATATATATTTACACTTGTTACAACTTCTTGATGAATTGATCCCTTTATCATTATATAGTGACCTTCTTTGTCTCATTACCATTTTTGGCTTCGAGTCTATTTCTTGCAAAATAAATATAACTACTTCTGCTTTATTTTGGTTTCTACCAGCATGGAATATGTTTTTCCATCCCTTCGCTTTGAGATATATAATTAGGTCTTGTTTTTTATCCATCTAGACACTCTGTGCCTTTTGACTGATGAATTCAGTCAATTTACATTTAAAGTAACTATATATAAAGACTTACTAACGCCACTGTGTGCATTCCAGTTGTTTTGTAATTCCACTGTTTCTCTTCCCCTCTGTTTCTGCCTACCTTTGTAAACTGATTATTTTCTACAGTGGTATGCTCTGGTTCCCTTTTGTCTTTTGTGGATCTGATCTAGGTTTTTACTTTGTGGTTAATATGGGGCTTTACATGAAACATTTTATAGATAGAACAGTGTATTTTAGGAGGACAGCAACTTATATCCAATTGCCTGTAAAAGCTCCACCCTTTCACTCCTCCCTTTTATATTATGCATGTCACAATTTACCTCTTTGTATGTTGTGTATTCATTAGCAATTTATAGTAGCTGTAGTTACTTTTACTATTTTCCTTTAAGCTTTATATTATAGTTGAGTGGTTCACACACCATCTTAACACCAAGTTGGTTTTCTAAACCTTACTGTACATATTTTACCTTTACTAGTGTATTGTATACTTTAACATGCGCTCACATCACTGATTAATGCCTTTTCATTTTGGCTTGAAGAACTCCTTTCACCATTTCTTGCAAGGTAAGTCTAGTGGTGGTGAACTCCCTTAGCTTTTGTTTGCTGGGAAAGCCTTTATTTCTCCTTCATAGCTGAAAGATAACTTTGCTGTATAAAGTATTCTTGGTTGGCAATTTTGATCTTTCAACACTTCAAATATGTTATTCTACTCTCAGGACCTGTTTCTGCTAAGAAATCTGCTAATAATCAAATAGGGGTTCCTTTATACATTATATTCTTTTTTTCCCTAGCTTCCTTTAAGATTTTTTTTATCACTGAAAGTCTTGGAGAAGGTCTTTTAGCATCGCGATAACAGGGTGACCTATTAACTTCATGGACATGTAGGTTTTGTCTTTCCCCAGGTTGGGAAGGTTCTCAGCTACTATAAACTCTTTTTCCCCTTCTCCTTCTAGAAGTGTAATTATTCTGATTTGTGATTTCTTGATTCAGTCTCATAGCTTACACAGGCTTACTTCACTCTTTAAATTTGTTATTTCAAAATTCCTATCTCCCACAAGTCACTTATTCTTTCTTCCATATGGTTTCCCCTGCTATGCATGCATGCTCAGTCATGTCCAACTCTTTGTGACCCCATGGACGTTAGCCCACCAGGCTCCTCGGTCCATGGGATTTTCCAGGCAAGAATACTAGAATGGATCGCCATTTCCTACTCCAGAGAATTTTCCCAACCCAGGGATTGAACCCACATCTCTTGCATCTTCTGCACTAGCAGGTGGGTTCTTTACCACTGCACTACCTGAGAAGCCTACCTCGTTCTCTACTGCAGTCTTCATCTCATCCACTGACTTCTTCAGCTCTACAATTTGTTTGGGTTTTAAAAATTTCAATCTCTTTGAAAAGAAGTCACTATGTTAACATATTTTATTCCTGATTTTATTGAGTTGCCTTTTTGAGTCTTTTTGTAATTCACTGAGTTTCTTCATAACTGCTATTCTGAATTCTTTGTCAGTTAGATCACAATATTCTGTGCCTTTGAGCATGGCTGCTGGAGAACTGTCATCTTCTTTCTGTGATGCCATATTTCCTGATTTCATATTCCTGGTACTTATGCACTGGTGCTTTTGCATTTGAAGTAGCAGATATATCCTTAACTCAGTGCTCATTACCTTCAGCAGCAGACAGGGTATTACATTATATAGTATTGGTATTATCTCAGTTTTTTCTGTATGTTTGTGCTCCACTCTTCTTGCTCTGTCTTGTGGCCAAATTTTTTTCTGTTTTTAATCAGGTGATTACATTTTTTTTTAATTTTTATTTTTACTTTATTTTACTTTATAATACTGTATTGTGGCCAAATTTTTAAGCTTTTGTGTATTCTCTGATTTTTACAATTTACCAGGCTGGCTGGATACCTTTTTTCCCAGAAGGTGGAGCTATAGCTCAAGTCTGTGGATTCTTCCTTGCCTGCGGAACATGACCTATTTTGAACAGGATCCTGGTCTACCAGAGTTCACTTTCATGGATACACCAGGGAGCCTGCACAGGGAGCTGGCAGCAGAGCTGAGGGAAGGTGTGGGTTTAACACTTAGTGTGTTGGGATTGCCACACACCGGCAGGGAAATTTTCAGGTACTCTTGCATGAACTTTCTACTGAGCACGTGCCTTTGACACCATTTGAAATTTTTATCTGCCTCTTTCCCAATATCCTTCCCCCACCCAGGTGGGGAGCTACCACCTTAGTACTCCAGATGCTGGCAGAGAGAAATAGGTTTTTCCAGCTGCGTTCCACCTGGTGATGGCAGTGGCCAGAAAAATCAGCCCCTCGCAGTGTTTTCCTTGGCGGGCCACGGTTGGTGCTGGGAAAATTTCCCTTACCACCTATGCTGCACACAAACTCATGTTTTTTCTCTTTTCACCAATGATGTGCCAGATCTCCCTTCAGGAAGGATGGACTTCGGCAAGTTCCACGTGTGAGTACCTGCAAGGGCAACACTCACCTGTTTTTTGCCCTACTGCAGTGAGAGGGGTCTAGGCAGATTCACACTCTGCTGGTTCTTGCCTGTATGGAGATTTATCTGTGTCTTATCAGTTACAGTTGTGGGTGAGACTCCTCTTGGGTCTTCTAAAAGACCCACCAAGGCACTTTTGTTCAGGTGGGGATGTCTAATCCGTGGGGTTAAAAGAGGGATTAAAAAGAGGAATGTCTTTCGCTACCATGTCACTCCCTTCACTCCTGAATCTTTATGCTTTTCTACTTCAATGCTCCTCAAACACTGCCTACGGAGTATTCCTGTGGGCACTGGAGAGTGAATGCAAAACCCAGAAGTATCTGGGCTGGGAGGAGGTGGGTCACTATAAACTTAAAATTCCTTTAGAAGAGTCTGATGTTTGTTTTAAATTATTCAAATACTGTATTCTACTAAATATATTTGTATTTGTATATTTTCCTATCTCATCCAAATCAAATTCTCTAGAGAAATGTGTTAATTCTCTAATGTGAAATAGGCCTCGCATATTTCAGTTTGAACCTTTTGTCCTCTCAATCCATCCTGCATACCCCAATCTTTTTAAGTCATTCTAAAATACTGGGCTGGCCAAAAACTTTGTTCAGGTTTTTCCATATGATGGTATAGACAAACCTGAACAAACTTTTTGGCCAACCCAGTATTTGCTCTGCTATGTCATTCTTCTACCCAAATCTCCTATGTCTAGACATTGGATAAGGTCCTGCCTTAGAATGCCATCTCCCCGGACAAGTCATAAGTCATGTGCAGTCTTCTATAATGTGGCCCAAACTTCTCTTCTTTAAAACCTAACTTTATTCCTCAGCCTAAACTTTCTACTCTAGTCTGTCTAGCCTACACACCATTCCCCTAAAACATTCACTGTGTAACTACCTGGATCATTCAATACCCCATACTGGGACTGGTGGGGTTACAGGAGACACAAAGAAGAATGAGATATGGTTATGGACTCTCCTACCCTTTCTCTCCACCTCTTTAACCTCAACCCATCCTTCCAGGCCCAAGATAACTTTCACAACTTCCTTCAAACCCACATTTCATCTACCCTGCTCTACCCTATTCCAGTTCTCCTTCAGAAAAGAGTACACACTCCTATCTGTTTCCTTACTGATCATTTACACCTTAACTCTGTGCCACCAGGTTTTACTTTTCACACTTTCTTCAAAATGCTCCAGGGTGATGTGACTGCCCTTGGGGGGCAAATCCAGTGGCCTTTTCCCAGTGCTCATCCTCACTTCAGTGACTGACACTACAGACCACTTCTTGACACCTCTCCTCCCTTGGACCCCAAAACACTACACTGTCAAGGTTCTCTTATTTTTCTGACAATTCCTTCTTCCTTCTCCTAAATGGAGGTGTGTTCTCTGCCCTCCCATTGCTCCATCCTCTCTCCTTCAGGGTTTTAAACAAGGATCCAAATGGAGACTCCTCAGTCTGTATCTCTAGCTCCAGCCTCCCCTGAATTCTCTCCTTTTCAAACTGCCCAGTCAGTATCTAGATTGGGTTAATCATGGCAACACATATTAAACCCTGTAATGTGTTTTAGTAGAAAGACTATTCACTCTAAGTCCTTACATCCCTTTCTACATTAGAGAAGTGAGCGGAAAAACAAAGCTCGAAGAAATCTGAAGAGTTGGACAAGATCCTTTAACCTCTCAAGTTCCACAGGAAATAATCACAATAATGATTTTACTCCTCCTGCCACTTTGTGATTTCCACACATAAAAGGAGGTGCCTAGCCCCTTCTCTCTGCCGAGAGAACACCATTCAGCCTTCAAGTTTCCCCAGACAGCTCTGTTTCTGTCTCCTGGGAGTGTTACACCCCAGTCTGTGCTAACTCCATAATATAACCTCCTTCCTCTCAGCACCCAGCTCCTGTTAGCCCTTCAGTGGTATGTCTGATTTCTCTCCCACTGGTGTCTGACATTTCCAGGAGACATTCCCTCAAGAAGATAAAGTGAACTGGGTAAACAATGAAATGAACTTCAAGCCAATACTTCAACACGCATGCAGGGACTGACATTGATCAAAATACACATTCATTATCCTCATTATACTCCCATGAGGTGGATGGAAAAAGTATTATTTTCAAATTACAAATGAGAAGACAGGTACAGAGAGGGGGAAGGGATTGCCTCAAAGTCACATATCAACTAGCTTTAACTAATGACAGAATTCAGACTCCAACTAACTCTTCTGACCCCTCATCTAGTGCTTTTTAATGCACCTAATGTCCTCTCCCTCTTATTCCATCCTTAACCCTTCTCTCTGCTTTCCTCCTTACCTTTCATTTTTCCAGCCAACTCATATCTTTTTCTTGGCTCAGCAGATCTTGTTTCCAGAGCTGTGAATAAACCACCTCTGCCCCAGCGGCCAGAGTCATCTGATAGGAGAAAGAGAAGATTTTCTTCTATAGGAGGCAAAATCCAGTCCACAATTAAAAAAAAAAAAAGATATGCCAAGTATACTTGATTTTTCAAAGGGCAGAAACGACTATCTAATATCCAAGCATATACACACTGGACTTGTCAAGTATGTTTAGGTTTTCTGGAATATACTTGGCCATCATAACAGAAAAGCATCAAAAGAATCAGTGTTCTGAAAGAGCAGAAGCTCTGTAATCCTTCTGTAATTCCTGGAAGATGGCTAAGGAAGGATGTACAGTAGATGTAAAACCAGAAAGAGTTGAAGCATTGATAATACAACAGCTTACAACTCCCATTTCATAGGTAAGAAAATGGAAAGGTTAAATGACTTAGTCAAGCTGGTACTAACTAGAGCTGGTTAATACTCTGTATTGTCATTCGATCATACTATAAATATTTGTCAGTATTACATGTCAAGAACTCTTTTATGCTCTAGGGTTATACGAGTTGGGGCAGGGGGGAAATCTCTGCTCCCATGAAGTTTATTTTCTAGTTCAGTGAAAGTGTGAAAACAGAAGTGTTAGTCACTTAGTTGTGTCCAACTCTTTGCAGTCTCTTGGACTGTAGCCCATCAGGATCCTCTGTCCATGGAATTCTTCAGGCAAGAATACTAGAATGGGTTGCCATTTCCTATTCCAGGGGATCTTCCTGACCCAGGGATTGAACCCACGTCTCCTGCATTCCAGGTAGATTCTTTACAGTCTGGGCCACCAGGGAAGCCAGTTCAATGAAACACCATGTGACATATTATGTATATATCCGCTTGTTTCATTGTTTGTTCATTCAATGAAACAAACAAGCAAATACATACATAGTATGTCACATGGTGACGTGTCGTCAAGTAAAATAAGGTAAGAGAGTAAATAGAAAAACAGGGGTGAGGACGGGGTATGGGAAGTCAGGGGAGACCTCTCACTGAGATGTAGACATCTGAACAATGCTTGATGTGCCTAAGTGGGGAAAGAGCATTCCAGGAAGAGGAACTTGCCTGGGAAAAAAAAAGTGCAAATCTCATGAGGGAACAACATGTTTGGAGTTTCGCTTTTTCTCAAAGGATTTATTTGGCTTACAGATGTAGCCTCTGTGTATTCTCTTAAAAAGTTTGGGCAGGGAACAAGGCAGATATTCTCCCATTACACGATAAGGGAATTGAGGCCTGGAGAAGTTGGATTTGACTCTTACCTTTCCTCTTTACCTGGTTGAGCAACCCTAGTCTCCTGGTTCTAAAGTTCACACTCTTTTTGACCACACAAGGCTGCCCTAAGTCCAGTAATCACCCCTAAGACAGGGCTCTGCCTTGTCTGCCCAAGTTCTTGGCACCTTAAGGATTGAGGCCCCCACTTCTACCTACCTACGCAGTGCACAATGACAGCATCCTCCGCCCCAGCCTGGGGGTGGGTGACATCACCGCTTACATATCTGATGGAGGTTGAGTCTGGGTCCTCATACTCCAGTTGGGCAGAGCTCTCATCTTCCTCTTCCTCTGGTTCGCTCTCCTCGAAAGGCAGGCTGAAGGAATGGTAATTGTTGGACTCCCACCAGGCCATCCTTCAAGAAACCACAGGGGAGAGGAATTAACTGGGCCTATCACCATTTCCCTCAGAGCACATCCTGGGCCGCAATTCACTAACGGCGAGTGCCAAGTGGAGATGCAATTAGAAACTCACCCTGTCCTTCTGCCTGTTTGTAAATAAACAAGAAGCCTTACTGATTAGCCTAACTGCCTCCTGACTATACTTCAAAAATGAGCAGCCACCAGATGTCACTGTTTTTAAGAGCATGTGACTAAAAGGGACTGTTCAAGTAAACTACTCTTGTCAGACAGCTGCAATCAAGTCCTAAAATGTTCTCGCTTCAGCTGAATGCATCTTCTCTGCCTGAGGTACTTGGGACTGTTCTCTTAAGTAGATGGACTGCTAAGGTAAAAGTTTAATCTTTATAAAAGTATTCTGTTACCAGTGGGAACTACCAGCATTACAGACACTTTCTGCAGTTTTAAAGTGATGTTTGACCGTGGGCTCACTATGTAGTAGTGATCCCTTTACCAACTGTGACCCTCAGCTTTGTTAATAATACCATCCAATAACACACACGTACTTTTTCTTATGTTCTGCTTCTTCCTTCTTCTTCCTCTTCTCCTCTAACAGTCTCTTTCTCTTGGCCGCTGCTTCTTCTCTTCTCTTCCTTCTGTCCTCCAGTTCTTCTGGGCTCAAAATTCGCTTCCTTTTGGTGGACCCCTCCACAAGGCCTGGGATGGGAATCTGTAGGAAGAACAAGCTCCATAACCAGGGGTACTGGGGTCTACCTGTTCGTTCATGAGTCTCAGTCATCACACTGAGCAATGCGCTCAATATTTCACAATATTTCAGCATGGGTGGTGGGAAGTGCTGGCAAGATACTTCAGTTTACACATCTGGCAGGCATGGTAACCAGGATACTATGCTCTAAACTCAACCAAAGCACTGGCATGTCAGTATAGCAATATGTCATTTTGATTAATTTCATTAGGAATAAGATACTTCAGAAAATAACTTGTTTTTTAATTGAAAGGATGCCATTTTAGGTTTAACTAATTTTAATGGAAATATTTCTTAATGTATTTTAGCATTCAGTCTTAAACACAATATTCTAATATCATGATCACCTTAAAAATAACTAGCATTTAATGTATACAGACTAACTGCTAAATGCTACGGACATTACAGACATTGTTTATGATTGCCATCCATCCTTAATGACATAGGTCATGACTGTCAGCAGCAGGGTATGGTGTTTTGATGTAAGACAGTGATCCCTTCAAGGGTGGCTTACTATCACTTGCATTAAATGGTAAAATATAACCTCGTTATTATTTTTATGCCATCTTCTTATACTTTTTTCCAACAAATAGTTACATTCTTATTTCTTAACAAATCATTCTCAGCATCACTTTCTGTTCACTGTTATTGAAACTTTGGAAGAATTTATCCTCACATAAATTAACAGTTCTTACACTGCCTTTATGTCGGAGTAACCGGCCCTCTTGACTAGTCTTCTCCAAAAGGGTTTTCTGAAGATTCACCAGTTGCTCAAATGATTCTCTGTCTTCTTTACTAGGCTCCTTAGAATAATCTTTACCTTCAAATAAATACATGTGGTTTTCTAAAAACATAAAATACATAGAGAAATGTTAGATACTAAAGAAAACTAGATTGATTCTAGTCAAAGCAATAAGGAGGGTGAACAAGAGAATGGCCTGTATTCTAAATGGGCCAAGAATAGCTTTTGATGAAGGTACTGGAATTCCCATCCCACTAATGCTGATGGCTTTGGGATCCATCTGGGGATTTCATATATTTACTTTCTAAAGGAGCGAGCATGGCCAAAGCCCTTTTGGTCTATCTTCAGGTGGTCCGTAAGTCTCAGTTTGATGCCTGCCAAGTCCAGGATCACTCATCACTAATTCATTCCACACTATTCCCCAGCAGAAATCTCACTGACATTAAGATCTCCTAAATAAAGGTAACCAACAGCATACTTTTTAAAAATTACAAAAAGACTTTTAACACTCAGCCCTTCCCCCTTTTCTGTAATATTACAAAGATCAGGTAGAAAATCTATGAGGAAATAATCACAAAAATAATCCCTTAGATTTACAACTTTCTTCGTAGAGCTCTGAAGCATCTTCATGAGCCTCACCACAATCTTGGTATAATTAACCCCACTTAAGAAAAAGAGAAAATTGAGGGCTTCCAAGGGGGCTCCCAGATGGTAAAGAATCCAACCTGCCAAAGCAGGAGACACAGCTTTGATCCTTAGTGCAGAATTAGAGAGTAGCCCTCACTTGCCACAACTGGAGAAAAGCCTGTTCAGCAACGAAGACCCAGCACAACCATAAATAAATAAAATTATAAAACTCCTGAGTTATTAAGCAAGAGGGCATCAGAGGGCAGACACACTGAAACCATACTCACAGAAAACTAGTCAATCTAATCACATTAGGACCACAGCTTTATCTAACTCAATGAAACTAAGCCATGCCTATGGGACAACCCAAGACAGGGGGGTCATGGTGGAGAGGTCTGACAGAATGTGGTCCACTGGAGAAGGGAATGGCAACCACTTCAGTATTCTTGCCTTGAGAACCTCATGAACAGTATGAAAAGGCAAAATGGTAGGATATTGAAAGAGGAACTCCCCAGGTCAGTAGGTGCCCAACAAGCTACTGGAGATCAGTGGAGAAATAACTCCAGAAAGAATGAAGGGATGGAGCCAAAGCAAAAATAATACCCAGCTGTGGATGTGGCTGGTGATAGAAGCAAGGTCCAATGCTGTAAAGAGCAATATTGCATAGGAACCTGGAATGTCAGGTCCATGAATTAAAGCAAATTGGAAGTGGTCAAACAAGAGATGGCAAGAGTGAACGTCGACATTCTAGGAATCAGCGAACTAAAATGGACTGGAATGGGTGAATTTAACTCAGATGACCATTATATCTACTACTGCGGGCAGGAATCCCTCAGAAGAAATGCAACAGCCATCATGGTCAACAAAAGAGTCCAAAATGCAGTACTTGGATGCAATCTCAAAAATGACAGAATGATCTCTGTTTGTTTCCAAGGCAAATCATTCAATATCAGAGTAATCCAAGTCTATGCCCCAACCAGTAACACTGAAGAAGCTGAAGTTGAACGATTCTATGAAGACCTACAAGACCTTTTAGAACTAACACCCAAAAAAGATGTCCTTTTCATTATAGGGGACTGGAATGCAAAAGTAGGAAGTCAAGAAACACCTGGAGTAACAGGCAAATTTGGCCTTGGAATGCAGAATGAAGCAGGGCAAAGACTAATAGAGTTTTGTCAAGAAAATGCACTGGTCATAGCAAACACCCTCTTCCAACAACACAAGAGAAGACTCTACACATGGACAGCACCAGACGGTCAACACTGAAATCAGATTGATTATATTCTTTGCAGCCAAAGATGGAGAAGCTCTATACAGTCAACAAAAACAAGACCAGGAGCTGACTGTGGCTCAGATCATGAACTCCTTATTACCAACTTCAGACTTAAATTGAAGAAAGTAGGGAAAACTGCTAGACCATTCAGGTATGACCTAAATCAAATCCCTTATAATTATACAGTGGAAGTGAGAAATAGATTTAAGGGACTAGATCTGATAGGTAAGAGTGCCTGATGAACTATGGAATGAGGTTTGTGACACTGTACAGGAGACAGGGATCAAGACCATCCCCATGGAAAAGAAATGCGAAAAAGCAAAATGGCTGTCTGGGGAGGCCTTAAAAATAGCTGTGAAAAGAAGAGAGGCAAAAAACAAAGGAGAAAAGGAAACATATAAGCATTGAATGTAGAGTTCCAAAGAATAGCAAGAAGAGATAAGAAAGCCTTCTTCAGCGATCAGTGTAAAGAAATAGAGGAAAAGAACAGAATGGGAAAGACTAGAGATCTCTTCAAGAAAATTAGAGATACCAAGGGAACATTTCATGCAAAGATGGGCTCGATAAAGGACAGAAATGGTCTGGACCTAACAGAAGCAGAAGATATTAAGAAGAGGTAGCAAGAATACACAGAAGAACTGTACAAAAAAGATCTTCACGACCCAGATAATCACGATGGTGTGATCACTCATCTAGAGCCAGACATCCTGGAATGTGAAGTCAAGTGGGCCTTAGAAAGCATCACTACAAACAAAGCTAGTGGAGGTGATTGAATTCCAGTGGAGCTATTTCAAATCCTGAAAGATGATGCAGTGAAAGTGCTGCACTCAATATGCCAGCACATTGGGAAAACTCAGCAGTGGCCACAGGACTGGAAAAGGTGAGTTTTCATTCCAATCCCAAAGAAAGGCAATGCCAAAGAATGCTCAAACTACTGCACAATTGCACTCATCTCAAATGCTAGTAAAGTAATGCTCAAAATTCTCCAAGCCAGACTTCAGCAATACATGAACCATGAACTTCCTGATGTTCAAGCTGGTTTTAGAAAAGGCAGAGGAACCAGAGATCAAATTGCCAACATCTGCTGGATCATGGAAAAAGCAAGAGAGTTCCAGAAAAACATCTATTTCTGCTTCATTGACTATGCCAAAGCCTTTGACTGTGTGGATCACAATCAACTGTGGAAAATTCTTCAAGAGATGGGAATACCAGACCACCTGAACTGCCTCTTGAGAAATCTGTATGCAGGTCAGGAAGCAACAGTTAGAACTGGACATGGAACAACAGACTGGTTTCAAATAGGAAAAGGAGTACGTCAAGGCTGTATATTGTCACCCTGCTTATTTACCTTCTATGCAGAGTACATCATGAGCAACGCTGGCCTGGAAGAAACACAAGCTGGAATCAAGATTGCCAGGAGAAATATCAATAACCTCAGATATACAGATGACACCACCCTTATGGCAGAAAGTGAAGAGGAACTGAAAAGCCTCTTGATGAAAGTGAAACTGGAGAGTGAAAAAGTTGGCTTAAACCTCAACATTCACAAAACGAAGATCATGGCATCTGGTCCCATCACTTCATGGGAAATAGATAGGGAAACAGTGGAAACAGTGTCAGACTTTATTTTGGGGGGCTCCAAAATCACTGCAGATGGTGACTGCAGCCATGAAATTAAAAGACGCTTACTCCTTGGAAGAAAAGTTATGACCAACCTAGATAGCATATTAAAAAACAGAGACATTACTTTGCCAACAAAGGTCCATCTAGTCAAGGCTATGGTTTTTCCTGTGGTCACGTATGGATGTGAGAGCTGGACTGTGAAGAAGGCTGAGCACCGAAGAATTGATGCTTTTGAACTGTGGTGTTGGAGGAGACTCTTGAGAGTCCCTTGGACTGTAAGGAGATCCAACCAGTCCATTCTGAAGATCAATCCTGGGATTTCTTTGGAAGGAATGATGCTAAAGCTAAACTCCAGTACTTTGGCCACCTCATGTGAAGAGCTGATTCACTGGAAAAGACTCTGATGCTGGGAGGGATTGGGGGCAGGAGGAGAAGGGGACGACAGAGGATGAGATGGCTGGATGGCATCACTGACTCAACGGATGTGAATCTGAGTGAACTCCAGGAGTTGTTGATGGACAGGGAGGCCTGGCGTGCTGCGATTCATGGGGTCGCAGAGTCGGACATGACTGAGCGACTGAACTGAATTGAGTTATTAAGCACCTCCCCAGTTCAAATTGCTAATAAGTGAAGAAGCCAGGATTTTCTGAGTCTGCTGCCAATGTGCTCTTTTCAGTATACAACTGTGTCTATAGAAGGATGGAAAGATAACAGGCCAGCAAATAGTAACTACAGTAATAACATGAACGGTGATAGTGTGAACTTGAATAGCAGTTTATGCTGTCAGAGCACCTTCACATTTATAATCACATCTGATTTTTGCAACTGTGTAAAAGGGTAAAGTATACACTACTAGCACCACTTTACAGATGAGGACACAGAGACTCAAAGAGGTTGGGTAATTTGCCAAGACTGTGACTCACATGATAGAAGTCATAACAAGCCAAGCCTAGTAACTAGAGAGAGGTAAGACAACGATTCTAAATTGAAGCATATTTAATAGTACACATTACCAAAGAATGTATTTTCACAGCATTATAAAATCAGCTATGAATATAACTATGTTTTTCTCTAGAGAGTACAAAAGCAAAACATTTTCATTCTCAAGAGATCAACTGCTTCACACTTGTACCCAAATCCAACCAGCTGTAATTCTAATTGGCATTTGCTAATTAAATCAGCAGGGGGCTTTCAATGAGGTGCTCTATCAACAAGTGAGGAAAAAAGAGCCAAGAAGAGACAAATATGATCACATATGTAGCTGCATGTGATTCTCAACTTACAAACGTGCTTTAAAAAAAGACCCTGGCATTCAAGATAAAAGCCATTCTGCTTTTTAACTTTCATAGGGGATGCTGTAGTTATCAGTCTTTCATATTCATTTCCATTCTTTTAACCATGCTCTGTCTTCACTCTGCAGCCAAGAGAAGGTTGGAGACCACAGGCATGGACACTCATCTATATTCTGCCAATGGAACCACCTACCACAGACTGGACCTGTACTCACTGATCAAAGACAAAACTCCAAATTTTAATACAGCTGGGAAATCTTTCCTGGCAGCTGGACTGCCTGAAAAAATATATAAAATTTGGAAAACAGTGAAATTTTACTTTGTTCTACTAAACATTAGCAAAATAAGCTGAAATCAATCTAAATGAGTGCAGAAATGACTGCAGGCTTCAGTACTTAATGTAATAAAAATGCAACTTAAAAATAGGACCACATACATCTATTTCTCCTCCCACCTAAAACCTACATGGCAGTAAAGGGATTTTAAAAAGATATATGAGACAACAGTGGACAAAAAGTTCAACAACTTTTTAGAAAACTGTAAGTGGCTCAAGGGATAACAGAGCTAAAAGAACACTGGAAGTAAAACACAGGTGCCTGGTCAAGGGATGATTATGAGAACAGATCCTTTCAATCCTCCAAAAGCTCAGAACTTCCGTGGACAAGGAATCGCAGGGAGGGGTAACTGAGAGAAAGTCTGCACACCAAGTAACAGGAGCTAAAAAAATATATCGTCTATTAATGCATATATGCTTCTAGGGAGCACAGTGGTAGAGAATCTGTCTCGCAAAGCAGGAGACGCAAAAGGTGCAGGCTTGATCCCTGGGTCGGGAAGATCCCCTGCAGAAGGAAATGGCAATCCACTCCAGTATTCTTGCCTGGAAAATTCCATGGACAGAGGAGCCTGGTGGGCTATAATCCATGGGGTTGTAACTGAGCACACACAACATATGTATGTGGAATCTAGAAAAAGCCTTAGATAATCTTTATTTGCAAAGCAGAGATAGAGACAGAGAAAAAAACATATGGATACCAAAGGGTAAGCAGGTGGTGGTGAGATGGATTGGGATTGACATATATACACCACTACATATAAAATATTTAGATAACTAATGAAAACTGACTGTATAACACAGGGAACTCAGTGCTCTGTGGTGACCTAAATGGGAAGGAAATCTATAAAAGAAGGGATATATGTATACATGTGGCTGATTCACTTCACCCTACAGCAGAAACTAGCACAACACTGTAAAGCAAGTATACTCCAATTTAAAAAAAAAAGAAGTAACAGGAGCACCCTGAACCCCTTCATTCACGTTGTCTCCTCAATCTGAGCAAACTCCAGACCCTATTCACCTCTTCCAGAAAGATAGTAAAGGATTCGTCTTTGGAAAAATGGAGTTGCCCAGAGAAAAGGCTCCAAATACAGACATCTGGGAGGGCCCCTTCAGTGAGAAGGCCAGCTCACCAACCAGTGATGCTGGAATAAGCCCCAGGAATCCACATACCTGCTCAGGCCAGACCTGCCCATCAGCTCTGCATTTCACCTGCATACATGAACAGACAGCCAGGGCACACCAGACATTTCATAGAAACTACCAACAAGGACAAGACAAATACACAACACAGGGCGTAGAGGAATACTTTTTTAAAAAGCTATAATAAAAGTCCTCAGAGAGGATATTCTATCCCTGCAAACAGAACAGGACACAATTAAAACAAGCAGAGAATCAGAAAGGGTTCTTGAAGAATAAAAACAGGATGCTAATATTCAAAAATGTAAAAGCTAAACAATGAGAAAAGTTAAAGAGCAGTGTCTTAGAGAATAATGCCAGCTGTCTACATTCTGATCTTCCCAAACATCCTATAAAAACCATAGGGAATAACAATGACAACAAAGCCACCCTGAACCCATACCTTCTAAAAAGCTAGGAGTCAGAGAGTACTACAAATTTCAATTTGCAGGAAGGTAGAGAAATGAACATCCCAAATGAGCTGAATTAGCTCCCAAGCCCACAGTGGAGTCAGGCAGAGACTGCATGGAAAAGAGGCGGCAGGGTTCTAACAACATCAGACATAGATCAAATTTGTCCCCCATGAGGAGGACATATTCCAAGTGGGAAAATAATGAGGAAAGGTCTGCAGCCGGGAAGATCAGAGAAGCAACGGCTAAGGAACTGACAGGGAGAGACTAGAAAGTACTTGAAGGCAGCAATTTGGGAAGGCACTGCTTCCGGAGGTCGTGCCTTGACAGTTTGGTGGCAAAGGGAAAGAATGAAGCAGGTGATGGAAATTCAGGGTCCTACAGAAAAGAAAAAGACTCAAAACGAGAAGTCATGCCGGCCTACTCTTCACTCAAAATAAGGAAGCAGCACTGGGTAAAGAAACTGCCCTTCTCTGCATGAATGGAATAAAGTACTCTCGAATCAAGAAGCCCAGTAAGACTAGCAGACCTCTCACCCCATTCCACACTGAATTTGTGTTGCCACTGGTACAGACAAATAAATTCATTACAAAATAACCCTAAGACATCAAGGAACATCCTTACAAAGCTACCATGTGGAAAAAAACATTTCAAATCAGAAATCCAAATACTACAGAAATAGAAATATAGACATCTGCTGCTCTAGCTTTAGGTGGCCATGCCATTAGCTCTGTTCTTACCCCCCACTTACTTCCTTCCTCTGGCTCTCTGCTTTCTTCTTCTGTTGTAGGCAAGGCATCAGAGACCCAGTGGCCATCTTCTGTTTCTCCCAGGATAGATTCCAGGTCTAGTTCATGCATGGTGCTCCCCTCCGAGGACAGCAGTTTATCCAAACCAAATTTGAGTATCTCGCTCAACTTGAATGAAGAAAATAAGAAAGTCCAGTTGGCCTTCATGAAAACAAACATTGGGCACCAGTGATTTGCGAAGTGGCTTAGACACCAGGAGCATCCCTGTCCTGATGCTCAGCCTTTCTCCCCTCCCTGTGACAGATGACACCAACAGGGCTGTTCTGTAGTTGGATGATGGATGAGCAGAGAGGTGATAAATGACAGTCAGAGCCTAACTTTGACAATTCTCAATAAAAAGAAAATTTGACCCTCCAATCTTTGTTCTGAAGAATAACAGTCACTTCCAGCATTATCTTAGCACTTCTCACAGAGTTTTTCACAGGCATCCCCAGCGGTCACGTGAGACGTCACAGACCCTGTTAGCTACTCTCCTACCCCTCCTACTGCCAAACTTCTTGGAATGAGAAGGCTACACAGCATATTTCTTAAGTGACTTTCCTTTGGCAGTTTTGTTCCTACCACAGTGCTCAGTGGAAACCATCTTCACAGAAGACCAGTGACAACTGACCATTAGATGGGAGAGCCGTTTCTCAATTCTAATGTTGCTTGCTGGACATGCCTCTGGCATTGTACTACCCTGCTTCTCTTACCTGCTCTCTAACGAACCTTCAGCCTCTCCCTAGGCTTGTAGGAACCACCTAAAAAAGTTCAGATCATCTTTCCTAGCTGTAGTTTCCTCCTTTCAATTGCGTACTTCCCTAAGTGCTAACTGAGGCTCTGAACCAAGCTGCATTCACACTTTGGCTCATTTGCATCTTGCCTTTTTGGGTTAGCTATCTCTACGTGGTTTATTTTGTGAATAACTTGGAAATCTTACGATACTCTGTAACAACTGGAAAAAAATTTAGATAGCTCACTGGAAGAATTGAACAAACCTAGATACACTTACTTTTAACCTTGATATATACAAAAAACCACTGACTTTGGCAACTGGCTTCCTGCATAGCTCAGTTGGTAAAGAAAAAATAGCGCTAAGTTGTATCTAACTCTTGCCATCCCATGAACTGTAGCCTGCCAGGCTCCTCTGGGATTCTCCAGGCAAGAATACTGGAGTGGGTTGCCATGCCCTCCTCTAGGGGATCTTCCCGACTGGGATTGAACCCACATCTCTTATGTCTCCTGCATTGGCAGGCGGGTTCTTTACCACTAGCACCACCTGGGAAGCCCACGAGAAGAAATATATTACAGTAATTAAAGGCAAGGGCATGTGTTTGGAAGTTAGAGAGCCCTTGGATTGGAGTCTTAATGAACTAACATTCTTGGGCAAATTATTTGAAATGGGAATAAGGAGAGTGCCTACCTCATTCTTCTGTTATTCATATCATAGAAACAATTGGAAAGAACCACTTCATATGATACTTAGCACACAGTGAGCATTCAATAAATGTTCACTCCATCTGCCTCTGCCTCTCTCTGTTTCCTATTATTTTCTTCCTGAAGGATAACGAATCCGCTTCCTTCTTTGAGGATTTCATGATCCAGTACTTCTTAGATTTACTGAACCACAGTCACATCTTTGACTATTGGACTCTTTTTATTATACAAACCCTGCTTTCTCTGGAGATAAGGGAACTGGGGTGTTATCTTTGCTTCTGGCAACCAGAGATAACTTGCAGAGGCTTGGTAGGTTAAGAGAAAAATCAGAAGTAACTTTCTACTAACCACGAGCTGGGCGAGATTCTGACAGAGCCCCTCTCAAACAGCTAGGGGGGTGTCTATGTTCCCATTAGGATCTGGCCCATGGCACAGGGACATGTTTACAAAATCACATGGACATACCCAGCAGCCTACGTCACAGGGACACCATCACCAAATCCCCTGAGCCCTTCCCTAATTGGGAAAGAGTTCAAGCTTTTTATTGACAACTCCTCCTCCCACACCCAGAATGTGGGCACCCCAAGGCTCAGCCATTCATTCCCCTCACCAGACCCAATACTGAACTTGTCATTCACAAGGTTCTACAGAGAACTCATGCTTGGACTGTAAGAGTCTCTGCAGTCTGCCCATACCTTTCTCTCAAGCTGCCATCTTACATTTGTAACTGCCTGTTGGATAATGTGAACACACGTACAATCTGCTTTGCCACCAGCATGGACAAGCATGAGCACACCAATTGGGAACCAAAGAAAAAAACACAAGGGAAAAAAACCACACTTTGCACCTTAAGAGAAACAAGAACTAAACAAGTAAACATACAAAACCCAGGGTTACTTTCTAGTTCAAGTTCCAAAATAAATGAAACCTTGAGCCTTTCCTATAAGTTAATGACTTCCTAACCAAACCAACGTGAGCCCTGTCTTCTGCAAAGCAGACGTGTAAAGATATGCACTGGTCTTTGTGGATATAACCGTGTGAGAAAAGCCAGACTAACCAAACACTTGGCAATTCTGCTTTTAATAGTAATTTTTCCTTTTAAATACTTGTTGTATTTTCTGTTTGATAAACTAGTCCCTTTAAAGTCTACTCTTTTACAAACTTTTGCAAATGAAATTTTTATCTCTGAGCTTTTCCTCTAACAGTATTTTTTTAAATACGTTTTTACTGCAAACTCTAAAGCCTAAATTATCTTCTTCTTCCTAAATCTCTACCTAACCTTCTTGCTTCCTAATTTCTATCCTCCTCATTATCCAGGCTGAAGACCTTACAGACATCTTTAAATTTCCCATTCTCCCTAGCTTCCCACCTCTAAGCAGCAGCTCCTGTCATTTCTTCTGTAACATTGCTCACAACAGACACTCCCATTGCTACTGCCTATGTCAGAGGTTTATAACTCACTTCATGCCTGGATCTTTCCAGTATCCTAGAAGTCAGTCTCTCTGCTTCCAGCCCCTCATCTCTGGGTCAAAATGGGAGGACCTGGGCT
Organism: Oryx dammah; assembly: GCF_014754425.2. NCBI lineage: Eukaryota > Metazoa > Chordata > Mammalia > Artiodactyla > Bovidae > Oryx > Oryx dammah. The sequence goes on from NW_024070212.1 coordinate 21,351,084, forward strand.
ATATCATAATATGGGTTCTAATTTAAACCCAAGAGCTGCTACAGAATATCTCCAAGTCCTCTCCCAGAAGAGTTTTCTCTAACATCTTCCAAGCCTGCATCTGCTTCCTAGCTGGTGTCTCCTCCTTTAAGCAATTAACTCTAGTTCTTTCATCTGTTTTTCCTACAGCATAATTCTGAATCCCTGATCTTGTCTACCCTCCTGAGTGTGAAGAAGGTGATGCAAAGCACTGATCAAAGGGTCTGGGGTTAAGATGGAGGTACAAGGTAAATCATTATTTATTATGCTGAGTTGTTTATTTTACCTAATTCTCCTAGGGCCCCCTGATGGAACCTGTGGTATTCTCATTTTCAGAAAGCAAAGGGTAAGCTATCTGCTCAAAGCAACACAGCCAGTAAGAGACAAGGCTTGGATCTGAATCCAAGTAAAAGGGATCCAAAGCCCATCCTTATTCTGTGTTCTGCTGCTTGTATTCACCATGCTCATCTTCACCCCCACAGCAGCCTGCATGTAGTACAAGTATTATGTGCATGCACGCCCAGCTGTGTCTGACTCTGTGACCCCATCGACCACAGCTCGCCAGGCTCCTCTGCCCATGGGATTTCCCAAGCAAGAAAGCCGGAGAGGGTTGTCATTTCCTCCTCCAGGGGATCTTCCTATGGCAGGAAGGAATCTGGCTAGGGAACAAATGTGTAGCAGGAGAGAGTGGGTGGTTAATTTATCCACTTTCTTGTTCATGGAAGCACTGACTAAAACCATGACATCTTCTAATGTGAAGAACAGGGACTTCCCTGGTGGTCCAGGGGCTAAGACTCCATGTTTCCAATGCAGGGGCCCCAGGTTTGATCCCTGGTCAGGGAACCAGGTCCCACACGCTGCAATTAAAAATTCCACATGCTGCAAACAAGACCCAGCAAGGCCGAATAAATAAATAAGTTAAAAAAAAAAAAAAAAAACCAAAACCAAAGTGAAGAACAGTTTGTCTTACCTGGAGGTCAGCATCCGCAGCAGTTTTCTGGGCTCCCAGAGTGAAATGGCCCCCTTCTATGATCATGTTGGTGAGCTGCAGCTTGGAGGCCGCTTTTCTATAGACAATCTCTTCCACAGTGTCTCGGCCAATCAGCCGAATAACTTTAACAGACCTGTAGAGAAATCACAGAAAACTAATATGCTAAAATAGAAGGGTCTGCAAAAAAGTACACAAGCATGCCAGGTCAAGACACAAAAAAGGAAACAAACCTAAAATGCCAGGTTCAGGGTACAACTAATGGGGGATTGTTGTACATGAACCTGAGTTATTTGTTAGAGAGAATCTGGCCTCTAATTCTCACTGAATCTTTCCAAAAGAGTCAAGGGAGGGATGACGAGGTGGTCATGATTGGGGTTCCTTATCTGTGGTAGAGGAAAACCTCTGTTAGATCTAAATCATCACCAGGTCAGAGAGTAAGACTTATCTTTTTATCTTAGGTCCATAAACCCATAACTTCATTTTTAAACTGAATCACACTGTAACTCAGGAAGGATGTTAAATAATTTCTCAAAGTTCCTCCTAGTCCTTTCACAATTTGACTTTGCTCTTTTTACCAAAGCAAGCCCCAGTCCAGTACTACTCTGGAGTCAGCAACAGAGATGGGCTAAAACCTACTGGTCTCTCACCGCCCAGTCTAGAACTGTTACCAGGCCACATTCTTCACCTTCCGCCCGAACTCAGAACTACTGAAGAGCCAAGGAAGTGGAACCAGAGCTATGCTTAAATCTCTCACTTGTTCTGGCCAATTCGGTGAGCCCGGGCAGCTGCTTGTAAGTCATTCTGAGGATTGAAATCACTGTCAAAAAAAATAACAGTATCTGCTGCTGTTAAGTTCATGCCAACTCCACCTGAAAAAAATACAAAAAAGAACACTGGCAGAAGCACATGGGCTAAGGACCAGACCAGGATGACACAAGGCCACAGCATTCAGATTGATACACTGAAAGCAGCCAAAATGACTGGCTTCATCCTTCAAACTGACACCCCCATCCTCAACTCTAGACAGAGCTTTGTAGTGGTTAAAAGTCCTACATGGGCTCTTATTACCTGAACCAGGAAAGTTCAACAACTGCAAGCAACGGAAATGAGTGGAGTGGGGTAAGGGGCAAAAGTAGGTACTTAAGTTAGCTCCCTGAATCCATTTTAAATCTCTTCTGTTTAAAAATTTTCACTGAAGTTTGTTTAGAATAGTCTGTGGAAAAGGACACATGCTCTTTCAGAAACAGTTTTAAATATGAGTGAGGTCTGCTGTGGGCACCAAGAGACCTCTTAATGTCCACTGCAAGTTACAACCAGGCAGCATGGGCTCTGACACAAGTTAATAAGAAGAGGAGATGTCATGTATTACACCCCCAAGCGGAGCAGGGGGGCTATCTCTCTCTGATTGGAGAAGACTTCAGTAATTCTCTTCTGTTATTTGTCTCCACATTAATTAAGGAGAAGGTAACCAAACCAACCAAAGGACAAAAACACTCTCTGGGACAACTTTCCAGTCTTTCTTTAGGAAAAGGGCTTTGGAGGCTCCTTGAATTATAGGAATTAATGAAAAGAACTATGAAGGCAAATTACAGCCTTCTCTTTGATTAATGTAGAAACAAGCACAAAATGGACTCCCTCTTGCCAGGGTCATTACAGCTCGTTGCTGAAACAAGCAAGCCTGAAATGACTTGTTCCAGGAGCCAGAACTAAGGACTAACTTCTGAGATGGGCTACTGCCTCTAAGCTAGACCTTAAGTCAGGCAGGAACATTCTAATTAAAGCCTTTATATAAGATTAAAGTTGGAATAAACAGATAATAAAGACTGATTACCGAGACACGCTAATATACTAAATAACAATGACAGCTACCCAGGTGTTATGCTTTACTTTCTGCAGGCACCATTCTGAAGTGCTTTACATATATTATCTCCTATAATCCTTGCAACAATCATGGGTACTCATTTTATAGATGTTGCAATGGAAGCACAGAGAGGTTAAGGGATGACTGGAAGCTGCAGAGATAGGAAGAGAAAGAGCCAGATTCAGTACCACATGGTCTGGCTTCAGAGCCTATGTTTTTTACCCACTATTCCATAATATTCCCAGGCACTTATTTCATTGAAGTGTTTTTAATTTTTTTATGAAATTTTTATTTCATAACATTTTTCTTCTTCTTCTTGGGTTACTGTTAAGTTCAGCTCTTCTTCATTAAAGGGTGATATTTTATAAATAAGCTATAGCCAGACTTGTCTGAGACATATTCATGAGCTCTCACTGCCACCTGGTGGCAATATGACTCAATCAGAAATACTTGAAAGTTGGAAAGAATCTTGAATAAATGATAATGATGCAAATCAACAACTAAAATGTGACAGCAAACAGGACAGCTGGTGTTTGGAAAAGGCTCAGGACTGCTCTGGCTCCTATGAGATCCCTCTGTTCTGACTAATTCCAAGAACGCCTGGGAGATTAGTTGAAAAGCAGAGATCTTTCTTCCTAATTTCAGATGTTTCAAACAATGCTGCTGAGTATGACGGTGTTGAAATCAGTAAGGCATCAGTTCAGTTCAGTCGCTCAGTTGTGTCTGACTCTTTGCGACCCCATGAATCGCAGCACACCAGGCCTCCCTGTCCATCACCAACTCCCAGAGTCCATCAAACTCATGTCCATTGAGTCAGTGATGACATCCAGCCATCTCATCCTCCGTCATCCACTTCTCCTCCTGCCTTCAATCTTTCCCAGGATCAGGGTCTTTTCTAATGAGTCAGCTCTTTGCATCAGGTGGCCAAAGTATTGGAGTTTCAGCTTCAGCATCAGTCCTTCCAATGCATATTCAGGACTGATTTCCTTTAGGATGGACTGGTTGGCTCTCCTTCTAAGATCACAGACTCCTCAGTCTCAGCCACTTATTATCAGGTTACCTAATCAGTCTCTCCTAAGACTACCCTAAGACAACTGTGACATGAATAAGTGGCTGAGATCAAGGGTGCAGTCTATGATCTTAGAAGCAAGTGGGACCAAATGAATTTCACTATATCTCTGTAATACAGATGAGACATACACAGGTAAAACAATCTCCTTATGGTCAAGGATTATATTCAACACTACTTTTTAATATCCTATAGTACCAGGCACTTAGTTCGCTCATTGGAAAAGACTCTGATGCTGGGAGAGATTGGGGGCAGGAGGAGAAGGGGACGACCGAGGATGAAATGGCTGAATGGCATCACGGACTCGATGGACGTGAGTCGAGTGAACTCCGGGAGATGGTGATGGACAGGGAGGCCTGGCGTGCTGCGATTCATGGGGTCGCAAAGAGTCGGACATGACTGAGCGACTGAACTGAACTGAAATAAGACTGAACTCTCTTTTCATAAATATACTGATTTCTCTTTACAATAGAGGACATACATCCTTTTAGAGCTCCTAATTCTATTCCATCAAGATTTAGGTGTACCAAGAAAGAGAGAGAGGAAAAAAAAAAAAAGAAACTTAAGATTCTGTGAATTCAAAATTAATTTAAGGTCTCCTTGTTCCATGACATGTGAATAAGAGCTGACATTATTTAAGTAAATTAAAGCACTCCATAAGTGGTATGGCACTACAAATGTCATATAAACTTATGACTTAAGTCATATATGGACAATGTTACAATTAATTCTAAAGAGCTGGAAATTTCATTTCAATCCCACTTTTTAAAAGCAGATTTTTTATTAAGCTTTCACAACACTTTCAGAGCTACCTGTCAGAAGAACAACTAGTAGGCAGGTTGCTATCTTGTTTGGCAAATTCATGGTTGGGAAGGAGAGCTGTCTCTATTGAGCATGACTAAAACTAAAATTTCTATACAAAAGTATAGAAATCTTTCAGGATGTTCACAGGCCAATGGTCAAGAGATCAGAATTACTTTCCAAAAACCCCAGGTTTTAGCCTTACTTCTCTGATGAGATGAAAGCTTAAATCAGTTTGACAGAAACGAGTACCATGCTAGAAGTCTAGTACAGTGATAAACTGATATAACCTACCTCAATTCCCCTCACCCCTTTTTTTACACTCCTCAGTAAAAACCTCGCCTTTCAGTGAATTAAGGAAAAATATTCTAATGATTAGGATTTAAATGTACTGTTTCACACTTTAATTTGTCTGCTTTCATCAAGGGATGAAAGGTAGGGATGTGGCCTACCTGCCCTGGTACTCAAGAGAAAAGTAAAGATGGGCTGCTGTCCAAAGTTCTTAATGGCCAAGTGTCTCTCTTCTCCTCTCACAGAACCATCCACACGCTCATAGCTGTAGCCTTCACACAGAGGGAGAAAACAGAGAAATAGAAACCATTTTCAATTACTCACTGTGGAGTAACACACTGTCTGCTCAAAACCAAACACCAATTTTGTCTCTTCTCATATATAGGCATGCCCCTACTGTAAGCCATCTTCCTTTGATTCTGAATAATATTCTTACACTGTTTTTCTCTGTAACATTCCCACACCCCAGATAATTCTTCACAGGCCCATCTGGACTGTTAAGTCTAAAAGTCTTGAGTAACTTAATGGCCAAGGGATGTCACCTCTATAATCCAGGTAGTCTTGGAGAATATCCAACATCTGGGTCATCTGAGAGAAAAGTAAAACTCGATGGCCTCTGGCAAGAAAAAGAAAAGGAAAAACTGCCAATTCCCATAGTATTTAGGGTGGATTTCCTGCAGGTGAAACTTAGCGAAGAATGCAAGTTTATAAAGAAATGAAATCCTGAAGTAAAACATAAATGTCAATCATTTACAGAAGCTTCTTCAGTAATGCGAAATGTTTTATACGAGGATGTAACTGCACCAGTAGCTGAGTCTTTACAGGACTTCTCACTAGTGCTGTAAGTGTTGGGATATTCCCAGGAGTCTGTGTCAATGCACCAGAGGGTGTAAGATGCCCTACATAACCAAGGTGCTTCTTTCCAGGATGGCAATTACTAAATGGAAAGAAACATACAGTTTTAACAGCAAAATAAAAGATATGTGAAGAGAAAAATGCAAAATTCGAATGTACAAAAAATGAAACAAAAACTGATGACCCTAAAGAGCTTGTGGTTGGCAATCAATAGCTCTTCTCTACTTTGGGGTAAAAGTCACTATCCTTTCAATTATAGCTTTATTGGTTGAAAATTCTAAGAAGCATCACTTTAGAGAAGCAAGAGGCAGGTGGCATTTCATATCCCACATGATACATAAGAAAACTTACATAGGGAGAGGAGAGAAGAAAGGAGGTGGCAAATGGATTAGGTCAAGGACAAATTCAAGGGAATTCCCTGGTGGTCCAGTTATTAGGGCTCTGCACTTTTCACTGCCAAGAGCCAGGTTTAACCAAAAGCTCCATGGTATGGCTAAAAAAAAAAAAAGCTTCAAACCTACAATCCCATGGTTATCAGCTATTAAGTTTGCATAAACAAAGAAGTACTGTATGGCACTGTAAACAACATTCTATTAGGAAAACTAATTTAATCTGAGTTTGTGATAGGTGTAGATGAACAATTATGAAAAACTCCTTCAAGACTCTAGCCTCAAATTGGTAGAAAAGGTATTGAACTTAAAATCCAATCCTCATCTAATCCCATTAGATTAGAACCTCATCTAATCCCAATTCTGTCATTTGCTGGCTGTGGTGGCCTCAGACAAGCCACTCAGCCTCTCTGGGCCTGTTTCATCACCTGTGAAATGAAAAGGTTGAAGAGAAGCTATTTACGGGTCCTTCTCCAACACTAGGACACTTAGAGGAGATACATCACAGCCTATAAAATACAATCAGGCATGCAGCTGTTTGACTTGCACATTCCTAATGTGGGATGCTTTTGCCAAATCTGAGGTTTTAGGTTGGTTCAGGCCTTCCTGAGTCAGTGGTCCCTAAGGAACAATTTAGAAATCCTTGGAAAACTGGGATTTTTTTCTAGACTGCTCTGTACCTCCGAGGACCAGAGGATTAGATACAGGCCAGACACCAGGCCACTGAACACTTAGCTAAATCTTTACAGGCCCCAAAAGTGGCTTAACTCTTCCAATACCCAACTTGCATCTCAGGGAAAGAGTCCCCGAGTTCTCCCTGAGTTCAAATCAAGCCTCACAAGTTAACAACAGTAAATATTTGCTAAGTACTTAATATGTGCCAATTCAAAGCAAGGTACACCAGCAGGCCTTTTAAAAAGAAACGTTTGAAAAAAAAAAAAAAGAAACGTTTGATGGTATCTTTGTCTTTGTAGAACTAAACGATACAGCTGGAGTGACATGGTTAATACAGCAATTAACCAGACAGCAGATTAAGGCAGACGTTGCCAACTGCTGGATTAGGATCCTAAGTGCTGTAGGAATTCAGGAAAGGAAAGGAAGATCATAGAGTGGATGGCATGGGATGAAGGGTGTAGCTGCAGAAAAAGTGGAGCTGAATCGGGGTCTTGGAAAAAAAGAGAACTGGGATTAGTCTCAAGAAATCAGTGAGTTGCTCATTATTCTGGTTTTAACAATCACCAGCTCAGAGTAGAAAATATGAACCTATCACCTACTTGGAATACAGGAATACCAACAGCTTATCCAGCAGGTGAAGTTTCCCACTAGCCTCAATCAAGTGGTCTCCAACTTCAAAAGGCTCTGGTTCCACACCTGGAAAAGAAAGAACCCATTCCCAGTAAATGTGTTCCCAGTTGGGGCAGACTCTGAATGGAGAAGCTGATGGTGAGGCTACAGAGAAGCCAAGATCCTTCTAACTGATAATGGGCCCAAATCTCATATCTCTTTGAGGCATTTCATAATTATTTGTTTATATTATGATATCAGCACTACCCAACATCAATCACAAAGCCTGGCACATCCAATAAACCTAAAACATGTTTACCCAAGGCACTCTTTGGGGAACTGAAGCACAAGGAGATGCTAAAGACCAAACAGACCCAAAACTGAAACCTTCAGGTTCTCACTCTAGAGAACAAATCAAGACACAGGGTTAGATATAAAGTAGTCATTCTCATGCTGAGGGCTTTTTTCGAAATCTACATGTTCCCAACAGCTCTTCGCATAAAAGAAGAGCTCTGACATGCATCTCATTAAGATTCTGTGACATTTTAAAACAATTCATATGGCCACTTGGCAAGGACTTCCTTCAAATGACTGCAGAAAAGCCTCTGCATTGATCATATCAATACTAGAGCCCTCACAGCATAAAATGCCTGGAACTGTCCCACAGGCTACCCATCAGAGTGAATTAAAAAAAAAAAAAATTGAATGAAAATGAAAACACTACATATCATGTATAGAATGCAGCTAAATTATTACTTAGAGGGAAATTTACTGACATCCATGAGATGAAATTCCCTCACAAAGGAGGCAGAGAAGGAGAAGACATAAGGCAGATGGAAAAGCAAGAGAAAGCATTGTCCCAGAAGCCAAAGGAAAACGGTGTTTCAAGAAGTGATCAACTGTGTCCAAGGTTTTGAGAGATTAATTTAAAAAAGTGAACTGATAACCATCAGTTGAGACACACAGAGAACACTGATGAACTAGGAATGGTGGTGACAAAAAAGGTTCACTGAATGGGATCAAGACAAAGGGACATCCAATCATAAAAAAAGTTTAGATTATGAGACAGCCCATAAAACAAGAGCCATGATTCTTCAAAACTGTCAATTTAATGGAAAAGTAAACAAAAAGCTGAGGAGCATTTCTAGATTACAGGAGAATAAAGAGACATGGCAAACGCACCGTAAGATCTCTGACCGGATCTTGAATTTGAAAAGAGCAAAGATGGACACAGGCAGATTCACAGGACAGAAGGACTCACATGATTTCCCATAAGTTTCATGTGACACAGGAAGCTCTCCAAAATAAATGAAGAGCCAGAAAAGTGGCAAATTTTAAATGCTTTTCTATCATAATGGAATCAAGATTGCCAGGAGAAATATCAACAACCTCAGATATGCAGATGATACCACTCCAATGGCAGAAAATGAAGAGGAACTAAAGAGCCTCTGGATGACGGTGAAAGAGGAGAGCGAAAAATCTGGCTTAAAACTCAACATTCAAAAAAACGAAGATCATCGCATCTGGTCCTACCACTTCATGGCAAACAGAAGGGAAGAAAGTGGAAACAGTGACAGATTTTATTTTCTTGGGCTCCAAAATCACTGTGGATGGTGCCTGTAGCCACAAAATTAAAAGACACTTGCTCCTTGGAAGAAAAGCTATGACAAAGCTAGATAGCGTATTAAAAAGTAGAGACATCACTTTGCCGACAAAGGTCTGTATAGTCAAAGCCATGGTTTTTCCAATAGTCACGTACAGATGTGAGAGTTGGACCATAACGAAAGCTGAGAGCCAAAGAATTGATGCTTTTGAATTGTGGTGTTGGAGAAGACTCTTGAGAGTCCCTTTGCCTGCAAAGAGATCAAAACAGTCAATCCTAAAGGAAATCAACCCTGAATATTCATTGGAATGACTGATGCTGAAGGTCCAATACTTTGGTCACTTGACGCGAAGAGCTGACTCACTGGAAAAGACCCTGATGCTGGGGAAGATTGAGGGCAGGAGGAAAAGGGGGCAAGGGAGAAGGAGATGGTTGGATGGTATCACTGACTCAATGGATATGAGTTTGAGCAAACTCCGTGAATGAAGTACAGGGAAGCCTGGAGTGCGGCAGTCCCTGGGGTCACAAAGAATGGGATACGACTTAATGACTGAACAACTAACAACAATTATACTGAACAAAGGAAGCAGTTGTGGAAAACGAACTACAGTATGTGAGGAGGCTGAGTGAAATGAAAATCATGTTTAACAAGGTCTGTTCGTGTGCTCAGCTGCTCAGTCCTATCCAACTCTTACCGAGGTCTGTTTACATAGAATTCTCTCATTCTCCAGTTTCTGCCCTTGAGGATAAACATGTTACTCTCCTTCCAGCAGAGGGAGGAGATGTTCATACTGGGAGGGGATGGGGGAATGGATATGCTATCATTTCTGGACCTACAGTTTTGGGGGTTGTAGTGTTTGGTTTTGTTTTTGCTATTGTTTCTTTTTTAAGTGTCCATAGGTCAAAATGATAACAAAATGCAGATCAGATCCTATCACTCCCCTGATTAAAATTCTCCTGTGTTTTCCCATTGTATCTAAAATAAAAATAAATTTACTTTAAAAATATAAAAGAAAAAGTCATAAGGGACGTTTAAAACTGAAGAAATCTGAATATGAACAATACATTAGATAATCAACATAAAAAATTAATGAGAAAATGGGGAAAAATAGATAGTAAATATAGACAAATCTTTTGAAGAACTTTCTATGAGGTTGGCCATAAAATGACAACAAAAAGTAATGCTGAGAAAAAAGGGCACTGCCTCACCGTCAAACAAATATGGGTGATCCACACACTTTCGAAGCTGGGACAGGACATTCTGAAGTTTAACTTTCTTTGCCATCTCATTTTCAAATGCATCTGAAATTTTAAAAAGAGAGAGAGAGATGGATCACTGAACAACAACAAAAAACCCTGCAAGTTTCCATACATAACCTTACTCATTTCAATAATGTATCTTTCAAATCTGTATCTCCCAAATTTCACCGAAGTGCATTAAGAACAGCACACTGATAAGAAGTTTTCTTAACCATCACCTTGTTTTAAGATGAAAAAGTAAAAGTGTTAGCTGCTCAGTCGTGTCCAACTCTTTGTGACCCTACTGTAGCCTGCCAAGCTCCTCTGACCACAAAACTCTCTCAGCAAGAATACTGGAGTGGGTTTCCATTCCCTTCTCCAGGGGATCTTCCCAATCCTGGAAACGAAGCCAGGTTTCCTGCATTGCAGGTAGACTCTTTATCATCTGAGCCACCAGGGGAAGCCCTTAAGGAAAACCAGGAGTGGGGAGATGGGGAGGAAATCTCACAAAGTCAACAAACAACAAAGTCAGAGTTATACTTTGACTGGCAAAGGTACTCTGCCAGTTTCACTCTAGCTGACCTGACTACTATTCAGAGTAAGAAATCCCATCCCATATTCTTGCTATACAAACTGAGTGAGATTATCAAATGCATAAAAATCACATCCTCATTAGTTTCTAAATGGACAAGTACCCTCTGATTACCTAGGTCTTTCATCAAAATGGCCTTGTAGTATTTTTTCTGTAGTGCTGACATGCCGTGGTATATCACTACTTCCGTCTTCCTGGGAAGCTCTGTGGCTACTTCAGCCTTTACTCGCCTCAGCAGAAATGGCTGCAAGAGTTTGTATAGTTCACTTGCTGTACAAGGAAAGAAAAAAACACACACAAGTAGTGTGGGACAAAAGCAAAACCAAGGCAATGAACTATTAGAGAACACACAACAGTTTACTTTTGTTTCTCATTTTCATACCAATTCTGCCTTCTAGGCCAGCAAGGTAATTTTTCACAGTATTTAGTCCTTCCTTGGATTCTTCTTTCCAACTTCTTCTGTTTCTTTCTAATAATCTCATTTGTACAGAGCTATTCTTTTTGAGGATACTTTTGTATTTGATCAGCATAACAGCTCAGAAATGTAGGCAAGTTGGTAACACTGTCCCTATTTGTATAACTAAGTGAAGTTCGGAGAAGTTAAATCCCTTATCCAAAGTCATACAGCTGGCTGCTAAAGGTGCTGGTACTCACACTTAGTTCTTTGACTTCCATACCCTTTTTCCTTCCTGAGCTGTTGGTAACTTTGAAAACTAGCCTAAACTGGAATTACACTGCATGCAGGATTGCCAGGTACAGAAAATAAAACTACAAGTGCCCAGTTAAATTTGAATTGATAAACAAATAATTTTTTAAAGATCAGTATGTCCTGTGTAATATTTGACTTGGAATATTTTATATAGCAACATTAAACATGGGAACAATCAGAGCAGGTTCCCCAGGTAAAATTCAATCTGTGGCATGGAGATTTCTGCTGTGAGAAGCCCTTCCAACTTATCCTCAGCTAGTACATACAGACCCACTAGTTGGCATGCCTATCAATTATTTTGAATAACAATCCTGGGATAATATCACATTGATAGACAGACAATTTTACAAGGCAGAGGAGCAAAGGTATGAGAGGAAAACTACGAATGACCATTGTACAAACCAGAATGGCTTCCTCCTTTACTTCCACCACCATCCAGCCCAGACTTTTGGTTCTTATGCACTGATAAAAGTATTAAAAGAAACACCAGTGCTATGGAACCCTGAATGACAGTTTCAGACTACGGCACCCACATATTGCTCTGCCTCAAGAAGTACCATGGGAAGTTATCCAAGTTCTCATAGAAATTACATGTTGGGGGAAAAAAAAAGTCTGCAAACCAGCAGATACTAGACAAACAAACAAAGAGAATCATGAACAGCAGGCACTGGGAAAAACAAGAGGACTCTGACATCACCTTATTTTTGTGCGGCTCTTTATTTCCTCAGAAGGGATTCTCTGGTTATGGATTCTCCTTCTTTTCTGTCTATAACCCTTTTGCCCTAGGGAAGTTGCTGGGCCCAGACCTCTTGGGCATGATTTGTAAAAAGGGAACTTGCCTGACTCAGACTCTTTCTCAATGTCCTGGTAGCGCTGAACAAAATCTTCCACCTGCTCCCTGGGAAAGAGATCAGGCTCCACAAAACTGAGGAGTGAGTAGAGCTCCTGGAGGCTGTTCTGGATGGGTGTTCCAGTCAACAGGAGGCTGAAGACAACTGAGAACTCAAATACACAAATGAATAAAGTGAAAATCTATAGTGCTGGAAAGCAAGACTGAGTGACCCGTCACAACCTTTACAGAGAGGCATGACTGAATGAAATGAATTCAGGGACATGAAATCAGAAAACTCAGGTTCCAAATGTATACAGCTGTTTGATGTAGGAAATAATACCTCTTCAGTTTCAACTATAAGAAGGGGATAATAATCCTGTGGAGGAGATACCATTTATAAAGTAAAATCACTTTGTGAACGCTAAAGTACTGATGAGTATTCAAAATGGTTACTGTTACGCAACCTATGCGGAAATTCAAGCACACACCATATACTCATGCAGTTTGAGAAGCCCAAAACTACAGCAGCAGGGCCCACCACTACAAGAAAGAAGATATATTTTTAAAAAACATCCTTTTGTAAAACTTAACATGTGTAGCCAATGCAAGACATCAAGAATTCTGGACATTTCTGGACTATATACCGCCCAAAATGGAAAGACACTTGTTAAATTTTGAGCAGAGGAATAAGAACACCATGAACAACAGACTAATGAAGTAAAGGTTAGGAAAAACGGTAACAACAGTTGTTAGGTCAAGCAAAGGACAGTCTCTTAGCTAACATACCAAGACCTTATACTACTTGAGTTAAATAATACAGCACAAAGAGAAAGCTATATCCTGTGTGTGTGTGTGTATATATATATATAAAACATGGCAATACATTATGTGTGTATATATGCATATATACACACATATATACATATATATACTGAATTCTGATATTATTTTTGGGGGGCTCCAAAATCACTGCAGATGGTGACTGCAGCCTTGAAATTAAAAGACGCTTAGTCCTTGGAAGGAAAGTTATGACCAACCTAGACAGCATAATCAAAAGCAGAGACATTACTTTGCCGACTAAGGTCCGTCTAGTCAAGGCTATGGTTTTTCCTGTGGTCATGTATGGATGTGAGAGTTGGACGTGAAGAAGGCTGAGTGCCGAAGAATTGATGCTTTTGAACTGTGGTGTTGGAGAAGACTCTTGAGAGTCCCTTGGACTGCAAGGAGATCCAACCAGTCCATTCTGAAGGAGATCAACCCTGTGATTTCTTTGGAAGGAATGATGCTAAAGCTGAAACTCCAATACTTTGGCCACCTCATGCAAAGAGCTGACCCATTGGAAAAGACTCTGATGCTGGGAGGGATTGGGGGCAGGAGGAGAAGGGGACGACCGAGGATGAGATGGTTAGATGGCATCACCGACTTGATGGACATGAGTTTGAGTGAACTCTGGGAGTTGGTGATGGACAGGGAGGCCTGGCGTGCTGTGATTCATGGGGTTGCAAAGAGTCGGACACGACTGAGCGACTGAACTGAACTGAACTGAATGTATTTTTATTTTTTTAACAATATTAGAGAAGGAAATGGCAACCCATTCCAGTATTCTTGTCTGGAGAATCTCACAGACAGAGGAGTCTGGAGGGCTACAGTCCACGGGGTCACAAAGAGTCAGACACGACTGAGACAACTTAGCACGCACACAGACATACATTTAGGTTTGGGTGTACGCATGTGCTGCGAAGAAGGTGGCAGCATGTACACCAAACGGTGACACGCACAGGGAGTAGGATTATTGGGGGCTTTTACGTTTCCTCTTGTGTTTCAATAATTTGATTTTGGAGGGGGTCATAAGAAGATATCAAAGGTGATAAATGAAATGATACAATCAATAAAAACTGTTTTCAAAATCTTTTGGGGGAGCACTTTCACTTGGTTTGTTTCTTTTTAAATTGTCTAATCAATGCCCACCCACTCATGCCGCTTGTAGTGCAACGTATTCACAATATTTCTAGTATGGGAAATGGTTAACAACGAATGTTTCCAATAACTAAATCACATTTTTACAATATGCTCAGAGAACTAAAATGGCCAAAAAATATGAAGTCAACAAGGATAACCAAGGTTGTCAATCACTAAAATGAAATTACACTATCACATGGATTAATATTTTAATTCAAAGCAGTGTTCATTTCAGCATCAAAAGTTATAATCGGGAAAAAGAAGCCTAGAGACAAATCTCTGCTTATATATAAAATTTTGGATGCTTTTTTGTATAAAATATTTTGCAAATATTTTCTACATTATTAAATATTCTTCTACATAATCTTTCATAATCTTTACAACCTTACTCTGTAAATATACTGTTTCATAATCTTTCATGGCAGCCTTACTCTGTAAATATACTGTTTCATAATCTTTCATGGCAGCCTTACTCTGTAAATATACTGTTTGGGTATAGCACAAATTGTACAGTATAATCAAGTCCTATATTGACATTTAGGCTTCTTACAAATTTTACAAACAAGCTGAAAACAGTATTTGGAAGAGGAGAAAATAAAAGGCAGTACCCTTCTCCCCACCTCTCAGCCCAGTCAATAAATGTGTTTTTTTCCTGACCAACTAGCTGTCTGCAGTTCAAACCTCACCTAAAAAGGAATACTCAGAAAACATAGAACAATCTCCTCTGAGCCTGTTCCTTACCAATAAGAAGAAAAGGCCCTGGAGCCAGCAACAGACTTTAGCTTCCCCACTCCACACACAGTCCTTTACTACACCTGCTTCTCTTCTCCCACTATAAATCAATAAACTGGCCTAGCAGCTGATGAAGCAGTACCTTAGAGTCTCTTGGGTGCCAGATATGACAATCTCTTGGGAAAGAGACAGTGTTAAAGAGTCCTTAAAAAGAAGGCAAAGGACACCACAGGGCAGAGGGGGCCCTACTAGGGGACAGCAATCTTTGAGTTCGGGGTAATAATAATAATAGTGGCCATATTTGCATTTAAACACTAAAAATCGTAACTTTTAACCACTAAATAAAGAATTCAGATCTAAGACTTTCCTCCAAATGACCTCTAAATTCATTAATTGATCTATTATAGGAAAGGGACCAAAATCAATGACGATTCCAGAAATTTACACACCAGGCCGCAGGAATTAACAAGCCTTTACTAGGTCAACAACAAGAAGGGCACTTCATACTCATAAGCTCTTCCACTGGCTCCTCAGAAAAGAGGGCAAATCTAAGGCTACAATGACATTTCTCATCTGCTTTGCCAGAATGATGCCGGAGAAGTGAATGGAGTAAGATCAAAGGTTTCATACTCAGAGAAGTATGACAAAGACAGGTGAGACTGAAGGGAATATTCAATGGCATGAAATTAGTCTCTTCATAACTCTGAATTGTCAAATTTTTTAAACAGGTAAATGGGGGAGTTGTACAATAAATATGTCAGATATGTTTGTTATTGCAGACAGAAAAACTACATTAAGATTATTTTTAAAGAAACTGAAAATCAAAAAGACAGTTGAAACATTTCCAAAAATACAGTTGAAACATTTCCAAAAATACAATGTATTATCCTGGGGTAGAGTCCTATTCATTTGACAACCAAATTTTTAATAAACATTATCTCTTATGTAAAAGATGAGAGAAATCAGGCCATGTTAAGTATTACTTCTGTCACCATAAAATGTTCATTGAACCCTGCAGAAATCTCACTAAAAAAAAATGTATCAATTTAATTGGCTCTATACAGAACCAAACTAATATTAACATTTTTTAAAAGGGAGTGATATACAAACTAAAAGTATCCTATGAGTTTACCTCTGAAAGAGTCTTATGCAGCAAGGAGCTTTGGTTTTTCAACCTGTGAGCTTCATCCACAACAAGAACACTCCAAGGGAAGCTGTGAGGGAAAAATCCATGTTTTCAGTTTTATATAACTCAAACACATATCTCACACCCAAAAGTCTTACTACAAAACTAAGACTTTTTCTGGGAAGACTAATATCAAGCCCATTCTGTTAGAAACACACCTAAATTGCCTTCTCCAAGAGCCAACCAAGTATATCAGGCAATATCTGGATAATGTAGTAAAATTAAGGGAATTCATTTTCTGAGATGGGAAAGTTCTATGCAATGAAGGTAGAAAAGAAGGCACTGGAGACAGAAAGCAAAAGGAAACACTTACGACCACTTACCACGTGCCACTTTAACATACCTAAAGCTTGGAGCTTTAGGTATGTTATTTAACCCGAAAAAATAAAATGAGTAGACACTATTGTGCCCTTTTTACTAACATGAATACTAAAGCTCAGAAAGGCAGATGACTCAGTCAAGGTCATAAAGTTAGTACGAGGCAGAACTAAGACACAGACCCAGAAGAAAAATCAAGACACAATGATGTCATAGTAGCGAAAAAAAAGTGTGATTTTAAAATGGGGACATGGTAGACTTCCCAGGTGGTACAGTGGAAAAGAATCTGCCTGCCAATGCAGGGAACACAGGTTCAACCCCTGGTCTGGGAAGATCCCATATGCTGCAGTACAACTAAGCTCCCGCACCACAACTACTGAGCCTACACTCTAGAGCGTGCAAGTCACAGTTTCTGAAGCCCATGTGCCTAGAGCCTGTGCTCTGCAACAAGAGAAGCCATTGCAATGAGGAGCCTGTGCCCTGCAATGAAGAGGAGCTCCTGCTCGCTGCTACTAGAGAAAGCCAACAAGCAGCAAGGGATATCCAGTGCAACCAGTAACTAGATAAATTATAAAAAATGGGGACACGGTGAACAGACCAAATGTCACAACAGGAAGATACATCACCAGCTCTGTTAATGTGGAAGTCACTGGTGGCTATGCCAGCACCCTTTGGTAGCATAACAGTTATGACCACAAATTCCCAAAAAGATATCCTCTGTATATACTCTTGGGAAGCTGCTTTGCCCACAGAAAAATTTAAAATATGTATGTATTAATATGTTCAAAGCTGCATTATTTAAAACAGCAAAAACATGAAAATAATAATAGGTCCAATAATGGGTGAGGAAATATAGCATTTTAAATGATAAATATGATTATAATTTAAAAGGCCTATATAACTAAAAAAGATATAAATATTATATATATTTATATAATATATATAATAAAAACCACACAAAAGACAATAAAGTAGAAGTTATAAGGCTCTTATCTCATTTGTAAACATTTTATAATCCCATTACATTATTCTTATACTTAAAAAACTAAATGTAGGGGACTTCCCTAGTGGTTCAGTGGTTAAGAATCCACCTTCCAACGCAGGTTTAATCCCTGGGCGGGGAACTAAGATCCCACGTGCTGCAGGACAACTAAGTCCATGGTCCACAACTGCTGAGCCTGTGCACCTCAACTAGAGACCCCAAGGGCCACAAATTACAGAGCCTACACACTCTGAAGCCTGTGAGCCACACCTAGAGAGAAGCTTGTGTATCGCAACAAAAAGCCCATGCATCAGCACACCACAACGAAAGATCCAGCAGGCTGCAACCAAGACCCTGACACAGCCAAAAATACATATATACTTTCATATTAAAAACAACTAAACGTACATACAAGTAAAGCAGAACACTGGAAAGATATATGGAAATTAAAATCCCTCAAATATTAAGAGGACGATCTTGAGCAGAGGTTGGCCTTAAACGAGGAGGAAGCCTTCTTCCTCTGAGGCCACAGAGAAAATCCAGAAAATGGGTACAGAAGCAGACAGCTAGGCCCATTCACCTACTGAGTGGTGCAGGTAGAGGGAAGAACTGGGTCCAAGAGAGGGTGCAGAAATCAGGATCACTCCTGCCGGGTAGCAGGAGTTGCACTGAAGGATCATGACAAGTAAGAGTCCAGCTGATCCTGGACACTGGTCACGGCATGACAAGGGTGTGAGCTCTTTTCAAGGGGCTACAGGACAGTGCCTGGCTCCTGTTTAAATTACCATTCAACACAGACTAGGTATTAATCTGTTAAGATCGTTACGGTATTATTATGGTATTAAGAGCTATATATTCAGATTTCTTTTTAAATTTCTATTCTTTTAATTTATTTTGCCACACAGTGTGGCATATGGGATCTTAGTTCCCCAACCAGGGATCAAACCCATGCCCCTGCAGTGGAGGCATGGGTTTTTCTTAGCCATTGGACCACCAAGGAAGTCTCAATATTCAGGTCTTTACATACAAAAGCAACCAATAAAAAGTGTGTTTAATGAATCAGACTACAAGGAGGTGGATTTGGGCTCAGTAACAGAAGGTTGTCAAATTACTCTCTAAAGGACATGCCAAGGGATGCTCCCTGGAGAGGAAGAGGTGGAGGGAATTCCAGGACTGAATGGAGAGTAGGAAAAGTAATTTATAATCCTCTTGATCCAAAGATTTTATAAGTTTATTGTCAAAAAATTTTCCTATTTTTCATATTGTTACATGCACAGTCTCAACCCTCCCTAATAAGCCTCTTTAGGGCTGAGATTGCATTACACTTTCAGGCTGTTCTCAGTATGCAGTACAGTCATACACAGTACAACCTTGCCAAACACATCAAAAGAACACAACTGTGTTCTTAGGAGTCATACTGAGTAAACATTATAAATGTCCCTTTACTACTTGGTTTCTTAAATTCACTTGGAATGGATTTAAGATAATAATCTAATATAGAAAGATTACATTTCTACTGAAAATGTGAAACTCCAGTGCACTTACTTTGGAAAGTTCTCTTTTAAAAAGCTCTACAACAAAGTGGGTTTGGATGTCTGCTTTGCCATTTACTAGCAATGTGCCCTGGGATCGGTCACACCTAAGCTCTTACCATTCTCATCTATAAAATGGATGACGATACCTACTTGTTAGGGTTTTCATGTTGATTCAATAGGATAATTTATGAAAAGTACCCAATAACATCTATATCCTAATCTTCTTGCCTTTTGAGACTCTTCATATATTGCCTAATATTATGGATATCTGTATACTTCTTATTAACTCTATTGGAGTTTATGTTCGCTTAAGGGTCACCATATGGTTTACTTTCCTGGTATTGCTGGTAACTCTCAGAACAATGTCTTTCCAGAGGAGAGATCTTTAATACATAGTAAGTTGGATATTGACAATAAAAAAGAAGTGAGAGGGAAAGCATATCCTTTTCTTAAGAAAAGTAAAGTAAATATGCGTACTGAAATGAAACACGAATGAAACAAAACCCTACATGGAAGTCATGAAATCTATGACTGAGTCTTTAGTGTTTCAAAATAAGATGAAAATAAAAATCCAACTCAGAAGAGCCTGGGTATGAAATAACATTTATAATATTGATAAAGCACTCTGTAAAAGTTCTGAATATTAAAGAAACAAACCCCACCTAACCAGATGTACACATGCTATGAGAATGAAACTGTCAATGTATCTTCTTATTTACCCAAAACTGAGCTCTTATTTATAAGGTAACTGTTGGCTTAACCACATACTGCAACACAGCATCCCTACCACTGTATAAAGTACCAGGTAGTATCAGGAGTTACACCTAAGTTTCCTATACTTTATGAGCTGATTTGAGACCTGTAAGCCAATAACTGGAAAGAAATTTACTTAAAAATCCCTTTCTAAAAAGCTAATTTTAGGGCTTCCCTGGTGGCTCAGTGGTAAAGAATCCACCTGCCAATGAAGGAGACACAGGTCTGATCCCTGGCCAGGAAGGTCCCACATGCTGCAGAGCAACCAAGCCCGTGCGCCACAGCTCTCGAGCCTGTGCTCCGCAACAAGAGAGGCCACCACGTGAAAAGTGTGTGCACCACAACTGGAGAGTAGCTTCTACTTGTCGCAACTAGAGAAAAGAAAAAGCCTGTGCAGCAACGAAGACCTAGCACAGCCAAAATAAATAAATAAAATTATTAAAAAAATAAAAAGTTAACTTTATAGCACTGATGGCTATTTTAGGATATTTCCAGAAAAAAGCTCAAATAATTCCCCTATGTTGTAGTAGAATTACCCACACAGCAGTCCTGACAGGCATCTATACAAGCTGTGATGTAAAGAATCTGGTATCTACTAACCGCCCACCACATACAGCTTATCTCACTTAATCCTCACAGCAGCTGTCTTCATTTTACAGATAAAGAAGCTGAGGTTCACAGAGGTTAAGTTAGGGAATCTATGCATACACAGCTAAGGAGTACAGGCTTGGACTGCAAGATTCCTGCCATACCACACACCCGGTAAGACTCAAGGATGACAAACCAGGGGAAAAATGTGAAGGAAAGACATAACCCTCATGACACATTCAGGACAATTTCTGAAGTAGTGCAACATACTCACGACTTTAGAAAAGATGCATCTTTCAAGCAAATCTGAAAAATTAAGGAAGACACATTGTAAAGGCTGATATTGATATACTTCTGACATTAATAAGCTAGTCTTTTATTAACTCTCCTAAACTATCGGATTTAGCTGTCTCATTCATTGACTATGTAAAAGAGTTCCGAGCATAACCTCTGGGTGGCAGCATCTTACAGACAAAGGGAGGCATGAACGCGTGAAAGGGTTTACTTACAGGAGTCTGGACATTATTAGCTTGAAGAACGAGAGCAGAAACGAGAACTAAGTATCTTCATCTTCCTTTCCCATCCTCTAGTAAAAGATGATGCCTCAGCCTATCCTACCTTCTACTCATCGGCCAAGAGACAGCTCAAGTGCTGCTTCCCTGGGAAGCCCTCCCCCTTGATCCACCAAGAAAGAGGGAGAAATATCCAACTAACAATACTTTTTTACTCCCTTTGCTCACAGGACCTCTGTGAGAATCAAACGAAACCAGACTTTCCTCCTAGAATAACATGAGCCCTCAAAAACACTAAATATAATCCCAGAGGATTCTACAACTTCTAAGGTCCCAGGTTAAGAATTCTGGCTGTAGAAAAACAAACAGATACCTCATAGGTAGTTAGCAGCACATGAAAACATGACTCCTGCTTCAGGTCTTGCTGTAGGCAGGCTCTCTTGTCCTTGTCACCTGCATATGTTACACAGGAAAGACCTGGAGCAAATCTGAATCCAAGAAAAGAGGTAGATGAACACAAACACAGAGCCATGGACAAGGGGTGCATGTCTGGAAAATGACATTTCATGGAAGGATTGCAGATGTACAGACCCCAGGATGCTCTGCAGCCAGAACGAGTCCTGAGACCCTGAAACCTCAACTAGAGTAATGGATAAACCTAAGGGTGACCAAGTCCCCATGTGAAGACGGAGAAGGGTCAGATGAACATCTAAAAGGACCTTGTGTTAATTCTTAAAAGAAAAATATTTTTCCACATTCCTATGAAATGTCACTGTATTACTATGAAAAGGATGTATCACTATGAAAAGGATGGTTTCTTCCTTGGTTCAGCAAAATTTACTAAAAATGAGTACTGACCTTCAAATTGCCAAAAGGCAATAAAAACATCCATTGGACCCTCCCTCATCTGATCCTCATTCTTTATCTACACTGCCTCAGGTCAGAGTTTTCTGGAAAAAATAAACTCACTGCTTAGGACAATATGTTGTTTTATCATATTTCACGTAGTACCCAGAAAAAAAAAGTAAAAAAAAAATTTCAACTACATCTACTCTGTACCTGTCCATCTCTTCTTTCCAGTTGCTCAAAACAGACAAGGGACAAAGAATCAGAAATGGTCCTTCATCATTTAATCTTCCTGCCAAATAAATGAAGAGTGCAATAGTCTGGAACACAGAAAAAGAAGGCAGTTTTGATCACCTTTCCGCATGAGAAATAATTATAAAGTTTCCACAGCCTTGCAGAGAACACCTATAACTGCATCAAAAAGAATAAAGTATAAACACAATCTATTAAACAAGACTGGCTTTACAAACAAATAATGTACAATCTTCCACACATTAGGAGAGTCATCCATTCCTAGAGTGAAATCAGGTAAGCTTTGATACAACTGCCAAAGACATTTATGGTACTCAATTACATCAACAGTCAACAAGCAATAGTGCTCAAAATTTATGTAACTGAACCTTTCATACAAAGGAAAGCATCAGGAACAGACAACAGAAAACAATGAAAACAATGCAAACGAGGCACAAAGTCAGAAGTGCTCTAAAAACACACGCTAGGAGAATCAAGATACGACTGTGAAGATGACCGACCACACCCTGGCCTCTGCTGTTGGCCAGGTCTCCTAAAGGAGGACGTTTTCCTTCCTTCCTAACTTCCCCCCACATGGGTTTATGCGTGCATGCTTGCACGCTAAGCTGCTTCGGTCTATCCAGCTCAGCAACCCCGTGGACTGCAGTCCGCCAGGCTCCTCTGTCCACAGGATTCTCCTGGCAGGAATACTGGAGTGAGCTTCTGTGCCCTCCTCCAGGGGATCTTCCCAACCCAGGGATCAAACCCGCATCTCTTTATGTCTACCTGCACTGGTAGGCAGGTTCTTTACCACTAGCATGAGGAGGGCATGGCAACCCACTCCAGTTTTCTTGCCTGGAGAATTCCATGGACAGAGGAGGCCTGGTGGGCTATGGTCCATGGGCTCGCAAAGAGTCAAACACAACTGAGTGACTAAGCACTGCATTACTACTAGCACTACCTGGGAAGCCCATGCACTAATGGAGTGCCCTCTATTCACCAGGCTCTATTCTGAACCCTGCTGCAGAACAGCTAACAAAGTAAACAAAACTCCCAGCTCTCCTGGGGCACACCTTCCAGTGAGGAAACTAACAATAAATAATGCCTCATAAACTCACGTCAGGGTCTAAACTGGAAATCTCTGTAAAGTCTGATAGCCTATTTTAGGACGTGGCTGTACACATTTTTGACTAGAGACGTTTCTTTAAAAGCTTGCCATGATAAATGGATACTGCACAGGAGGCTACGTGGAGGGCTCTGTACCTGAATTATAAGAGTCCACTGGCCTGCCTCCTAGAAACACTGGGATACTTCTCTTTGTTCCATATCTCTCAGTTCAGGAATATACTAGAACCAGGATTACTACCTGAGACATCTGAGGGTGAGAAATAGCTACCTTGGGGAACCATGCTCAGAAGTCATACTCTATCCTGAATAACCCCAAGATTGATGAGGTACACCTAGATTAAGGCATCGCCAACACGGTCAGGGGCTTCCTTGATAGCTCAGTTGGTAAAGAATCCACCAGCAATGAAGGAGACCCTGGTTCGATTCCTTGGGCAGGAAGATCTGCTGAAGAAGAGACAGGCTACCCACTCCAGTATTTCTGGGCTTCCCTTGTGGCTCAGCTGGAAAAGAATCCACGTGCAATGCAGGAGACCTGGGTTTGATCCCTGAGTTGGGACGATCCCCTGGAGAAGGGAAAGGCTACGCACTCCAGTATTCTGACCTGGAGAATTCCATGGACTGTATGGTCTATGGGGTCACAAAGAGTCGGACATGACTGAGCAACATTCACTTTCACTTTCAACATGTCAGACTAGACTCTGAGCAGAATTGTTCCAGGTTGATGTTTACTATGTGAGGTCAGACTTTTGGGGAGAGGTTAGTCCTTCTAAAAGGACTAATGGGAACTTCACTCACTCTGTGAGTTCAATGATGAAACCTTTGGAATCAAGAAACTTATACTTCCATGGTTTCTGCTCAATTGCCTCTGCTGTATACCCTGACTGCACTGACTTTCTTTGGTACACTACAGAGGAATAAACCTTGTGTGATGAACCCAAGGGGTATCTATGTCTGGACTTTCCATCAGTCCAAGACTACCACTGACCTCTGTCAACATGAGCTGTACTGGTGATTATCCTACTGGCAGGATCAATCTCAAGACAAAACCTGGTAATGCATGCCCAAGGAAGTCACGTCTGATTCTACCCAAGGAGGTAGGTCTGATTCCTACCACTGGAAGGCCAGGTCATTTTAGAAAACAGAGTACCTCCTCTGTAATTCTCTAGCATGCCAGAGAAATGGGAAGTAGCCCCACCACTGAGGGAGACTAATATTAAAAGTGATCCATTTAACTAGTAAAGTATTAAAGAGGGAAGAGCCAATTTGATCCCTGGGACAGGCATACTTGCTTTATATAGAAAATCCTGCCCATTAATTGTAATTCTATATGTCAAGGGTTAGATTAAAACAAAGGAAGCGACAGTTCAAAACTACCCCCATAATGAGAAAAGCCAAGTCCAAGGTCATGATCTCGTTAACAAAGGCTCAGGAATAAAAATACCTGTATACGTCCTAGTGTAAAAATACATCCCAATAGGTGGCAGCTAAAAACAGGAATGAGCTGTAAGGAGGTACTTCAGTAGAGGTAAACAGTACTCGCTCCACAGTAACATACCTGGCAGGTCTTACCCAAGCCCATCTCATCCCCCAGGATACAGCCATTCTGACAGTGGAAGCACTGGGCTAGCCAGTTGACTCCCTGCAGCTGGTAAGGGCGTAGACGGATCCCTAGAAATGAAAAAAAAAAAAACAAAAAAACAGCAAGCTGGAAGAGCAGACATTTCAGCACACACACAGGCTATGTTCAAGACCTTCAACCAAAGAACCCAGCCTAATTACCCATACCCCAAGCCTTAGTGGCCATATCTTTTGCTGAGAAGTTACAGATATGCAAATATTTGCTGACTTCCACACTATTTTTTGAACAAACTTTGCCACCACTATAGTCAAAGCCCTAAAACAGCCTGTCAGTGTTATAGGATCCACTTGACAGATGAGAAAATCAATCTGGGATCTGGCCTCCAGACTGCCTGAGTCTCATGCCAGTGTCCATTCTAGGAAATGAGGTTTTACTGATGCAAGGTAACAGCAAACAACAACACATGGTGATACACGTGTCTGCTTGCTTAACTGCAACCATTTAAATCTGCCATCAGATGCTAAAGGAAAAAAAAAAAAATCAAGACAGGACTAGATTAAATCAAGTTTGAATCCAGAAGCAGTGCTGTTAAGAATGGAAACAGTGTTGCACAGGAGGTGTTTACCAATGTACAAGGACAGCAGAAAATAGATGTCTGAAATCCACAGAGCTCCTGCTGCCTCTCTTTCTCTGAGGTGGGGGTGGGAGGAAACCCAGTTTCAGAGACTAGCCATATCTTCCCAAGGGGGAAAACCCCAAACATACTTTATGGAAAAACTATTAACAAAAGTAAAACTCTGGTTTGAACTTATCACCTTTAAAAAGAAACTGGGCAACATACAATTATAAAACATTTAAAAGATTAACAAGTTATTTTTTATGTAGGTATATAATTATAATTTTTCTCTAAAGATATTTACTTTATATATGTAATTTTTATTTAGAAAAGAAACAATAATTTAGTACATTAAAAAAAAAAAAACCTCCATAAAAATAAAAGGCAGACCTCCCTGGTGGTCCAGTGGTTAAGAATCCACCTGCCAATACCAGGGACATGGGTTCAATCCCTGGTCTGGGGAGATTCCACATGGTGCAGAGCAACTAAACTCCTGGGCCACAACTACTGAGCCTGCACTCTAGACAGCACTCTGGTGCTGCCAACTACTGAAGCCCACACACACCCAGAGCCCGTGATCTGCAAAAGAGAAGGCACTGCAATAAGAAGCTGTGCACCACGACCAGCGACTGCACTGCAACTAGAGAAAACCTGCACGCAGCAACAAAGACCCAGCGCAAACAAAAATAAAACTTTTTAAAAAGGCAAATGACAAGTGAAAAAAAGATACTGATGGCAAGCAAGGCAGATAAAGGATTACTATTTTTGAAATTAAGCACTTACTAAATACCAGAGAGAACAGTAAACAATGTACATTAATTTACCCAATTTAAAGCTAGTAACAATCCCATGCTAGGTATCATCCCCATATTTTATGTGGGAAAATCCAGAAAATTTAAAGATTAAAATATGAACCTTGGAGACTTCTGCTTTTGGGGAGATAGAGATGTTCTTTTCATCATTCTTCTTGATAATGCAACTAAAAATTCTGAATATTACAAAGAAAATGAACATAATAAGATGACTCTGAAAAGGTGGGGCCAAAGAAGGCAGACTGGTTAGTAACCTTGGGAGCCAGCAAACAACAGTTGTGAGTTCCCTGGGTTTCTTTTTGCCTCATATAGCCCAGACTTAGAGGTGAAGAAACTAACCACCCAGAAATGCCAATGTACACGTAAAGAAAAGTTTAACAAATGCCTGTTTCCATAGCCAAAGGAAAAAGACAGCCTAGAGAGACAGAACTTATAACTTTTGGACAATAACCACTCTAGTTAAGCCAAACACTAAAGGGAAAAATCTGCGGCCCCACCCCCAACAGCAAAGGCCAAATGGGAGCCTAGACCTCCACCCTCAAGAGGTTCAGTGAAGTTCCCATCACCCCTAGCAGGAAGGTACCAGAGACGGCTAAGCAGGCAGTCAGGATCTCCATCCCATTCACCAATAATGAGAACATCACACTTCACTTTTCCCTCCCCTGCAGTGTCAGTAGAGACCACACAGGAAGCCTGAACTTACATTCGTACTAGATCGTATGAGCCCCCTCCCCAACCGGCCCTACAGTGTTAAAGGAGGCCAGTGGAGACTCGGACACAACTGAGCAACTTCACTTTCACTTTTCACTCTCATGCACTGGAGAAGGAAATGGCAACCCACTCCAGTGTTCTTGCCTGGAGAATCCCAGGGACGGGGGAGCCTGGTGGGCTGCAGTCTCTGGGGTCGCAGAGTCGAACACGACTGAAGCAACTTAGCAGCAGCAGAAGTGGAGACTCAGGATTTTTATCACTGCCTAGGGTTAATGAGACCACCCCTAGCACAGTGCCCATGGGGACCAGATTAGGAGCTAGTACTCTTATTCTCACCCAGAAGTAAGGACAAACCCCCTCCCTATTCCCAGGTATTAAGAAAAGCTCAGAGGGGAAGTCTGATTTCTATTTCCACCTGGTAGTAACAAGGCAGCAACCACCTTTCCCTGTTAGAGCAGCACAGACAACTGAACAAAAGGTTTAAATGAGACCTTGAGTCTCAATATGTAAAGTAAGAACTTCCCTGGTGGTCCAAGGGATAAGACTTCACGCTCCCAATGCAGGGAGCCTAGGTTCAATCCCTGATGAGGAAACTAAGATTGCACATACAGAAACTCACTCTGCACACCGCAACTAGGGAAGCCCATGTGCCACAATGAAGACCCTGTGCAGCTAAAATAAAAAGAAAAAGTCCAGTTTTAATAAACATTCATTATACCAAGAACCAGGAAGATCTCAAACTGAATGAAAAAAGAATCCAGAGGTGCCAACATCGAGAGGACACAGGTGTTACACTTATTTTAAACCAGCAATGATAAAAGTGCCTCAAACAAGCAACTATGAACAGGCTTATTAAAATAATCGAAAAAAAAAAATAGCATCAGTAAAGAAACAGAAAGTACAAAGAAAAATAATATACTAACAAATACAATAACCGAAGTAAAAGACTCAGAAGATGGACTTGATAGCACAATAGAAAAGAGAAAAGAATCAGTGAACTGGAAGGCAGAACCACAGAAATTACTCAATCTGAACAGAGAGAAAACAGACTGAAAACAGAGCTTCAAGGAACTGCAAGTCTCTAAGAAAAGATCTACATTCATTCATTGGCATCCCAGAAAGAGATGAGAAACAGGACAGGGCTAAAAAAGTACTCAAAGAAAGAATGGCTGAAGAATTTCCACAATTTGGCAAAAGATCTACAGATTCAAAAAGCTGAATGAACTTCAAAGAGAATAAAAAAAATAAACCCAAAGAAATATATACCAAGACACATCATAATTAGGTTTCTAAAAACTTAAAAGAAAAGTATCTTAAAAGCAGTCAGAGGAAAATGATATAAATTACCAGAAGGAAAAAACCAAGAGGCCAACTGTCAGCTTTCTGCATATTCCAAAAAAAAAAAGAAAAATGCAATCCAAACACACCTTTATGATCCAACATATTCTGAGTTTCTAAAGTTCACCAAATGAATGGGATGTATCTCTGACTCCATTAAGAAGACTCCATATTTGGGGGAAAGGAATAGAGTCAAGTTCTCTCCTAATAAATTTCTGGGAAAATGAAAATTTTAACGTAAAATGAAAAACCATAATTATACTAGAATAAAAACATTTAGGCCATTAAGTACAAATTCAGATAGCAGTCCTTTCTACTGCTAAGCTGCTAAGGCGCTTCAGTTGTGTCCGACTCTGTGTGACCCCACAGACGGCAGCCCACCAGGCTCCCCCATCCCTGGGATTCTCCAGGCAAGAACACTGGAGTGGGTTGCCATTTCCTTCTCCAATGCATGAAAGTGAAAAGTGAAAGGGAAGTCGCTCAGTCATGTCTGACTCTTAGCGACCCCATGGACTGCAGCCTACCAGGCTCCTCCATCCATGGGATTTTCCAGGCAAGAGTACTGGAGTGGGGTGCCATTGCCTTCTCCGAGTCCTTTCTAAGCAGAATGCTAATGGCAAAACTTAAGATCTGACTACAAAGAATTATTAAACATCATCGATATACATACACACATGCAACAAAATCAAAAGACAAATAACACATTAGAAAACATATTCCCATTATACATGACACATATTTAAATTTTCAATGCAAGCAAAAGCCTACAAAGCAAACACAAACCTCAATAAAAAATGGTCAACAGCCCTTTGAGCATGCATATGGAGGCCTGTACAGGCACGTATGCTCCAGGCCAGCTTCAGGAACAGATGCTGGTGAGAGGAACACACGCAAAGGTGGGGCTGACACAGACAGTCCAGAGACCTAACCAGAGAGGTGTTGAGGTCTCCTGGGGGGCAGGGGTAGGCTACAGCTCACCATGGCTAGAGAAAGCACCAGGGCATTCTTTTTCTTTTTTATCTTTTATTTTTATATATTTTTTTTGCTGTTGTGGTTCTGTCTTGTTCCACTTTTATTTTTATTGTTCTCTTGTTCTATGTGTTTTAAATTTTATCTTATTTTTTGTCCTTTGGTATTGTTCTGCTCTTTTTCTGTTTATTGCTTTTTTTTTTTTTTGGCTGTGCCACATGACTTGCAGGGTCTTGGTTCCCAGGCCAGGGCTTGGATCTGAGACCCTGTGGTGGGGGCACTAACGCCAAGCCACTGGACTAATAGAGAACTTCAGATCTAGGGAATATTAATCAGTGTGAACTCTCCCAGAGGTCCTCATCCTAGCACCAAGGCCCATCTCCACCCAACCGCCTGCAAACTCCAGAGCTGGACCCATTTCTTGGCACGGATAGAGAAAATACAAGAAATGTTTAACAAGGACCTAAAGAATTAAAGAACAAATAGACAGTGATGAACAACACAATAAATGAAGACTCTCCTCAGAGGCAGAGAGGCAGGTGAGCAGTAGCCAGAGGCAGAAAGCAAGGAGCTGCTGCAATCTCAGCCCCAAACACCGCATCTCCCCCAAGCTGTGAGCAAGCCACCAGTCGCCACCCACGTGTTCCCAGGATCCTGGACACCACAGAGCTATAGAGGGTATCACAGCCTGAGACCAACTCCCCTGAGGAGATGCATGGCCCATCTGGGACGGTGCCCTCACGGTGCACCTTGCACTCGGGAGCCCTAGCACTTGGACCTGGCAGGCGCACACTGCCTTCAACTGTGGCAATCCCTGGCTGATCCATCCATTTCAAGGGCTCCCCACACACGCCAGCGGCACTTGTTTGCAGTGTCTCTGCCTTTCCACATCTTCCCTCATGGCTCAATCAGTAAAAAAGCTGCCTGCAATGCAGGAGACCTGGGTTCAATCCCTTGGTTGGGTGGGAAGATCCCCTGGAGAAGAGAATGGCAACCCACTTCAGTATTCTTGCCAGGAGAATCCCATGGACAGCGGAGCCTGAAGTACAGTCCATGGGGTCGCAAAGAGTTGGACACAACTTAGTGACTGACACTTTCACTTTCCGTCTCCACAGCTCAAGTGAGCCTGAATAAGTGGCCAGTTTCACCCCTTCATGTCAGGGTGGAGATCAGACACTGAAGAGAAACTTGCAAACAGAGGAGGCCAACCTAAGCAAAGAAGGGGGAACTGCCCCAGAAGTATCAGGTGCAAGATTAAAACCCTGCTGTCAAACTGAGACTGTGCATTTGAGGGGCAACTGTACCCGCTGGGAACAACTACAGCTGGAACAAGGAAATATCTGACACGGAACTGACTCCACACTGCCCACAACAGCTCCAGAGACATTCCTAGATATACTGGAGGACTTTCTGAGTAGGCAACTCGACTAGCAGGAACACAGAGGAATCACACGAACGTTCATCTAACTACCACCATATATATCCCTCTGCTTCTTATTGAAATATTTAAACGAAACTTTTTTCTTCATTATTTTTTTCAATTTTTAAAACTTTTATTATCTTTTAACGTCTCATATTTCAATTTCTATTTTTTTCCTCTCTTATTTTTCTTTTTTTTCCCTCATACTGTCCTAATACAGTTCTGTATTACTCCTTTAGCTTTTTTTATAGCCTACTTTCACCTTTCTAAAAAAAAAAAAAAATCTTAATTTTGAAATAAATTCTGTATTTTTACACTGTGCTTTTGAGAGTCTAATTTTTATTCCAGGTTCTTAATTTTTGCTTTTCTATCTTTTGTTATTAATTTTGTATCTTTAAGAGCCTAATTTTTTAGTACCCATTTTCACTTAGGGATTTGATTATTGGCTTGACTGCTATTCCCTTTTGACTCCTTTTTTCTCCTCCTGGTCACCTATTTCTCCTTCCTCCCTATTCTCTTCCCTATATAAACTGTGACTCCCTTTGGGTCTTCCTGGCTGTGGAGAGTTGTTTCATCATTAACCTACGGGTTTTGTCTTTTGTGCTATGTGGATGGAGAAGAAGTCTTGATGCTACCGTAAGATGTCAGGACTGAGACCCAGAGGCAGGAGGCTCAACTCCAGAACTTCTGACCAACATAAAACTCCTGACAACAGAGAACATTAAGACATGAGAGTCCACCCCAAACCCTCCATACCTACACTGAGTCTAAGCTCCACCCAAGAGCTAGCAAGCTCCAGTGCAAGACATCCCAAGCTAATCCTCCAGCAAAACAGAACACAATCTTGAACATTAACAGACAGGCTCCCCAACGCCGCAGCAAATCCACAGATACCCCCAAACTCTCTACTGGACACTGCACTGCCCCCAGAGAGATGAGATCCAGCTCCATTGACCAGAACACACACACAAGTTCACCCCATCAGGAAATCTTCACAAGCCACTGGTCCAACCCTACCCACAGGGAGCAGAATCCACAACTAAGAGGAACTACAACCCTCCAGCCAGAAGAAAGGAGACCACAATCACAGCAAACAAAATGAAAAGCCAGAGAAATACCCAGCAGGTGAAGGAACATGTAAAAACCCACCAAACCAAACCAAAGAGATAGAGTCTATCTGAAAAAGAGTTCAGAATAATGACAGTAAAGAGGATCCAAATCTTGAAAACAAAATGGAGATACAGATAGGCACACTAGACACATGGATTGAGAAGACGGAAGAAATGCTTAGCAACGATCTAGGAGAAATAAAGAATAGTCAGCAATGAGCAATGCAATGACTGAGATTAAAAACACTCTGGAGTGAACCAACAGTAGAGTACCTGAGGCAGAAGAAAGGGTAAGTGAGCTGAAGACAGAATGGTGGAAATAAATGAAGCAGAGTGGAAAAAAGATAAAAGAACAGAAAGAAATGAGGACAGTTACAGAGACCTCTGGGACAATGTTAAGCACCCCAATATTTGAATCATAAGCATCCCAGGAGAAGAAGACAAAAAGAAAGGGCATGAGAAAATATTTGAGGAGGTAATAATTGAAAACTTCCCTAAAATGGGGATGGAAATAGCCACCGAAGTCCAAGAAGCCCAGAGAATCCCATACAGTATAAACCCAATGAGAACACGGCAAGATACATATTAATCAAACTAACAAAAATTAAATACAAAGAAAAAATAATAAAATCAGCAAGGAAAAAGCAGCAAACAACTTGCAAGGAGACTCCCCATAAGGATAACAGTCAATCTTTCAACAAAAACTCTGCAGGCCAGAAGGGAATGGCAGGATATACTTAAAGTGATAAAAAGGAAAACCTATAACCAGGATTACTCTACCTAGCAAGGATCTCATTCAGATTCGAAGGAGAAATCAAAAGCTTTCAGACAAGCAGAAGCTAAGAGAATTCAGCACCACCAAACCACCTCTTCAACAAATGCTAAAGGATCTTATTTATACAGGAAACATCGAAAAAGGTTTACAGAAACAAACCCCAAACAAAATGGTAACAGGTTAATACTTATCAATATCACCTTAAACATAAATGGGTTAAATGCTCCAACCAAAACACAGAGACTAGCCAAATGGATACAAAAGCAAGACCCCTTTATATGCTGCCTACAAAAGATCCACCTCAAACCTAGGGACACATACAGACTCAAAGTCAGGGGCTAGGAAAAATATTTCATGCAAATGGAGACCAAAAGAAAGCAGAAGTAGCAATACTCATATCAGATAAAATAGACTTTAAAATAAAGACAGTTATAAGAGACAAAGGACACTTTGACAAAGAAGTACATAATGATCAAGGGATCAATCCAAGAAAAGAACATAAAAATTGTAAACATATATATGCACCCAACATAGGAACACCTCAATACATAAGGCAAATGCTAACAACTATTAAAGGGGAAATCAACAATAACACAATAATAGTGGGGGACTTTTAATACCCCATTCACACCGATGGACAGATCATCCAGGCAGAAAATTAACATGGAAACACAAGCTTTAAATGATACACTGCACGAGTTGGTCCTAATTGATATCTCAAAAACCAAAAACAATGGATTTCATCTTTTTCTCAAGTGCATGTGGAACATTCTCAGGATAGATTACATCCTGGGCCACAATTTAAGCCTTGGTAAATTTTTTAAAAAATGAGATCATTTCAAGCATCTTTTCTGATCACAGTTAAGATATCAACTACAGGAAAAAAACAAAAGAATAAAAGACACAAACATATGGAGGCTAAACAAAATGCTTCTGAACAATGAACAGATCATTGAAGAAATCTAAATGAAAATAAAAATATGCATAGAAACAAATGATAATGAAAATACAATAATGCAAAATCTATGGGATTTAGTAAAAACAGTGCTAAGAGGGACTTCATAGTAATACAAGCCTACCTCAAGAAACAAGAGAAACATCAAACAAACAACCTAACCTTAAACCTAAAACAACTAGAAAAAGAAGAAGAACAACAAAAAACCCAAAGTTAGTAGAAGGAAATAAATCATAAAAATCAGAATGGAAATAATAAAAAGGAAATGAAGGAGACTATAGCAAAGATAAATAAAACTAAAAGCTGGTTCTTTGAGAAGATATAATACACAAATTGTTAGCCACACTTGTCAAGGAAAAAAAGACTCAAATCAATGAAATTAGAAATGAAAATGGAGAAATTAAGACAGACAACATAGATATACAAAAGATCATAAGAGACTACTATCAGCAACTGTATGCCAATAAAATGGACAACTTGGAAGAAATGTACAAATTCTTAGAAAAGTATAACCTTCCAAAACAAAACCAGGAAGAAACAGAAAGTGTGAACAGACCAATCACAAGCATGAAAATCGAAACTGTAATAAAAAAATCTTCCAACAAACAAAAGCCCAGGACCAGATGGCTTCACAGGTGAATTCTACCACAAAATTTAGAGAAGAGCTAATACCTATTCTACTCAAACTCTTCCAGAAAACTGCAGAGGAAGGAAAACTACCAAACTCATTCTATGAGGCCAACATCACCCTGATACCAAAACCAGACAAAGATGCCACGAAAAAAAAAACTAAAGGCCAATATCACTGATGAACATATATGTAAAAATCCTTAAAAAAAAGTTCTAGCAAACAGAATCCAACAACATATTAAAAAGATCATACAGTATGATCAAGTGGGCTTATTCTCGTGCAAGGATTCTTCAATATTGGCAAATTAATCAATGTGATACACCATCTCAACAAACTTAAAAATAAAAACCATATGATTATTTCAGTAGAGGCAGAGAAAGCCTTCGACAAAATTCAACACCCATTTATGATAAAAATTCTCCAGAAAGTAGGCATGGAAGGAACATACCTCAACATAATAAAAGTCATATATGATCAACACACAGCAAACATTATCCTCAATGGCAAAATATTGAAAGCATTTCCTCTAAAAGCAGGAATAAGACAAGGATGCCCACTATCACTACTACTCTTCAACATAGTTTTGGAGTCCCAGCCACAGCTACCAGAGAAGAAAAATAAAAGGAATCCACATTGGAAAAGAACTGACTCTCATTGTGGATGACAGGATCCTCTACATAGTAAACCCTAAAGATTCCACTGGAAAATTACTAAACCTTATAAAGGAATATAGTAAAGTCACAGGATATAAAGTTAATACACAGAAATCCATTGCATTCCCATACTCTAAAATTGAAAAATCATAGAGAAATTAAGAAAACAAATTTACCACTGCACTGAAATGAATAAAATACTTTAGAATAAATTTACCTAAAGAGACAAATGCAAAGAAATAGAGGAAAACAACAGAATGGGGAAGACTAAGGATCTCTTCAAGAAAATTAGAGATAACAAGGGAACATTTCATACAAAGATGGGCTGGATAAAGGACAGAAATGGTATGGACCTAACAGAAGCAGAAGATATTAAGAAGAGGTGGCAAGAATACACAGAAGAACTGTACAAAAAAGATCTTCATGACCCAGATTAGCACGATGGTGTGACCACTCATCTAGAGCCAGACATCCTGGAATGTGAACTCAAGTAGGCCTTAGAAAGCATCACTACAAACACAGCTAGTGGAGGTGATGACATTCCAGTTGAGCTATTTCAAATCCTGAAAGACGATGCTGTGAAAGTGCTGCACCCAACATGCCAGCACACTGGGAAAACTCAGCAGTGGCCACAGGACTGGGAAAGGTCAGTTTTCATTCCAATCCCAAAGAAAGGCAATGCCAAAAAATGCTCAAACTACCACAAAATTGCACTCATCTCACATGCTAGTAAAGTAATGCTCAAAATTCTCCAAGCCAGGCTTCAGCAATACGTGAACCATGAACTTCCAGATGTTCAAGCTGGTTTTAGAAAAGGCAGAGGAACCAGAGATCAAATTGCCAACATGCGCTGGATCATGGAAAAAGCAAGAGAGTTCCAGAAAAACATCTATTTCTGCTTTATTGACTATGCCAAAGCCTTTGACTGTGTGGATCACAATCAACTGTGGAAAATTCTTCAAGAGATGGGAATACCAGACCACCGGACCTGCCTCTTGAGAAACCTGTATGCAAGTCAGGAAGCAAGTTAGAACTGGACATGGAACAACAGACTGGTTTCAAATAGGAAAAGGAGTATGTCAAGGCTGTATATTGTCACCCTGCTTATTTAACTTCTATGCAGAGTACATCATGAGAAACACTGGCCTGGAAGAAACACAAGCTGGAATCAAGACTGCCAGGAGAAATATCAATAACCTCAGATATGCAGATAACACCACCCTATGGCAGAAAGTGAAGAGGAACTAAAAAGCCTCTTGATGAAAGTGAAATTGGAGAGTGAAAAAGTTGGCTTAAAGCTCAACACATTCAGAAAACGAAGATCATGGCATTCGGTCCCATCACTTCATGGGAAATAGATGGGGAAACAGTGGAAACAGTGTCAGACTTTATTTTTCTGGGCAACAAAATTACTGCAGATGTTGACTGCAGCCTTGAAATTAAAAGACACTTACTCCTTGGAAGAAAAGTTATGGCCAACCTAGATAGCATATTGAAAAGCAGAGACATTGCTTTGCCAACAAAGGTCCATCTAGTCAAGGCTATGGTTTTTCCTGTGGTCATGTATGGATGTGAGAGTTGGACTGTGAAGAAAGCTGAGTGCCAAAGAATTGATGCTTTTGAACTGTGGTGTTGGAGAAGACTCTTGAGAGTCCCTTGGACTGCAAGGAGACCCAACCAGTCCATTCTGAAGGAGATCAGCCCTGGGATTTCTTTGGAAGGAATGATGCTAAAGCTGAAACTCCAGTACTTTGGCCACCTCATGGGATGAGTTGACTCAGTGGAAAAGACTCTGATGCTAGGAGGGATTAGGGGCAGGAGAAAAGGGGATGACAGAGGATGAGATGGCTGGATGGCATCACTGACTCGATGGAAGTGAGTCTGAGTGAAATCCGGGAGTTGGTGATGGACAGGGAGGCCTGGCATGCTGCGATTCATGGGGTCGCAAAATGTCGGACATGACTGAGCAACTGAACTGAACTGAAAGAGACAAAAGACTGTATACAGAAAACTAAAACAGTGAAGAAAGAAATCAAAGATGATACAAACACAGAAATATACCATGTTCTTGGATTAGAAGAATCAATATAACGAAAATGCATTTACTACTCAAAGCAATCTATAGATTCAGTGCAATCCCTATCAAAACTACCAATGGTATTTTTCACAGAACTAGAACAAATAACTTCACAATTTGTATTGAAACACAAAAGACCCTGAACAGCTAAAGCAATCTTGAGAAAGAATGGAACTGGAGGAATCAACCTTCCCAATTTAAGACTATACTACAAAGCTATAGCTATCAAAACAGTATGGTACTAGCACAAAGACAGAAATATAGATCAATGGAACAAACTAGAAAGTCCAGAGCTAAATCCACTCACCTATCCAGAGCTTACCTTTGACAAAGGAGGCAAAAATATATAATGGAGAAAAGATAACCTCTTCAACAAATGGTCCTGGGAAAACTGGTCAACTACATGTAAAAGAATAAAACTAGAACACTTTTTAACACTATACACAAAAATAAAATGCAAAATGGATTAAAGACCTACATGGAAGACCAGAAACTATAAAACTCTTGGAGGAAAACACAGGCAGAACACTCTCCATCATAAATCACAGCAAGATCCTCTATGATACACCTCCTAGAGTAATGGATATAAAAACAAAAATAAATAAATTGGACCTAATTAAATTTAAAAGCTTTTGCACAATGAAGGAAATCATAAGCAAGGAGAAAAGACACCCCTCAGAATGGGAGAAAATAATAGCAAACTAACCAAGTGACAATCTGCAAACTACACAAGCAGCTCACGCAGCTCAATATCTGAAAAACGAACAACCCAGTCAAAGGTGGACAAAAGACATAAACAGACATCTCTCCAAAGAAGTCATATAGATGGATAATAAACACATGAAAAGATGCTCAATGTCACTCATTATTCAGTTCAGTTCAGTTGCTCAGTCCGACTCAATCACCATCTTCAGTGATTTTCAGTTCAGTTCAGTCGCTCAGTCGTGTCGGACTCTTTGCAACACCATGAATTGCAGCACGCCAGGCCTTCCTGTCCATCACCAACTCCTGGAGTTCACTCAGACTCACGTCCATCGAGTCCGTGATGCCATCCAGCCATCTCATACTCTGTCCTCCCCTTCTCCTCCTGCCCCTAATCCCTCCCAGCATCAGAGTCTTTTCCAATGAGTCAACTCCTCCCATGAGGTGGCCAAAGTACTGGAGTTTCAGCTTTAGCATCAGTCCTTCCAAAGAGATCCCATGGCTGATCTCCTTCAGAATGGAC
The DNA here is from genome assembly GCF_014754425.2 of Oryx dammah. Lineage (NCBI taxonomy): Eukaryota > Metazoa > Chordata > Mammalia > Artiodactyla > Bovidae > Oryx > Oryx dammah. The sequence continues at coordinate 21,389,258 of NW_024070212.1, forward strand.
TGGTTGGATCTCCTTGCAGTCCAAGGGACTCTCAAGAGTCTTCTCCAACACCACAGTTCAAAAGCATCAATTCTTCGGCGCTCAGCCTTCTTCACAGCCCAACTCTCACATCCATACATGACCACTGGAAAAACCATAGCCTTGAGTAGACAGACCTTAGTTGGCAAAGTAATGTCTCTGCTTTTGAATATGCTATCTAGGTTGGTCATAACTTTTCTTCCAAGGAGTCTTTTAATTTCATGGCTGCAGTCACCATCTGCAGTGATTTTGGAGCCCCCCCAAATAAAGTCTGACACTGTTTCCACTGTTTCCCCATCTATTTCCCATGAAGTGATGGGACCGAATGCCATGATCTTCGTTTTCTGAATGTTGAGCTTTAAGCCAACTTTTTCACTCTCCTCTTTCACTTTCATCAAGAGGCTTTTTAGCTCCTCTTCACTTTCTGCCATAAGGGTGGTGTCATCTGCATATCTGAGGTTATTGATATTTCTCCTGGCAATCTTGATTCCAGCTTGTGTTTCTTCCAGGCCAGTGTTGCTCATGATGTACTCTGCATAGAAGTTAAATAAGCAGGGTGACAATATACAGCCTTGACATACTCCTTTTCCTATTTGAAACCAGTCTGTTGTTCCATGTCCAGTTCTAACTGTTGCTTCCTGACCTGCATATACGTTTCTCAAGGGCAGGTCAGGTGGTCTGGTATTCCCATCTCTTGAAGAATTTTCCACAGTTGATTGTGATCCACACAGTCAAAGGCTTTGGCATAGTCAATAAAGCAGAAATAGATGTTTTTCTGGAACTCTCTTGCTTTTTCCATGATCCAGCGCATGTTGGTAATTTGATCTCTGGTTCCTCTGCCTTTTCTAAAACCAGCTTGAACATCTGGAAGTTTCATGGTTCACGTATTGCTGAAGCCTGGCTTGGAGAATTTTGAGCATTACTTTACTAGCGTGTGAGATGAGTGCAATTGTGCAGCAGTTTGAGCATTTTTTGGCATTGCCTTTCTTTGGGATTGGAATGAAAACTGACCTTTCCCAGTCCTGTGGGCACTGCTGAGTTTTCCCAATGTGCTGGCATATTGGGTGCAGCACTTTCACAGCATCATCTTTCAGGATTTGAAATAGCTCAACTGGAATGCCATCACCTCCACTAGCTTTGTTTGTAGTGATGCTTTCTAAGACCCACTTGACTTCACATTCCAGGATGTCTGGCTCTAGATGAGTGATTACACCATCGTGATTATCTGGGTCATGAAGATCTTTTTTGTACAGTTCTTCTGTGTATTCTTGCCACCTCTTCTTAATATCTTCTGCTTCTGTTAGGTCCAGACCATTTCTGTCCTTTATCAAGCTCATCTTTGCATGAAATGTTCCCTTGGTATCTCTAATTTTCTTGAAGAGATCTCTAGTCTTTCCCATTCTGTTCTTTTCCTGTATTTCTTTGCATTGATCACTGAAGAAGGCTTTCTTATCTCTTCTTGCTATTCTTTGGAACTCTGTGTTCAGATGCTTATATCTTTCCTTTTCTCCTTTGCTTTTTGCCTCTCTTCTTTTCACAGCTATTTGTAAGGCCTCTCCAGACAGGCATTTTGCTTTTTTGCATTTCTTTTCCAAGGGTATGGTCTTGATCCCTGTCTCCTGTAGAATGTCACAAACCTCATTCCATTGTTCATCAGGCACTCTATCTATCAGATCTAGTCCCTTAAATCTATTTCTCACTTCCACTGTATAATCATAAGGGATTTGATTTAGGTCATATCTGAATGGTCTAGTGGTTTTCCCTATTTTCTTCAATTTAAGTCTGAATTTGGTGATAAGGAGTTCATAATCTGAGCCACAGTCAGCTCCTGGTCTTGTTTTTGTTGACTGTATCAAGCTTCTCCATCTTTGGCAAATCAAAGCCACAATGAGGTGTCGTCTCAAGCTGGTCAGAATGGCCATCATCAAAAAGTCTACAAACACTAAATGCTGGAGAAGGTGTGGTGAAAAGGGAACCCTCTTACACTGTTGGTAGGAATGCAAACTAGTACAGCCACTATACAAAACAGTGTGGAGATTCCTTAAAAAGCTCAGAATACAACAGCCATGCTGCTGCTGCTGCTAAGTCACTTCAGTCGTGTCCGCTGTGCAACAGCACAGACAGCAGCCCACCAGGCTCCCCCGTCCCTGGGATTCTCAACACTGCAGTGGGTTGCCATTTCCTTCTCCAATGCATGAAAGTGAAAAGGGAAAGTGAAGTTGCTTAGTCGTGTCTGACCCTCAGCGACCTCATGGACTGCAGTCTTCCAGGCAAGAGTACTGGAGTCAGGTGCCATCATACAACTCAGCAATTCCATTGCCAGGCGTATACTCTGAGGAAACCAGAATTGAAAGAGACACATGTACCCCAATGTTCACTGCAGCACTATTTACAATAGCTAGGACATGGTCTGCAGTCCATGGGGTTGCAAAGAGTCGGACACGACTAAGCAACTTCACTTTCCCTTTTCACTTTCATGCATTGGAGAAAGAAATGGCAACCCACTCCAGTGTTCTTGCCTGGAGAATCCCAGGGACGGGGGAACCTGGTGGGCTGCCGTCTGTATATATATATATACACATATATACACACACGGAATTTTAAAAGATGGCACCAACGATAGATCCTACATACAGGGCAGCAAAGGAGACACAGACGTAAAGAACAGACTTTTGGACTCAGTGGGAAAAGGGAGAGTGAAGGATGATTTGAGAGAATGGCAGTGAAATACATACATCACCATATGTAAAATAGATGACCAGTGCGAGTCTGATGCATGAAGCCGGGCACCCAAAGCCAGTGCTCTGGAACAGCCTCGAGGGGTGGAGTGGGATTCAGGGTTGGGGGGACATGTGTGTAGTGTACCTATGGCCAACTCATGTTGATGTATGGCAGAAACCATCACAATATTGTAATTATCGTCCAATTAAAATAAATAAAAATGAAATAAAAAATACACTAGAAGGAATCAATAGCAGGATAACTGAGACAGAAGAATGAATAAGTGAGCTAAAAGGTAGAATAGTGGAAATAACTGCAAAGGAGCAGAATAAAGAAAAAGAATGGAAAGAAATGAGGAGAGTCTCAGAGACATTAAACTCACCAACGTTTGAATGACAGTGATCCCAGAAGAAAAAAGAGAAAGAGTCTGAGAAAATATTTGAAGAGATTATAGCCGAAAAATCCTCTAACATGGGAAAAGAAATAGCCATCCAAGTTTAAGAAGCAGAGTCCCGTACAGGATAAACCCAAGGAGAAACATGGCAAGACACACATTAATCAAACAAACAAATACTAAATTCAAAGAAAAAATATTAATGCAAGGGAAATGCAAAAAAAAGAATAATAATAATAACATACAAGGGAATCTCCACAAAGTTATCAGCTGATTTTTCAGAAGAAATTCTGCAGGCTAGAAGAGACTGGCAGGATATATTGAAAATAATGAAAGGGAAAAACCTACTTTACTCTACCTAGCAAAGATCTCATCCAGATTCAAAGGAGAAATCAAAAGCTTTATAGACAAGCAAAAGCTAAGAGAATTCAGCACTACCAAATCAGCTTTACAACAAATGCTAAAGGAACTTCTCTAGGCAGGAAACACAAGAGAACAAAAAGACCTACAAAAACACACCCAGAATAATAAAGAAAATGGTAATAGGAACATGTATATTGATAATTACCTTAAATGTAAATGGAGTAAATGCTCCAACCAAAAGAAACAGACTGGCTGAATGGATACAAAAACAAGACCTGAATGTATGGTTCATCCCTGGTGGCTCAGATGGTAAAGAATCTGCCTGCAATGCTGGAGACCTGGGTTCGATCCCTCGGTTGGGAAGATCCCCTGGAGAAGGAAATGGCAACCCATCCCAGTACTCCTGCCTGGAGAATTCCATGGACAGAGGAGCCTGGCAGGCTACAGTCCACGTGATCGTAAAGAGTTGGACACGACGGATCAACTAAGCACACAGCACACCAGAGACTTACTTCAGACCTAAAGACACATACAGGCTCCAAGTGAGGGGGTGGAAAAAGGCATGCCATGCACATGGAAATCAAAAGAAAGCTGGAATAGCAATACTCAGATAAAACAGACTTAAAAAGACTTACAAGAGACAAGGAAGGTCACTACATAATGATCAAGGGGTAAATCCAAGAAGATATAACACAAAAATATCTATGTACCTCAATACATAATGAAAATGCTAACAGCCATAAAAAGGAAAACTGACAGGAACACAATAATAGTGGGGGACTTTAACACCCAACTTGCACAAATGGAAACATCACCTAGACAGAAAATAAGGAAACACAGCTTTAAATGCCAATATAGACCAGGCAGATTTAATGGCTATTTATAGGACATTCTACCTGAAAGCAGCATATTACACTTTCTTCTCAAGTGCACATGGAACATTCTCTAGGATAGACAACATCATGGGTCACAAATTAAGCCTCAGTAAATTTTAAAAAACTGAAACCGTATCAAGTATCTTTTCTGACCACAACATTATGAGACCAGAAGTCAATAACAGGGGCTGCTGCTGCTGCTGCTAAGTCGCTTCAGTCGCGTCCGACTCTGTGCAACCCCAGAGACGGCAGCCCACCAGGCTCCCCCGTCCCTGGGATTCTCCAGGCAAGAACACTGGAGTGGGTTGCCATTTCCTTCTCCAATGCATGAAAGTGAAAGTGAAAGCTCAGTCGTGTCCAACTCCTAGCGACCTCATGGACTGCAGCCTACCAGGCTCCTCCGTCCATGGGATTTTCCAGGCAAGAGTACTGGATATAAAAAAAAAAAACACACACACAAACACAAGGAGGCTAAACAATGATACAAAATAACCAAGACATCACTGAAGAAATAAAAAAGCAAATTTAAAAATACATAGAAACAAATGAAAATACAATGACCCAAAATCTACATATGAAGCAAAAGAAGTTCTAAGAAGAAGTTCATAGCAATTCAATCCTACCTCAAGAAACTAAGAAAAAACTCAAACAACCTAACCTTATACCTAAAGCAATCGTAAAAATCAGAGCAGAAATAAATGAAATACTGAGTTGGCCAATGAATTCCTTTGAGTCTGTCCATAAGATACTCTGGAAAAACTTGAATTAACTTTTTGGCCAACCCAGTAGAAATAAAACAACAGCAAAAATCAATGAAACTACAGCTGGCTATTGATAAACCTTTAGCTGGACTCATCAAGGAAAAAAGGGACAAGATTCAAATCAATAAAATTAGAAATGAAAAATGGAGAAATTACAACTGACACCACAGAAATAACAAGGATCAAAAGAGACTACTTAAAGCAACTATTTGCCAATAAAATGGACAACATGGAAGAAATGGACAAATTCTTAGAAAGGTATCATCTTCCAAGACTGAAACAAGACTAAACCAATAGAAAATATAAACAGACCAATCACCAGTAATGAAATTGAAACTATAATTAAAAATCTTACAACAAACAAAAGTCCAGGACCAGAATGGCTTCACAGGCGAACTCTATCAAACATTTAGAGACAAGCTAATACTCATCCTTATCAAACTCTTCCAAAAAATTGCAGAGGAAGGAACACTCCAAAGCTCAATCTACAAGCCCATCATCACCCTAATACCCAAATCAGACAAAGATATCACAAAAAAAGAAAATTACAGACTATATCACTGATGAACACAGACACAAAAATCCTCAACAAAATACTAACAAACAGAATACAACAGCATATTAAAAGGATCATACATCATGATCAAGTCGGCTTTATCCTGGGGATGCAGGGATTCTTCAACAAATGCAAACCAATATGATATACCATGTTAACAAATTAAAGAATAAAAACCATATGGTCATCTCAATAGATGCAGAAAAAGCTTTTGACAAAATTCAACACCTATTTATGATAAAAATCCTCCAGAAAGTAGGCATAGAGGGAATCTACCTCAACATAAAGGTCATATATGAAAAACCCACTGCAAACATCATTCTCAATGGTGAAAAACCAAAAGCATTTCCTCTAAGATCAGGAATAAGACAAGGATGTCCACTCTCACCACTATTATTCAACATAGTTTTGGAAGTCCTAGCCATTGCAATCTGATAAGAAAAAGAAAAGGAATCCAAACTGGAGAAAAAGAAGCAAAAGTGTCACTGTCTGCAGATGACATGAAACTATATACAGAAAATCCTAAAGATGCCAGCAGAAAACCACTAGAGCCAATCAATGAATCTGGTAAAGCTGCAGTATACAAAATTAATACACAGAAATTTCTGTTACTCCTACACACTAACGATAAAAGATAGGAAAGAGAAATTAAAAAAATAAAAATCCCATTTACTACTGCAACAAAACATATAAAATACCTAAGAATAAACCTACCTAAGGAGGTAAAAGACTGGTATTCAGAAAACTATTAAGAAACTGATGAAAGAAATCGAAGATGACACAAACAGGTGAGAGATATACCATGTTCTTGGAAGAATCAATACTACCCAAAGCAACCTACAGCTTCAATGCAATCCCTATCAAATTACCAATGGCATTTTCCACAGAATTTTTAAAAAAAATTTACAGTTTGTATGGAAACACAAAAGACCCCAAATAGCCAAAGCAATCTTGAGAAAACAAAAGGGAGCGGGAAGAATCAGACTCTCTGGCTTCAGATTATACTACAAAGCAACAGTAATCAAGACAGTATGGTACTGACGCAAGAACAGAAATATTAGATCAATGCAACAGGATAGAAAGCCCAGAGATAAACCCACATTCCTATGGTCACCTAATCTATGACAAAGGAAGCATGTAAATACAATGGAGAAAAGACAGTCTCTTCAATAAGTGATGCTGGGAAAACTGGACAGCTACATGTAAAAGAATGAATTAGAACACTCCCTAACACCATACACAAAAATAAACTTAAAATGGATTAAAGACCAGATACTGTAAAACTCTTAGAGGAAAACACAGGAAGAACACTGACATAAATCACCGCAAGATCTTTTTTGACCTACCTTCTACAGTAATGAAAATAAGGACAAAAATAAACAAATGGGGCCTAACTAAACTTAAAAGCTTTTGTACAGCAAAGAAAACCATAAATGAGACTGAGCAACTTCACTTTCCACTTTCATTCATTGGAGAAGGAAATGGCAACCCACTCCAGTGTTCTTGCCTTGAGAATCCCAGGGACGGGGGAGCCTGGTGGGCTGCCATCTATGGGGTCACACAGAGTGAGACATGACTGAAGCAACTTAGCAGCAGCAGCAGCATTGGCATGATATACAAAAAATATATATATCAATCATGGCTTCTTCTTGATGAGAATATAATTGCTAAATTAATATGTATATTTATAAAGAAAACATGAATGTGAGAGCAAATTAGAAGGCAAGTTATCACTTCAAATTCTGTAAATGTAGAAATAAAGCTTCTGTTCAAACTTAAAAAAAAAAAAAAAGAAAACCATAAATGAGATGAAACAACAATCCTCAAAATTGAAAATATTTGCAAAGGAAATAAATGACGAGATTAATCTCCAAAATAAAAATAAAAAATGAAAAAATCAGCCTGTACCTACTAAATATGCAACCCACTCCAGTGTTCTTGCCTGGAGAATCCTATAGACAGAGGAGTCTGGCAGGCTATAATCCACAAGGTCACAAAGAGTTGGATATGACTGAAGTGACTTAGCACCATGTACGCACTAAATATATTGAAGAAGACTAAATGACAATAAGGAAAAAATTTATGGTTTCATAAAAATGAAAGCCCATTTTTGCACTTCTCCCTCAGTCCTGGCCCCACCCTGGAAAAGAGAGAGAAAAAGAAATTATATATACAAACATATGCATGCATGCAAAGGCCAAGGACTGTCAGGAAACATGATAGTATGTCATAGAATTATGTATATTACTGTTTTTCTTTATGCATAGAATATTACCCTAAATGTTTTACAGAAAATATGTACTACTTCTGTTAAAAAGGAAAAAATCAGAAGAAAAAGAAAACACAAAGAATTTTTAAAAATACAAAAAATAAAAATGAAAAAATGAAAATTCAGTAAGCATTTTTAACCAAAGAATAGTTTCTCAGAACATTAATTTATTCAAATAGAGATAGGAATTTCAAGTTACAATATTAAATGGTTATTCCTCTGAGTATACTTATTTTCTACTTTTTCCTTTCTCCACACTTCGCACTTATCCATGCCCACCACCAAACTTCCGTATTGGTCTATTTACCTCTTCATTCACTCACTCTAATTCTTCCAGGTAAACTTGCAATCTCGTACCTATCTTCTCAATTTTACTATAACAGCACTGGTCCATGTGTATATTTCTCCAGGTGAATTATCAACAGTCCAGTATCAATGTGCACATTTGATCTAGCCTTCTCTCACACATCGTAACAAACCCAAAAACACATGCAAGGACAGGCAAACACACAAGCACGTATAAACTTTGGCTTTATAAACAGATAAACTTTACACCAAACACATAAGCATCAGACCATAAATTCACATGTAAATGGATAACACTCCTTACGAGCTTCCCGGGTGGCTCAGTAGTAAAGCAACCGGACGCCAAAGCCGGAGACGCAAGAGACATGGGTTCGATATCTGGGTTGGGAGAGTTCCCTAGAGAAAATGGCAACCCACTCTAGTATTCTTGCCTGGGAAATCCCACGGACAGAGGAGTCTGGTGGGGTACAGTCCAGGGGGTCGCAAAAGAATAAGACACGACTTAGCGACTAAACAACAACTCTCCATCCTGCGGTCTCCATCCAGAAACGCGCTCCGCCTCCCTGCCCGAAGACCTCAAGGGGATGCAAGCTTGGCGTTTCTAAGGTTCTAGGAAAGGGCTACTACAAATAAAACAGTTACACGCAGAAAAGCGCTGATGAACTTTGCTTAGTTGCATATTTCAAGTTATAACGTTGGAGGAGAATTAACCAGTGGAGAAAGAACTGTGCGAGCCGGATAAACGAAAAAGAGAACTGAAGCTCGGAGACGAATTCTGATCGCTTTACAGAAGCAACTAATTAAACGCCCCAAGCTAGGCCTCCAAACCCACCGGAACACAAACTTGAAACCCACACCCTTGGGCGCCAGGACGGTCTCCGCTTCTTGAGACCTCTGGGACAGGGGCCTCAACAAGTTCCCCCTCCCCAGGGCTGGCGCGCCGGGCAGCGGGAGCAGCGGTAGGGGAGTTCCATTTCTCCCGCGTCCGCCCGCCGCGCGCGCAGCGCAGGCGGGGCAATGGCCACCCTGCACCAGGCGGGGTTCCTCTCCGCCCAGCCCCGCCGCAAGGGCGGGAAGGGAAGGCCCTGCTGTCCGTAGGTCTGAAACCGACGGGAAGGTCCACCCTCGGCGCCGCCGGACCGTTCCTGACACCGGGTACAGGGGCCCGGGCGAGGAGAGTCCCAACGAGTCGGCCGGTGTGGGCGGAAGTGCGCCTGAAGCCACTGACCTGTGAGGCCCCACTGCCGCAAGTCCTCCTCCTGCACCCGCTCCCGCGGCGCCTCGGCTCGGTTCTCGCGCTGAAGAGCCAGAAGAAAGCCAGGCATGTCGCCCTCCGGGGTCGCAGCGCCCGCACGCTCCATCCAGCCCGGCGAAGCGCCGCCCCGCGCCGCCGCCCCGCCCCTCGAGCTTCCTTCCCGACGCTCTCTGCCAGAACCCCCGGGCGCCGCCGAGGCTAGAGGGCGCTCCTGCTCTGAGTTCTGGGTGCCGAGGGTGCTCGAAGGCCCTCTACCCGCTGTTGAATGCGTGCAGCCGGGTGCACGTGGGGCCGCTCACACGTCGGCCTCTGGCTGAGCTTATGTCCGCTCTAAACGACTGATCACCTGAAACGCTCGTCATTCACTTGTTATTTAAACAACATTAAATGTGCTCTGTTGGCTTCTGGGGTTACAGCTCTGCCTTCCAGCGATTTTCAGCAACATTGTAGAGTTCAGTTTACAGTATTAATAAATTGGTTTGGGCCCTGAAATCCTTACTTACTCCCTGTAGTCTGTAGGCCAGAACCTCTGAATGGTAGTAAATTAAACTTACGAAGAATGTCATAGCCACAGTGGATTTCTCAAGTGAATTACAGAGAGCAAATTGAAGCGATGTGTAAGACAGCGAGTCACCATGACTCAGCATCAGCTTTGATTGAATGAAATGGCAACTCACTCCAGTATTCTTGCCTGGAGAATCCCAGGGACGGAGGAACTTGGTGGGCTGCCGTCTATAGGGTCGCACAGAGCCTGACACGACTGACGCGACTTAGCAGCAGCAGCAAGTTGTAGTAATTTATGATTCACTTCAGTTCCGTTCAGTCGCTCAGTCGTGTCCGACTATTTGCGACCCCATGAATCGCAGCACGCCAGGCCTCCCTGTCCATCACCATCTCCCGGAGTTCACTCAGACTCAGGTCCATCGACTCGGTGATGCCATCCAGCCATCTCATCCTTGGTCGTCCCTTTTTCCTCCTGCCCCCCAACCCCTCCCAGCATCAGAGTCTTTTCCAATGAGACAACTCTTCACATGAGGTGGCCAAAATACTGGAGTTTCAGCTTTAGCATCATTCCTTCCAAAGAAATCCCAGGGCTGATCTCCTTCAGAATGGGCTGGTTGGATCTCCTTGCAGTCCAAGGGACTCTCAAAGGTCTTCTCCAACGCCACAGTTCAAAAGCACCAATTCTTTGGCGCTCAGCTTTCTTCACAGTCCAACTCTCACATCCATACATGACCACAGGAAAAACCATAGCCTTGACTAGATGGACCTTAGTTGGCAAAGTAATGTCTCTGCTTTTGAATATGCTATCTAGGTTGGTCATAACTTTCCTTCCAAGGAGTAAGTATCTTTTAATTTCATGGCTGCAATCACCATCTGCAGTGATTTTGGAGCCCCCAAAATAAAGTCTGACACTGTTTCCACTGTTTCCCCATCTATTTCCCATAATGATTAGTAGTGTACAAATTGCTGCATTTATTGATGCAGTTAGAGTTACTCCCTTAAGAGCTTTCTGTGGTTTTCTGATGTAACCCACCCAATAATCCTATAAATAGGTACCATAATTGTCCCTACATGACAGCTGAGGAAACTGACTTGGAATGGTAATTGAACAAAGCTAAGCAGGACCCATAGGAGAAGGCAATGGCAATCCACTCCATTGTTCTTGCCCAGAGAATCCCAGGGATGGGAGAGCCTGGTGGGCTTCTGTCTGTGGGGTCACACAGGGTCGGACACGACTGAAGTGACTTAGCAGCAGCAGCAGAGCTGGACCCACATACTATTCTCTGGGTAATATAAAAATACTAAATTCCCATTTAGGTTAATCTTGGCGCTTCCACCTTCAGTAAACACAGATTAAAGTTGTACCCCCCACATCTCCACCCCCTATAAATAAAGGGTGAAAATTGCTACAAAAGACATGCCTTTCAGTTGATTTATTCATAAAAATGCTCAACACCTTCAGTAAACACAGATTAAAGTTGCACTCCCCACATCTCCACCTCCTTTAAATAAAGAAGAGAATTGCTACAAAAGACATGCCTTCCAGTTGATTTATTCATAAAAATCCTCAAAGCATTGCAAAGCTAATGTTGAGTCTTGAGTCATTCTGTCTCAAAGATGTCTGACTGAACATCTTTGTGCCAAGAACTCTTTTGGCCCTGGAGACAAAGGCCACTAATTCCATCTATAGAACAATTAAATAAATTATATTGTTTATATTTTAAATTAGGGTTATGTTTTAAAAGGAGGAGAAAGTGAATGGGCTTCCCTGGTGGCTCAGAGGTTAAAGTGTCTGCCTGCAATTCGGGAGACCTGGGTTCAATCCCTGGGTCGAGAAGATCCCCTGGAGAAGGAAATGGCAACCCACTCTAGTATTCTTGCCTGGAGAATCCCATAGACAGAGGAGCCTGGTGGGCTACAGATCATGGGGTCCCAAGGAGTTGGACATGACTGGGGGTTATGTTTTAAAAGGAGGAGATTAGTGATAAGCAAATAAAATCAGGTAGTGATAAATGCTAAGTTGAAAGAGAAACAGAGTTGAAGGAGTCTTTGGGCCTAGAGAAAAAAAATGACGGTCTCAAAGGCCCTTGCTGAATCATCTAACTTTGGAGAAAACAAAACCGAACTTTAAGTCCCACCCTGATGCTCTGGGCCTGTTGCATCCACCTGGGACTTATCACCCGCTGCCCAAAACTTCCCACCCCCTGTTCAATTACAAATGCCATCTCAACCAAAGATTACCCAAAACGTCCAGCCTGACTAACGTTTCCCTTATCGCTTAACCTCCCTTTAAATATGACGCCTCCCTGATCCCTCTCGTGCTCAGCCTGGTCATTTGGCCGACTGTCACCCCTCCTTGCCTGAATAAAGGTAACCTGCCTCCGTTGAGGTCATCTCTCCTTTTCTGCCGGAGCTATACCTCATTCTTATTCTTGGTACCGAAACCCAGAGAGGGCGAGGCACTTGTCTCTTTCTCTCTCTCTCTCCCCCTCCCTCTCGTTGTTTTCCCTTTTCCTGGAACCTGGGAACGGGAACACACACGGAGCTCACTTTCTGCCAGGGCTCATAAATTCCCCTCGAGGACACCTAGTGCCTTCGTGAGAGGTGCAAGCCTTGTGCTAAGGTTTTATTGGCACTTTGCGTACCCCGAGGCCTCTGGCACTGTCCGCTTTCTCTCTCTTTCTCTCTGACGACCTCCGGAATAGGGAAGTCTTGCCATTCGACTGTTCTACGTGCAACACTCCACTCAAGCCAGCCCCTAGATTAAGGTAAGATCTGGACAGTGTTCTAGAGGCGCCGTAGAACCCAGTCCTCTCCGGGTCCCCAGGACCCCCAGCCTAAGGCTGCTCTGTGGGCGAGGGTGGGGAACACTCCACCTCGACACAGAGCTGTCTTCTCACGACTCCTATTGCGACTACGAGTGATGACTCAAACTCTCAGTAGGAGCCTCTTCTTGCCTTTCAATGATGGGGTCTGGCCAGTCTGTCCCAAAATATTCCCCTCTGGCCTGTGTTCTTGAAAATTTCAAATCGCTCTTACTCACTGAACTCAAAGCTAACTGCTTGAAACAACTCTGTATACAGATCTGGCCTCAAGACCGCTTCCCTGTATTCGGGGCATTTGACTTTAACATTCTTCAAAATCTCACCGACTTCCTTAAACAGAATGGCAAGTGGTCGGAGGTCCCATATGCCCAAGCCTTTTGAGCCCTTCAGAGAGGGCCCTCCCTATGCAAGGCCTGTTCCACCCATGAGGTCCTTCTATGCACCTTGCCTCCCAAGCAAAAGGGCTCGTCTTCAACTAACCACCCATCTCAACCTTCCGCATCCCTGGAGTTCCACTCCCTACCTGCCACCCTGCCATCTCTCTCTTCCCACCTCATGCAACTCACCTACTGACTCCGAAACCTCTCCTGACTCCCCCTCAACCCCGCTACCCCATCTCCCATACTCCTCCTCCTCCCTTCCTTCCCCTCTGCCACACGGTCATGGTCACGTACCCAACACATGTTTCCCCTGAGAGAGGTGGCAGGACCAGAGGGCCCCACCCAAGTCCGTGTGCCATTTTCACTGTCAGACATGACCCAGACAGAAGAAAAGTTAGGATCACTTTCTGAGAATCCTACCAGATACAGAAAAGAATTCCTGAGACTCTTACAGGCCTATAACCTCACACGGAGTGATGTATGTTATATCCTAAATGTCAAGGCTATGTTTTTCCTGTGGTCATGTATGGATGCGAGAGTTGGACTGTGAAGAAGGCTGAGCGCCGAAGAATTGATGCTTTTGAACTGTGGTGTTGGAGAAGACTCTTGAGAGTCCCTTGGACTGCAAGGAGATCCAACCAGTCCATTCTGAAGGAGATCAACCCTGGGATTTCTTTGGAAGGAATGATGCTAAAGCTGAAACTCCAGTACTTTGGCCACCTCATGCAAAGAGTTGACTTATTGGAAAAGACTCTGATGCTGGGAGGGATTGGGGGCAGGAGGAGAAGGGGACGACCGAGGATGAGATGGCTGGATGGCATCACGGACTCGATGGACGTGAGTCTGAGTGAACTCCGGGAGATGGTGATGGACAGGGAGGCCTGGCGTGCTGCGATTCATGGAGTCGCAAATAGTCGGACACGACTGAGTGACTGAACTGAACTGAGGGAGAAATATCAATAACCTCAGATATGCAGATAATATCACCTATATGGCAAAAGGCGAAGAGGAAATAAACAGCTGCTTGATGAAGGTGAAAGAGTAGTATGAAAAAACTGGCTTAAAATTCAACATTCAAAAAACTAATCTCATGGCATCTTAGTTTTCTTGGGCTCCAAAATCACTGCAGATGGTGACTGCCACCCTGAAATTGAAAAATGCTTGCTCCTTGGAAGAAAAGTTATGACAAACCTAGACAGCATACTAAAAAGCAGAGACATTACTTTGCCAATAAAGATCCATATAGTCAAACCTATGATTTTTCCATTAGTCATGTATGTATGTGCGAGTTGGATTGTAACGATGGCTGAGCACAAAAGAACTGATGTTTTTGAACTGTGGTGTTGGAGAAGACTCTTGAGAGTTCCTTGGACAGCAAGGAGATCAAACTAGTTGATCCTAAACCAAATCAAACCTGAATATTCATTGGAATGACTTATGCTAAAGCTGTAGCTCCAATACTTTGGCCCCCTGATGGGAAGAGCCAGCTCATTGGAAATGACCATGATGCTGGGAAAGACTGATGGCAGGAGAAGGGGACAAGAGGACAAGATGGTTGGATGGCATCATTGACTCAATGGACATGAGTTTGAGCAAACTCTGGGAAATTGTGAAGGATAGGCAATACTAGCATGCTGCAGTCCATGGGGTCACAAAGAGTTGGGCACGACTGAGCGACTGAACGACAACAGCAAAGGCAGAAAATGTACCTGCACTTAGACAGCTTCGATTCTGTGATGGAGACATACAAAATTGGGGCTACAAATGAGTTATCAGGTAGTATTAGTGCTAATAAGATGGTTAAAAAAACAGGTAATGCAATTAAGAGCAGGGCTGAGGCGCAGCTCTGTATAGAAAGAGTTGAAGAACATGTCACTAACAAGATGACATTTGGGCTAAGATCTGAATGATGAGAAGCCAGCTCTGTGAAATCAGGAAGGGCCATGTTCAGGCAGAGAGACCACAAGGGCTAAGACATTGAGGTGGGGTTAGCAAGGGAGTAAAAGATTTTTTTGATTGGTGAGGGTGCACTTGAGAGGACTGTCATTGACTGGATAGAGGACAGAGGGAAAGGGAAACACTGAGACTGACTCCCAGGCACTTCTGTCTTAGGCAACTGGATGGATGTCAGGAGAAGGGAACAAGAGGACAAGATGGTTGGATGGCACTGAGACAGAAAATAGATGAGATAAAAGCTAGTTTGAGGAAGAGAAGAAAATGACATACTTTGGGATATGTTAAAAATTTGACTGTACCTAGAAGAGTGTCTATTACATAAGAAGTCTTATTGAATGTTTGAATGAGGTGCCTGTTCTAAAAGCCAGGACCTAGGATTGTTATCCCCTGGAAAAGAGCATGGCAACCCACTCAAGTATTCATGCCTAGAGAATCCCTGGCATGAGCCTGGTGGGCTGTGATCCATGGGATTGTTACAACTTTGAGGTATAGAGAGGATCTTTCACAATGGGCAAACTAAAGCACACAGAGTTTGGGCAACTTGTGCAATGTTTCCCAGTGAGTCAGTGTTGACTTCCAGAATAAAGTGTGACCCCAGTTTCTGTTTCATTCAAGTTATATAAGTTCAGGTTCTATAAACATGGTATTCTTATTAATGCTTTGTTTGTTTAAATCATGGAGACACAACCTCTGGTAACAGCAAACCAATAAAGATAAATGATATTCAAACTATGCCAGTGATGGATTTTGGCATATGCCAACCCTACCAAAACGTGTTTGATCAAATACAGGTTATGAAAAAGTTGTGTCTGCTGTCTGATATGTCCCTGCTCTGTTGGAGCACAGCAGTACACCAGCTAGCAGCATCTAATGAGTCAGATATGGAGCCTGAGTGAAAGTTGTGATCCTGGGTCAATATCTGGATAGATCTCTTCCTGAGCACATGGAATTAGACCTTTGGGTCCAGATTAGGATTAGGTCAGTGAGTAACTAAAAAATAAATAAAAATCACTGCACTAGCATGAAAGAGACTGGGTTTCCTTTCTCCCTTGAAAGGAAATACCGTATTTTGCCTTTCAATGCAATTATACAACTTTGGGATCAAATGTGTGTGTGTTAGTGGCTCAGTCATGTCCAACTCTTTGCAATTCCACAGACTGTGCCCACAAGGCTCCTCTGTCCATGAAATTCTCCAGGCAAGAATCCTGGAACATGTTGCCAATTCCTTCTCCAGGGGATCTTCCCAACCCAGGGATTGAACCCAGATCTCCCGCATTGTAGGCAGATTCTTTACCATCTGAGCTACTAGGGACGCAAATAACACATAGTAAACAAAAAATCCAGAATAGTAGTCAGCCATTAAAAAGAATGAAGTAATGCCATTTGCAGCAACATGGATGGGCCTAGAGAGTGTCATACTAAGTGAGGTAAGTCAGACAGAAAAGGAGAAACATCCTATGACATCCCTTTTATGTGGAATCTAAAAAGAAACGATACCAATGAATTTACAAAACAGAAAGAGACTGACAGACTTACAGAATGAACTTATGGTTGGCAGGAGGAGGATGGAGGGAAGGGATAGTTAGAGAGTTTGTGATGGATATGTAGGCACTGCTATACTTAAAGTGTATAACCAACAAGGACCTACTGTATAGCACACAGAACTCTGCTCACTATTCTGTGGCAGCCTGGATGGGAGAGGAATTTGGGGGAGAGTGGATATATGTATGAGTCCCTTCCCTGTTCCCCTGAAACTATCACAACATTGTTAATTGGCTATACCCCAATACAAAATAGAAAGTTAGAAAAGTAAATAAATAAAATAAAAAAAAAATAAAATCCAGAATTCCAGGGGAGAAATAAATTAAAGACATTTCACATTTTAGCATATCAACAAAGTAAGTCTACTTTACAAGACTCTTGCCCAGTCACTTCAGAAAATTGTTGGTAGCCTTTACTATCAAGGGTAAGGGCATAATAACACTGAAATTATTATTAAGGAAATCTTTGAGAACAAAATCTAAAGGTTGTGAACTTGAGCCATGCACTAAAATTTGCCCATAGATCTTTTGTTGACAGGACTGTGTTTATTTTCTTTTTTAGTTATTGATAAATGTCCTTTGACTGTCATACCTTGCCATCCAATTAGTCACATGTGATTTCACTCTTCCTGTTCTTCACCCAGAGGTATAATATTTATGCATAGCTAATCCCCAAAGTCCTTCAAGTTTTCCAACCCTGGAATTTAACTTTTGTCACATTTCCACAGAAGGGTCAAGAAATCTCAGTAATAAAGTCACGATGTCAAATGTTTCTCATGACTCAGCCTACACTGAGTAACTTTAGACAAGGTGGACTTAGTACCTGAAGCTACAGTACTAAGAACCACCTTCTGCTGTGGTTGACAAGAACCCAAAGCCATCTCATGCCCTCACCCAACAAAGCTGGGTCTTGGGTTTGAAAAATAAGCACACGTGTTGCACACATATCTGTATTCTGAGACACTGTTGTAACCTTGATGCAAGGGAGCTCTCCCACCCCTCAAAACTGCATGTGAACTCTTAGTTATGACAAGTGAAATCTAGTTCCCCAACCAGGGATCAAACTGGGCCCCTTGTATTGGGAATGCAGAGTCTTAGCCACTGGGCCACTAGGAAATCCCTGAATTCCTTATTTAGTATTATCTATATACTGAAGTTTTGAATTTGCACATGTAAGACTTTTCCTTCACTGTTCTTAGATTTTTATGTCTTATTTATGAATGCCTTTCTTTTCTCCCAGGTTATACAAATATTTTCCTATATTTTATCCTATTTTTCTAGAGTTCTGTGTTTTATGTCTATCTCTGGAAATTGATACAGTGCAAAATCAGGACCTAACTTTAACTTTTTCCCCAAATAGATAATAAACATTATTTATTGATAATTTATTTTTTCTTACATTGATTAGAAATAGCATTTTTACTGAAACTAAATTCCTTTTTATACATGAGGCTATCTTTTTATACAAGTAATACCACACTGCTTCAATCACTATAATGTTAGTTTTTTTAAATTTTGTTTTCAGTTTTTGTCTTTCTTTTAATTTTTTCAAATATTTTCTTTGCTAGTATTCAATATAAATTTGAGAATCAATTCATCATGGCCCATGAAAAATTCCACTGAAATTTTGACTGGGTTGCCTTGACATTACCAATTAATGCTGACAGGCAAACAATAATTTTTATAATACTAAGACTCCCTCTCTGGGAACAAGATATTTATTCAAGTCATATTTTATGTCTTTTAGTCAGGTTTACTGTTTTCTTCAAATAGATCTTGCATATTACTTTTTGGTTTATTCTTAGGAGATGTTTAGTTTTTCTTGCTATTGTTAATGGGATCTTTTATTCTCTTACTTTTTTTAATTGATGTATAGAAAAAATACCAATTTGTATATTTTGCCCCTTTATTGAACTCTTTTTAGTACAAATAGTTATTCAGTTGGTTATTCTAGATTTTTAAAATAACCACTTATGTCCATCAACAGATGAATGGATGAAGAAGCTGTGCTGTGGTACGAATCTACAATGGAATATTACTCAGCCATAAAGAGAATACATTTGAGTCAGTCTTAATGAGGTGGATGAACCTAGAGCCTGTTATACAGAGTGAAGTAAGTCAGAAAGAGGAAAACAAATGTCATACATTAATGCATATATAAGGAACCTAGAAGATGGTACTGATGAATCTATTCGCAGGGCAGGGCAGAGGAGCCAGGTAGGCTACAGTCCATCGGATTGCAAAGAGTTGCACGTGACTGAGCAACTTCACTTCTTGAATGGAGACACAGATGTGGAGAACAGACTTGTGGACACAATAGAGGAAGAAGTTGGGACAAACTGAGAGTAGCATGGAAACATATACACTCCCATATGTAAAACAGACAGCCAGTGGGAATTTGCTGTATGACCCAAGGAACTCACACTGAGGCTCTGTGACAACCTAGAGGGGTAGGATGGGGTAGGAGGTGTGAGGGAGGTTTGAGAGAGAGGGGACCTATGTATACCTAAGGCTGATTCATGTTGATGTATGGCAAAAACCAATACAATATTGAAAAGCAATTATCCTTCAATTAAAAATGAATTTTTTAAAATTTCACTTATAAAAATATTATGACATGTTAGTGTGACCTTTAGTATATGGTTTAAAAGGTAAAATAAGTTTGTTTTCAGAGTGAGAATGCATCAGCTATGACTAACAGAACTATAGATAACAAATAAAAGATATGGGCACAATATATGGATAAATAGCAACTATCCTATTTTATTGCACTACCACCCATTAAACTGTAGGTTATATAGACTTTCAGTTTGACCCAAGAAGAGTCCAACCTCTAGTATATTTCAACTTATTTATCTATTAATTGTTTTAAAGTTTACATGTAGCAAATTCACTCTTTTTGTTTGTATATGTTTGTATTATCGTATATTTTGCCCCTTTATTGAACTCATTTTAGTACAAATAGTTATTCAGTTGGTTATTCTAGATTTTTTAAATTACCACTTACATCCACCAACAGATGAATGGATAAAGATTTTTGTTTTGTTTACTGTTTTTTGAGTTTTAATAATATATAGATTCTTATAACTACCACCACCACAAGCAGGATAAAGAACAATTCTAACACTCCTTAATCAGTTTCTTAACCCAACCTTAATCCCTAGAAACTATTGATCTGTTTGTCATTACTATACTTTTATCTTTTCTAAAATATCATGCAAATGGAAATATACATTAAGTTACTTTTAGAGACTGGCTTGTTTCACTTAGCATAATGCATTTCAGATTCATCCATGGTGTTTGTGTATTAATAGCTATTTCTTTTTACTGATGAGTACCACTACATTGTATGACAATTCCACAGTTTATCTTTTCATCTGTTGAGGGACATTTTGAGTTGTCTTCAGTTTTTGGCCGTTATGAATAGTACTGCTATGAACCTGTGTACAAATTTTTGTGTGGATATGTGTTTTCATTTCTCTAGAATAAATACTTATTAATAGAAGTAGGATTGCTGGGTAACATTGCAGGTATTTGTTTAATTTTTTAGAAACTATCAACCAGATTCTATTTTCCAGAATCATTATTCTATTTTGCATTCTCACAAGCTAGGTAGAAGAGTTCAAGTTGCTATAGATCCTCACCAGCATTGGGTATTGTCATTAAAAAAAAAAATTTAGCCATTATAGTAGGTGTGCAAGAGTTTCCCATTTGGTTTCAATTTTCATATATGTAATTACTAATGGGTTCATCATGTGTTTTTTGCCATCCGTGTATCTCCTCTGGTGAAAGTGAATGAGTTAAAGTCACTCAGTCATGTCCAACTCTTTGCAACCCCATGGGCTACACAGCCTATGGAATTCTCTGGGCCAGAATACTGAAGTCGGTAACCTTTCCCTTTTGCAGGGGATCTTCCCAACCCAGGATTGAACCCAGGTCTCTTGCATTGCAGGCAGATTCTTTACCAGCTGAGCCACAAGGGAAGCCCAAGAATACTGGAGTGGGTAGCCTATCCCCTCTCCAGCGGATCTTCCTGACCCAGGAATCGAAACAGAATCTCCTGCACTGCAGGCAGATTTTTAACCAACTGAGCTATCAGGGAAGCCCTCTCGGGAAGTGTCTGTTCAAATCTTTTGCCCTCTTTTTTTTTTTAATTGTATTTTTTTCAAGTTTTAAGAGTTCTTTATATATTCCATGTAAAAGTTCTTTGTCAAATGGATGATCAGTACATTTTCTCCCAGTCCATGGCTTTTCATTCACTTAATGTCTTTTGAGGAGAAAAAGTTTTAACAAAGTCTAATTTTTCAGTTTGTTCTTCTATGGATCATGCTTTTGGTTTTGTATCCAAGAAATGTTTGCCATATCAAAGAAATGTTTGCCCTATCCAAGAAATGTTTGCCCTATCCAAGAAATGTTTGCACTATCCAAGGTCATGAAGATTTTCTTCAATATTTTCTCTAAGAGTTTTATATCTTATATCTGGTCTACTATCCATTTTGAATTCATTTTCTATATAAGTTATGAGACATAGGTCAAGGGTCACTTTTATTTTTTTTTTGCATATGGATGCCTCATTTTTCCAGGATCATTTGTGCAAAAGCCTGTCTTTTCTCCATTGAATTGCCTCTATGCCTTCACTAAAAATCAATAGACTGAATTTACAAAGGTTGTTGCCCTAAAGGTCCAGGAGTGAGCAATGAGAATGAAAACAGAACATGAAACCTGGTGCAATGGGTCGGGGGACCTGCAGCCTCTATTGGACTGAGGTTCAGAGTCCACTCTGAGTCCAGCTTTTATTCCTAATGGCAGACTACAAAACTTTCTTTGATTCATCTTTCCCAAGAAGCTACATTGACATAGTCCAGATCTTGTTTTTACCCCAGGCTGTTTTCTTTTGGGATAGTCTCGGAAACAATCAGCAAGTCAAGTGTTCCAAGTTCCATGCTTTCATGATGCCCGTCATACTCCCTCTGGGTCTGGCCTTGGGTTCTGTAACAAGGTTATTATCCTAAGAAAACATGAAAAATAATCATCAATACAGTTTCCTGATATATGCTGTTTTTCCAGGTGCTATTTCTATGAAATTTCTCAAAGCTGTGAAAGTACATTATTAGAAATTCTCACTACAAAAGGTCAAATTCTGGAATCTGTTCTGTTCCACTCATCTATCTGTCTATCCTTTTACCAATACCACTGTCTTCTCTATTTCGATTCATGATATATCTTAATGTGAGTCTTCCAACTGTGTTCTTGCTTTTCAAAATTGTTTTGACTACTTTAGTTTCTTCACATTTCCATATGAACTTTAGAATTATCTTTTGTAAAGATTTGCAAAGAATTCTGCTGGGATTTTAATTGGGATTGCATTAAATCATTATATTAACTTAGGGAGAATTGACATCTTAACTATACCGAATGTTTCAGTCATTGAAAATGGTATGCCTCAATGTCTCACCATTAATTAAGGTCTTCTGATTTATTTCATCAACATTCTTTTTTTTATTTTCAAAATAAAGGTCCTATATATTCTATTATAATTATACCTGTTTCATTTATGAAGAGCTATTGGTGCTATTTTTGATTTTGGGATTCCAATAATTTATAAACAAAAATCAACCTGCATTTCTATATATTTTTACATTGACCTTTTTAATACTGCGAACTTGCTAATCACTTGTAGATTCTAGTAGCTTTTTGTGTAGATTCCTTGGAATCCTCTACATGGACAAATGTATTCTCTGCAAGTAGGGACATTTCCTCCTTCCAGTTTAAATACCTCTCATTTCTTTTTCTTATTTTGTTACACCTTCTAAGATTTCTAATACATTTATGTCTATAAATTGGAATCAATATTTTGTAGAATATGAAATAAGAATCAAGTTTTGTGGGTATTTTCCACACAGCACCACTTATTGATAGCTACTTTTCCAACTGCTTTCTAGTGATAACTTCATCATAAATTAAATGTCTTTATGTGCATGAACCAGTTTCTGGATTCTCTATGGTGTCCTATTCAACTATTTGACTATTATTACACCAACACAACATAATTATAGTTTAGTACAGCATGTCTTCTATTTTTTAAACAAAGAGAACTACTGAAAAAAATTTTTTAAGATTCCATTTTTTCAGACTTTGCTTTTTTAGAGCAGTTTTAGCTTCATAGCTAAATTCATAAGAGGTATAGAGATTTCCTTTATACTCCCAGCTTCCACACAAGCATAGCCTACTTCATCATCACTATCCCCAGAGTGGTACATTTGTTACAATCAAAGAATCTACATTGACACATCATTATCACCCAAAGTCCATAGTTTACATTAGGGCTCACTCTTGGTGTTGTATATTCTATATGTTTGAAGAAATATATAATGACATGGATACACCATTACAGTATCACACAGCGTATTTTCACTGCCCTAAAACTCCTCTGTGCTTCACTCATTCATCCCTCTTTCCCTCAAACCCCTGACAACCACAGGTCATTTAAGTATCTTCATACTTTTGCATTTCCCAGAATGTTGTATAGTCAGAATCATATAGTATGTAGCTGTTTTAGCCAGGATTCTCCAGAGAAACAGAACTAATCGTATGTATATAATATACATATATATATAAAGAGAGAGAGATAGTAAGAGACTTATAATGAGGGATTGGTTCAGTGACTATGGAATCTGAGAAATCCCAATGTCTGCCATATGCAAGTTGGAGCATAGGAAAGCCAGTGGTGTAGTTCTAAATTTGAAAGCCTGAGAACCAGGGAAGCCCCAGTGATTTAAGCCATAGTGCAGTCCAAGAGCCCAAGAACAAGAAGCACCCATGTGTGAGGGCAAGAAAAGATGGATATTCCAGCTCAAGGAGAGAGCAAATTTGCCCTTCCTTCACCTTTATGTTTTATTCAAGACCTCAATGAATTGGATAATGCCCACCCACATGGGTAAGGGTGATCTTCTTTACTCAATCTGCCAATTCAAATGCAAATCCCATCTAGAAACACCCTCACAGACACACTCAGGAATTATGTTTTACCAGCTGGGTACCCATTTATCTGGGTATACCTTATTTAGCCCAGTCAAGTTGACACAAAGTTAACCGTCACAGTAGTCTTTTCATTTTAGTTTCACTTAGTAAGATGCATTTCAGTTTCCTCCATGTCTTTTTTATGGCTTGGTATTTAATTTCCTCTTAATATTAAACAATATTCTGCTGTCCAGATGCACTACAATTTATCCATTTGCCTACTGAAAAACATCCAATTTGCTTCCAAGTTTCAGCAACTACAAATAAAGCTGCTATAAACACTTGTATTCACAAAAGACTCCAAATAGCCAAAACAACTTTGAGAAAAAAGAACAAAGCTTGAGGAATTACACGTCCTGATTTCAAACTATATTAAAAAACCTACAGTAATCAAAACACAATGGTAGTGGCATAAAAAGAGACACATAGACCAGTGGAAAAGTATAGAAAGCTCAGAAATAAACTCACATATACACAGTTAACTGATCTTTGACATGGGTGCCCATGGTTACTGTCTTCAATAAATGGTGCTGGGAAAGCTAGATATCCACATTGCAAAAGAATGAAATTGGACTCCTCTCTTATATCACTCACAAAACTAACCTGAAATGGATTTATGACTGAAATGTAAGACCTGAAATCATAAAACTCTTTGAAAAAAATATAGGGAGAATCTCCTTGACATTGGTCTTCGCAATGATGTTTTAGATAATCCAAAAGTGCAAGCAACAAAAGCAAAAATAAACAACTGGGACGACTGCCAGGGTCCAGCCCTGGTGGATCCAGGGAATTTGAAGTGGGGTCGGAGTCAGCGTCTGAGGAATTAATTGCTTAATTAAAGATATGGAGGGAGATTAGAAAGAAATAGTGTAGTAGGAAAATAAGTGGAGAAAAGATGCTGAATAACTTGGTTTACGTGAAAAACCAATACAACTCCAAGACAAGGTGTTTGCACCATCTACATAGGCCACTGGCACCTGCTTGAATAGCAGAGGGTGCTCCGCCTTGGGCTCCCTCTTGTGTGGGTCTTAGAAGCCAGGGCAAGTATGTAGACATGGCAAGCCTCCACGCTCCAGATGGGAATTCAGCCTGAAAAGAAGAGAATGAGAAAAGACCACAAGGGGGAAACCAGTCTTTCCAAGAACTGGTCCATTTCTTCATTTTCCAAATCCACATTTATACTTTTAGTTATACATAGAGATAAATGTGTTCTCAGCATATCTTTGTTCTTTCAGGGGTCTTACATTTGTTTTACAATATCTTCTGGTCTGGAGACCGATTAACATTTTTATGGCCCCACCTTTCTTTCTATTGATAAAGCTTAATCAATCAGAAAACTTGTTCCCCTTAAGATCTATTTAGTCTTAAGATAGTGATAAAGTTACATTTTTACATGGACACAGTGATTTATAACAAAGAAAGAGGAGTACAGTGATCTATAACAAAAGAGAAAATTCATTAACTCAAAGTCAAGTATTGCTAACATCAAAACTACTATATTTCCTTTTCTACATTCCAATTACATTGATTAACATACTCCCAGGTGCCTAAGGATATGGAGGCCTGGCGGTAATCATTAACTTAGCAATGAAACCCTGCACCAACATGATTTTTATCTTTAGAAAAACCCAATGCTGACTAAGACTTTCAAAATACTCCAAACTCTCTGTGCTGTTTATGGCTGAAAGGTTGTAAACAATCATGTACATAGTAGCAAGAGTGTGGATAATCCTATCACACAAGCTAGTCTGCCAGCAGAGAGGTTTGACCTGAGACACCCTTGTCATGCCCAGGAGATTTGTTATCTGGAGTCCTAAGTTAACTCCTTTACAGAGAGAGGTGGTGGGGGATAGCCCCCCATAAAGTCAGAGGTGTAGGTAAGAGCATAAAGCAGTAAAGTAGGCAACTCTGGTTTTGGGGGTAGATGCTTGGGAACAGGGAGTCTCCTGAGGCTCGATCCCACATTTGCGTATGCCAAGGCTCCTTCCTCATGAACTTTGCCATGGGCGCAGTTCCTCACGCTGGCTCCCGGCAGATGGCATCACACCAAAAAGCTCTACAGCAAAGAAATAACCAAGAAATGAGAAGACAACCTACAGAATGGGTGAAAACATTTGCAAACCATGTATCTGATAAGGGGTTGTTATCTAAAATATATAAAAAACTCATGCAACTCAACAGCACGGAAACAAACAATCTGATTTTTAAAATAGGCAAAGAGCCTGAGTAGACATTTTTCCAAAGAAAATATACAAACGGTCAGTTCAATTCAGTTCAGTCGCTCCGTCGTGTCCGACTTTTTGCGACCCCATGAATCGCAGCACGCCAGGCCTCCCTGTCCATCACCAACTCCCGGAGTTCACTCAGATTCATGTCCATCGAGTCAGTGATGCCATCCAGCCATCTCATCCTCTGTCGTCCCCTTCTCCTCCTGCCCCCCATCCCTCCCAGCATCAGAGTCTTTTCCAATGAGTCAACTCTTTGCATGAGCTGGCCAAAGTACTGGAGCTTCAGCTTTAGCATCATTCCTTCCAAAGAAATCCCAGGGCTGATCTCCTTCAGAATGGACTGGTTGGATACCCTTGCAGTCCAAGGGACTCTCAAGAGTCTTCTCCAACACCACATAGATACATAAAAAGGTGCTCATTACCAAAGAAATTAAAAGACGCTTACTCCTTGGAAGGAAAGTTATGACAAACCTAGATAGTATATTCAAAAGCAGAGACATTACTTTGCCGACTAAGGTCCATCTCGTCAAGGCTACGGTTTTTCCAGTAGTCATGTATGGATATGAGAGTTGGACTGTGAAGAAGGCTGAGCCCCGAAGAATTGATGCTTTTGAACTGTGGTGTTGGACAAGACTCTTGAGAGTCCCTTGGACTGTAAGGAGATCCAACCAGTCCATTCTGAAGGAGATCAACCCTGGGATTTCTTTGGAAGGAATGATGCTAAAGCTGAAACTCCAGTCCTTTGGCCACCTCATGCGAAGAGTTGACTCATTGGAAAAGACTTTGATGCTGGGAGGGATTGAGGGCAGGAGGAGAAGGGGAGGACAGAGGATGAGATGGCTGGATGGCATCACTGACTCGATGGACATGAATCTGAGTGAACTCTGGGAGTTGGTGATGGACAGGGAGGCCTGGAGTGCTGTGATTCATGGGGTCGCAAAGATTCAGACACGACTGAGCGACTGAACTGAACTGAACCAATAACAATCAGGGAAATGCAAATCAAAACCATAATGAGATATCACCTCATACGTGTTATAATGGCTATTATCAAAAGAAATATATGTAAGAAATAAAAAATGTTGGCAAAGTTGTGGAAAAAGGGAAGTCTTGCACATTGTTGGTGGGAATGTAAATTCATACTGCTATTATGGAAAACAGTATGGAAGCTCCTCAAGAAATTAAAAGTAGAACTATGATAAGATCCAGAAATTCCACTTCTACATGTGTATCCAAAGGAAGTAAAACCAGTATCTGGAAGAGACATGCACACTCATATTCATTATAGCATTATTCACCATAGACTGGGTATGAAAACAACCTAAGTGTCTGCCAACATATAAATGGAGAAACTGTGTTATATTCACATAACACTAGGGTATTATTTAACCATAAACAGGGCATCCTGTCATTTGTGACAAGACAGATGAACCTAGAAGGCATTATGCTAGGTGAAATACACCAGAAGGGAAAGATAAATATTGTATGCCATCACATACCATGAATTATTATATGTGGAATCTAAAAAAAAAGTTGAGCTCATACAAATAGAATAGAATGGTGGTTACCAGGGGCTAGAACATAGACAAAACGTGAAGATGTTGGTCAAAGTGTATAAACATTCAGTTATAAGATGAATACGTCCTGAGGATCTAACTTACAGCATGGTATATATATATATATATATATATAATATGTAATTATTAATAATTCTGTATTGGATACTTGAAATTTTCTAAGGAAGTAAATGAAAAGCATTCTTCACCACACACACACACACATACAAAGTAACTACGTCAGGTGATGGAAGTGTTGATTAACTTGATTGTGGTAATCATCTCACGATGTATGAATACAACAAATCATTATGGAATATACTTTAAATATATATAATTTTATATTTGTCAATTATACCTCAATTGCTTGGTGACTCAGACAGTAAAGAACCCACCCACAATGCAGGAGACCTGGGTACAATTCCTGGGTTGGAAAGATCCCATGGAAGAGGGCATGGCAACCCACTCCAGTAGTCTTGCCTGGAGAATCCCCAAGGACAGAGGAGCCTGGTGGGCTACAGTCCATTGGGTGGCAAAGAGTCCAAAATGACTAAGCAAGTAAGCACACACACATACCTCAGTTACGCTGGGGGCTCAGCATGGAAATCTGAGTGCAAGTTTACATATGGATGAAAGTTTTCACCTCCTTCAAGTAAATACTGACACTCATAATTGCCAGACACATGGTAAGAATATGCATAGTTTGTAGGAAACCTGCAGTGTGGTTGTACCATATTACATTCCCATCAGCAATGAAAGAGTGTCTAGCACTGTAGCCTTGCCAGCATTTGGTGTCATCAATGTTCTTCGTTTTTGGCCATTCTCATAGATATGTAGTATTATCTTATCGTGATTTTAATTTGCATTTGCCTGATGAAATTCCACCTGAGCTGTTTCAAATCCTGAAAGATGACGCTGTGAAAGTGCTGCACTCAATATGCCAGCAAATTGGGAAAACTCAGCAGTGGCCACAGGACTGGAAAAGGTCAGTTTTCATTCCAATCCCAAAGAAAGGCAATGCCAAAGAATGCTCAAACTACCACACAATTGCAATCATCTCACACACTAGTAAAGTAATGCTCAAAATTCTCCAAGCAAGGCTTCAGCAATACATGAACCTTGAACTTCCTGATGTTCAAGCTCGTTTTAGAAAAGGCAGAGGAACCAGAGATCAAATTGCCAACGCCTGCTGGATCATGGAAAAAGCAAGAGAGTTCCAGCAAAACATCTATTTCAGCTTCATTGACTCTGCCAAAGCCTTTGACTGAGTAGATCACAATCAACTATGGAAAATTCTTCAAGGGATGGGAATACCAGATTACCTGACCTGCCTCTTGAGAAGCCTATATGCAGGTCAGGAAGCAACAGTTAGAATTGGACATGGAACAACAGACTGGTTCCAAATAGGAGAAGGAGTACGTCAAGGCTGTATATTGTCACCTGCTTATTTAACTTCTATGCAGAGTACATCATGAGAAACACTGGCCTGGAAGAAACACAAGCTGGAATCAAGGGAGAAATATCAATAACCTCAGATACGCAGATGACACCAGCCTTATGGCAGAAAGTGAAGAGGAACTAAAAAGCCTCTTGATGAGAGTGAAAGAGGAGAGTGAAAAAGTTGGCTTAAAGCTGAACATTCAGAAAATGAAGATCATGGCATTTGGTCCCATCACTTCATGGGAAATAGATGGGGAAACAGTGGAAACAGTGTCAGACTTTATTTTGGGGGGCTCCAAAATCACTGCAGATGGTGATTGCAGCTATGAAATTAAAAGACGCTTACTCCTTGGAAGAAAAATTATGACCAACCTAGAGAGCATATTCAAAGGCAGAGACATTAGTTTGCCAACAAAGGTCCATCTAGTCAACGCTATGGTTTTTCCAGTGGTCATGTATGGATGTGAGAGTTGGACTGTGAAGAAAGCTGAGTGCCAAAGAGTTGATGCTTTTGAAGTGTGGTATTGGAGAAGACTCTTGAGAGTCCCTTGGACTGCAAGGAGATCCAACCAATCCATTCTGAAGGAGATCAGCCCTGGGATTTCTTTGGAAGGACTGATGCTAAAGCTGAAACTCCAGTACTTTGGCCACCTCATGCAAAGGGTTGACTCATTGGAAAAGACTTCAATGCTGGGAGGGATTGGGGGCAGGAGGAGAAGGGGACAACCGAGGATGAGATGGCTGGATGGCATCACTGACTCGATGGACATGAGTCTGAGTGAACTCCAGTAGTTGGTGATGGACAGGGAGGTATGGTGTGCTGGGATTCATGGAGTTGCAAAGAGTCAGACACGACTGAGGGACTAAACTGAACTGAACTGATGACATATGATGTGCAACATCTTTTCATATGCTTATTTGACATCTGAGTTCTATCCCTGGGACAGGAAGATCCCCTGGAGAAGGAAATGGCAACTCACTTCAGTATTCTTGCTTGAGAAATCCCATGAACAGAGGAGATTTGTGGGCTACAGTCCTTGGGTCACAGAGTTGGGCACAACTAAGCAACTGAGCACTCAACTCACACCATAACTTCTTTGATGAGCCTTGCTCTATTTGAGGTGCCTAGGAAAGTCAAGTGGGCCTTAGAAAGCATCACTAGGAACAAAGCTAGTGGAGGTGATGGAATTCCAGTGGAGCTATTTCAAATCCTGAAAGATGATTCTGTAAAAGTGCTGCACTCAATATGCCAACAAATTTGGAAAACTCAGCAGTGGCCACAGGACTGGAAAAGGTCAGTTTTCATTCCAATCCCAAAGAAAGGCAATGCCAAAGAATGCTCTAACTACTGCACAATTGCACTCATCTCACACGCTAGTAATGTTCAAAATTCTCCAAGCAAGGCTTCAGCAATACGTGAACCTTGAACTTCCAGATGTTCAAGCTGGTTTTAGAAAAGGCAGAAGCACCAGAGACCAAATTGCCAACATCCGCTGGATCAAGGAAAAAGCAAGAGAGTTACAGAAAAACATCTATTTCTGCTTCATTGACTATGTCAAAGCCTTTGACTGTGTGGATCACAATCAACTGTGGAAAATTCTGAAAGAGATGGGAATACCAGACCACCTGACCTGCCTCTTGAGAAATCTGTATGCAGGTCAGGAAGCAACAGTTAGAACTGGACATGGAACAACAGACTGGTTCCAAATAGGAAAAGGAGTACGTCAAGGCTGTATATTGTCACCCTGCTTATTTAACTTCTATGCAGAGTACATCATGAGAAACGCTGGACTGCAAGAAACACCAGCTGGAATCAAGATTGCTGGGAGAAATATCAATAACCTCAGATATGCAGATGACACCAGCCTTATGGCAGAAAGTGAAGAGGAACTAAAAAGCCTCTTGATGAAAGTGAAAGAGGAGAGTGAAAAAGTTGGCTTAAAGCTGAACATTCAGAAAACGAAGATCATGGCATCCGGTCCCATCACTTCATGGGATATAGATGGGGAAACAGTGGAAACAGTGTCAGACTTTATTTTGGGGGGGCTCCAAAATCACTGCAGATGGTGACTGCAGCCATGAAATTAAAAGACGCTTACTCCTTGGAAGAAAAGTTATGACCAACCTAAGATAGCACATTCAAAAGCAGAGACATTGCTTTGCCAACAACGGTCCGTCTAGTCAAGGCTATGATTTTTCTAGTAGTCATGTATGAATGTGAGAGTTGGACTGTGAAGAAGGCTGAGCACTGAAGAATTGATGATTTTGAAGTGTGGTGTTGGAGAAGACTCTTGAGAGTCCCTTGGACTGCAAAGAGATCCAACCAGTCCATTCTGAAGGAGATCAGCCCTGGGATTTCTTTGGAAGGAATGATGCTAAAGCTGAAACTCCAGTACTTTGGCCACCTCATGAGAAGAGTTGACTCATTGGAAAAGACTTTGATGCTGGGAGGGAATGGGGGCAGGAGGAGAAGGGGACGACCGAGGATGAGATGGCTGAATGGCATCACGGACTCGATTGATGTGAATCTGAGTGAACTCCGCGAGTTGGTGATGGACAGGGAGGCCTGGCATGCTGCGATTCATGGGGTTGCAAAGAGTTGGACACGACTGAGCGACTGAACTGAACTGAACTGAACTGAGGCTAAGTTTTTAAAATCAGCTACAGACACACACACACATTTCTACACCTTGAGATTCTGATTGGAACTACATTGAATCTGAAGACTGAATTGCAGTGACCTGACATCCTTGCAATATTGACTCGTAACATGGTATCCTACGTCACTAATTTAGGTCTCTGTAATTTCTTCCAATATTTTTTCCATTTCCTGCATAGAGTATTTGTATGTCTTTTGTTAGGTTTATTCCCAAGAATTGATATTTTCATATGGTATAAATGGTAACATTTCAAAATTTTCACTTTGTACTCTTTTTAAAAGACTATTTGCTACTTAAAACAATACTTTCAATATATTATGAGCTTCATAACATGGTGACATAACATATGACATTGATAACACAATATTCAGGAAAGATCAATAAAATTATGATTATACTATTGTAAGGCTTTAGTACACTGTCAAATGATTAAGTACCATTTCAAGATAGAAAGTAATAAATAAAGGATGCGTGTTGTAATCATTAGAGTAATACTAAGTATATATTGGAGAAGGCAATGGCAACCCACTCCAGTACTCTTGCCTGGAAAATCCCATGGATGGAGGAGGTTGGTAGGCTGCAGTCCGTGGGGTTGCTAGGAGTCGGACACAACTGAGCAACTTCACTTTCACTTTTCACTTTCATGCATTGGAGAAGGAAATGGCAACCCACTCCAGTGTTCTTGCCTGGAGAATCCCAGGGACGGGGGAGCCTGGTGGGCTGCCGTCTCTGGGGTCACACAGAGTCGGACACGACTGAAGTGACTTAGCAGCAGCAGCAGCAAGTATATATTATATGTAAAAAGACAATAAAAGAGGGAAAATGGAGAACTAAAAGATACTTGACTAACCTGAAAGCAAGCTGAAAAGGAGAAATAACAACAACAAAAACAAGTAACAGGTGGAAAAAATTAAAAGGCAAATATGGTATACTTTAAGCCAACCATATCAGTAATTGTGAATTTAAATAGACTAATTGCTCTTTAGGATGGAGAGGGTGATGGCACCCCACTCCAGTGCTCTTGCTTGGAAAATCCCATGGACGGAGGAGCCTCGTCGGCTGCAGTCCATGGGGTCACTAAGAGTCGGGCACGACTGAGCGACTTTACTTTCACTTTTCACTTTCATGCATTGGAGAAGGAATGGCAACCCACTCCATTATTCTTGCCTGGAGAATCCCAGGGACAGAGGAACTTAGTGGGCTGCCATCTATGGGGTCGCACAGAGTCAGACACGACTGAAGCAACTTAGCAGCAGCAGCTCTTTAGGACGTCCCAAGTGGCTCAGTGGTAAAAGAATCTGCCTGCCAGTGCAGGAGACACGGGTTTCATCCCTGGGTCGGGGAGACTCCCTGGAGAAGGAAATGCCAACCCACTCCAGTATTCTTGCCTAGGAAATCCTATGGACAAAGAAGTCTGGCGGAATACAGTCCATGGGGTCACAAAAGAAGCAGACACAACTTAGTGACTAAACAACAATAATAGCTCTTTAAAAGAAAAAGATTTCAGACTATTTTTTTAAAGGACCCAAAAATATCCTGAGTACAAGAGACTTTAAATATAATAGATTTAAATATAAGTAACTGGAAATAAAACACGGAAAAAGATACTCTGTGAAAAGAGCAACCATGTGAAAACTAATGCAGTTATATTATTAATGGTCAAAGAAGATGTTAAGGAAGAAGTAACAGAGGGAAAAAAAGAAATTCATAATAATTAGAAGATAAATTCCATAGAAGAAATACATAATCCTAAATGTGTATGCACCTAATAATATAACTTCAAAATTTAGTAAGCAAACAATTGACAGAATTGTATGGAAAAGACAAACCTAGAATTAGAGTTGGAGATTTTAACATACCTCCCCAGTAATCAATAGAAGAAACAGACAAAATATTAGTAAGGATATAGAACATTTGAGTAACAATACCAAGCAACATAACTGATACTGATACTCAACAGCTGTAGATTGCATCATCTTTCCAAGTGCATATGGAACAATGAACAAAATATATCATATACTGAGCCATAAAACTAGTAGTCAATTTCAAAGCATTAGAATCACATGAAATGTGTTCTTTAACCACAGAAAAGTTAAAATGGAAATCAACAACAATAAGATATCTATTACCGAACCAAAATTTGGGTCCACTTGCCTACACACAGGAAAGCCAATCTGCTGACACCAGGTTGTGATGAAGCAAACTGCAGCATGTATTGTAAGGTGCCATATAAGGAACCCTGGGGGAGGAAATGGCAACTCACTCCAGTATTCTTGCCTGGAGAATCCCCATGGACAGAGGAGCCTGGCGGGCTACAGTCCATGGGGTCACAGAGTTGTACATGACTGAAGCAATCTAATTAGCATGCATGCATATAAGGAACCCAGGAACAGTGGGTTTCAGCAATGTAATTTTAAAGACAAGGTGAGGGAGTGGCAACCCAGCGTAAATGACCAGCTCCTGCAGAATTCTCTGATTGGCTGATGGTGAGATAACAGGGTGGTGTCATAGGGTTTAACATTGTCAATCCTTAGGCCCCAGGAGGTCTACAGGTTACAGGCTTATGGTCATCAAGTTAATTTCTTCCATTTGGTGGGAGTTTTAGCATCTGTAAAGCAACTTAGGAAATGTGTGTCAGATATAATTATCTAAATACTTCAGAGGAGCTAAAACAGAGGATATGAGGAAGGGGTTTGTCAGGAGAATGACCCATAGGGTCCTGCTTGTTTACATATCTAGAAAACCCCAAATCATCTGGAAATCAAGTAACTTACTTCTAAATAACTCATCCATCAAAGATGAAATTACAATAGAAATTATAGAATATTTTGAAAGTAACAGTAATGAAAATACAACATATCAAAATTTGTGAAATGCAGCTGCAGTAGTTCTTTAATGGAAACTTGATGAATTAATGATCTCAACAAGCAAAAAGAGGATAAAAAGAAAGTCAGAAATTAATGAAACAGAAAACAGATATAAAATAGAGAAAATCAATGAAGGCAAAAGATGGTTCTTTAAAAACATTAATAAAATTGACAGAATTAATAAGGAAAAGAGTGAGAGGGAAAACAGATATACCTAATATCAAAAATGACTAGGCCATGACCCACCTCCTAGACTAATGGAAATAAAAACAAAAATAAACAATTGGAACCTAATTAAACTTAAAAGCTTTTGCACAATGAAGGAAACTATAAGCAAGGTGGAAAGGCAGCCATCAGAATGGGAGAAAATAATAGCAAATGAAACAATTGACAAAGAATTAATCTCCAAAATATACAAGCAGCTCATGCAGCTAAATACCAGAAAAATGAACGACCCAATCAAAGAGTGGGCCAAAGAACTAAACAGACATTTCTCCAAAGAAGACATATAAGTGGCTAATCAACACATGAAAAGATGCTCAACATCACTCATTATCAGATAAATGCAAATCAAAACCACAGTGAGGTACCATCTCACGCCCGTCAGGATGGCCATTAAAAAGCAAACAATAAATGCTGGAGAGGGTGTGGAGAAAAGGCAACCCTCTTACACTGTTGGTGGGAATGCAAACTAGTACAACCACTATGGAGAACAGTGTAGAGATTCCTTAAAAAATTGGAAATAGAACTGCCATACAACCCAGTAATCCCACTACTGGGCATATACCCCGAGGAAACCAGAATTGAAAGAGACACATGTACCCCAATGTTTACTGCAGCACTGTTTACAATAGCTAGGACATGGAAGCAATCTAGATGCCCATCAGCAGAAGAATGGATGAGGAAGTTGTGGTACATATACACAATGAAATATTCAGTTCAGTTCAGTCGCTCAGTCGTATCCGACTCTTTGCGACCCCATGAATCGCAGCACGCCAGGCCTCCCTGTCCATCACCAACTCCCGGAGTTCACTCAGATTCACGTCCATCAAGTCAGTGATGCCATCCAGCCATCTCATCCTCGGTCGTCCCCTTCTCCTCCTGCCCCCAATCCCTCCCATCATCAAAGTCTTTTCCAATGAGTCAACTCTTCACATGAGGTGGCCAAAGTACTGGAGTTTCAGCTTTAGCACCATTCCTTCCAAAGAAATCCCAGGGTTGATCTCCTTCAGAATGGACTGGTTTACTCAGCTATAAAAAAGAACTCATTTGAGTCAGTTCTGATGAGGTGTATGAAATTGGTGCCTATTATACAGAGTGAAGTCAGAAAGAAACATCAATACAGTATGTTAATGCATATATATGGAATTTAGAAAGATGGTAATGATGACCCTATATGCAAGACAGCAAAACAGACACAGATGTAAAGAACAAACTTTTGGACTCTGTGGGAGAAGGCAAGGGTGGGATAACTTGAGAGAATAGCACTGAAACATGTATATTACCATATGTAAAACAGATGACCAGTGCAAGTTCAATGCATGAAGTAGGGACCCAAAGCCAGTGCTTTGGGACAACCCAGAAGGATGGGGTGGGAAGAGAGGTGGGAGGAGGGTTAGAAAGGGGGGACACATGTACACCTGTGGTTGATTCATGTCAATGTATGGCAAAAACCACCACAATATTGTAATTAGCCTCCAATTAAAGTAAATTAATTACTTTTTTAAAAAAAAGGAATGACAGAGGCAACATCACTATAGATGCTGCATACATTTAAAAAATTATATGAGGATTCATGAATAACTTTATGTTAATAAATTTGACAACCTAGATGAAATGGGAAACTTTCTAGAAAAATACAACTTACAAAAATTTTGAATAATTCTGTATCTTTTAATGAATTAAGTCCATAATTTGTAACATTCCATTAACAAAAATGTCAGATCCAAATGGTTACACTGGTAAATGCTACCAAACTTTAAGGAAAGTGATGAACAATCCTAGAAAAAATCTTTCAGAGAAGCCAACAAACCTTAATACCAAAGACCTACCAAAGACATTACAAGAAAAAAATTACAGACTAATATCCCTGGAGACTTCCTGGTGGTTCAATAGTTAAAAATCCGCCTTACAATGCAGAAGACATCAGAGATGTGGGTTGGATCCCTCAGTCAGGAAGATCCCCTGGAGAAAGGCACTGGCAACCCACTCCAGTATTCTTGCCTGGAGAATCCCATGGACAGAGGAGCCTGGTGGGCTGCTGTCTGTGGGGTCGCAGAGTCAGACATGACTGAAGCTACTTAGCACACACACAAGGAGAAATAAAATCCCATCTGTCTTGAGGCAAGTAAGCCAGTGAACTGCAACTACTGAGTCATATGACCCAGCCTGCACTCTGTAGCCCAAGCACCAAAACTAGAGAAGCCCTTGCGCCACGCTGAAGACCCAGCATGGCCAAACTAAAAAAGAAAGAAAGAAAGAATATAGATGGAAAAAAATTCCAAATGAAATACTAACAAATCAAATACAGTGTTATATAAGAATGATACATATAATGGTTTTGTGAGTTTATTCTAGAAAGACATAACTGGCTTAACACTTTAAAAAATCATTCAATATAATTTTAACAATGTGATCATCTTGAAAGATATGCAAAAGGACTTTCCTGGTGGTCCAGTGGTTAAGAATCTGCCTGCCAATGAAGGGGACATGGGTTTGACTCCTGGTCCAGAAAGATTTCACATGCTGCAGAGCAACTAAGTCCATGTGCCATAACCACATTGCTCACATGCCACAACTTTTGAAGCCCCTGCACCCTAGAGCCTGTGCTCTGCAACAAGAGAAGCCACCAGAATGGGAAGCCCATGCACCACAACCAGATTAGCCCCTGCTGGATGAGACTAGAGAAAGCCCACATGGCAATGAAGACCCAGTGCAGTCAAAATAAAAGTAAATTAATTAGTTAAAATTTAACAACAACCAAAAATGATGAAGAAAAAGCATTTTATAAAATTTAACACCCATTCATAATAAAAACTATTAGCTGACTAAAAATAGAAGGAAACTTTCTCAATTTGATAAAAAATTATTTACCTAAAAGTTACAAATAACATCACAATGGTGAAATAGTGAATGTACCCCCCTAACAAGACAAGGTTATCTGTTATCACCACTTCTATTCAATACTGTATTGGAGTTCCTGTCAGTGTAATAGGAGAGAAAAAATTTTAATTGCAAAGGAAATAGCAAAACTGTACTCATAAATGACATGATCGTGTACATAGAATATCCAAGGAACATGCAAACTACTAGAATAAGTGAATTTAGCAAGGCCATGTGATACAAAGTCAATATACAAATATTAATAGTATTTCTTTATACTTGTAACAAACAACTGAAATATGAAAATGTAAAAATAATACCATTTACAATGGGATATGAGTTCCATCCCTGTCAGGAATGCAACCTGGTCAGTTCCATCCCTGCCCACATGTTGCAGAGCAACTAAGCCCATGTACCACAACTGCTGAGCCTGGGCATCACAGCTACTGAAGCCTGCATGTCCTAGAGTGTTGTCCACAAGAGAAGCCACCGCTATGAGAAGCCTGTGTGCTACAACTAGAGAGTAACCTCTACTCATGGAAACAAGAGAAAGCCCACGTGCAGAAATGAAGACTCAGCACAGCCAAAAATAAATAATTAACTACTTTTAAAAAGAAAGTGAAAAGTTAAGTCACAGACTGGAAGAAAAAATTTGAAATACATATATCTGCAAAGGATTTGTAACCAGATTGCACAAAGAATTCTTACAACTCAATTATAAAACCACTGAGCTTTTTAAAAATGGGCAAAAGATTTTCACAAACACTTTGCAAAGAAGATATATAAATGGCCAAGAAATTAAGTGGAAAGAGGTTCAATATCATCAGTCATCAGGGAAATTCCAATAAAAACACCATGAGATAATACCACATGCCCACAAGTATGGGTAACAGTACAAAGTGTTGAGAGGCTATGGAGCTACTAGAATTTTTATATATTGCTAGTGAGTGTGTAAATGGCACAACCTCTTTGGAAAACTTTTTGGCAGTGTCAGCTAAAGTTAAACAGTATACCTACCTATTATCTATAAAGTTAAACTATTCCTACCTATGACTCAGCAATTCCACTTGGGCACACAAGAAAACTGAGACCAGAAATCCAAAACAAACAAAAAAAGACTTGTTTAAGAATAAAACACCTTTTTCATTACACCAAAAAGTGGACATAATCCAAATATTCATCAATAAGAGAATGGATAAAACTTAAAAACACTACATTGTGTAATGATTCCAAGCACAGAAAGTATATATTGTACAATTTATATGATGTTCAAGAACAAATTAAAGTATCAGATGTTCTCCAGACTTATTGTGGTGATCATTTCACCATTTCACCATATACAAATATATTCAGATGTATAAATTCTGTACACCAGAAACTAAATATATGTCAATTACACCTCAGTAATAAAAAAACAAACAAAAATGAAAGGAATCTATGGTGATACAAGAAAACAATGCCTGCTTCTGGAGGTGGGTATTGGCTGGGAACATGCACAAGAAAACTCTGTATGATTCCTCTGCTCCACATCCATCATTACGGCCATTCTACCTCTGAACCGTTCCTAGAATCATCTACTTCTCGTGATCTGCACTGGCCCTACCCTAGACCACATCCCAAAAGTCTCTGATGTGCAGGTCAGCAGGACCCTGTGTCTGAGGAATGAACGGAAAGACAAGAGCCCCAGAAACTCATCTGATACGACTGTTGTTCTTCTCTATGTGAATGAGCCATTACCACAAAATTTCCATTCCCTACTGATCCAGAATTTTAACTTTCTTTTGTGCCTCAGTTGGTTTTCACAACATTTCCAGTGCCTTAACCATGGGAAAAGATATTGTTTCTATGGGGAAATGTATTCCGATTTTCAACAATTGATTAAAATTGCTTAACTTTACAGAACCCAGCCATTTCTTCATTGGCGACGTTCCATCTGCTTTTTTTCTTAATGGTATTTTTAAGTATCTTTAACTCTTTTTGATGGGTTTATATTCTGTGTTTCCAATCGTCTCTGAAAATCACAAAGGGAAGGGTCTTCCATTGCCTGTTTTTGTGCACAAGAGCATGGCATGCCGCCCTGGATGAATAGGAAGCACAACTGAAACAGGACACCCCCAGCATGTCCTCTGCCTGCCCTTCACCTGTAGAAAGGCTTTAGTCAAAGTTGAGCATATATATGTGCTGTGCTTAGTCGCTTAGTCGTGTTGGACTCTTTGGGACGCCATGGACTGTAGCCTGCCAGGCTCCTCTGTCCATGGGGATTCTCCAGGCAAGAATACTGGAGTGGTTTACCATGACCTCCTCCAGGAGATCTTCCCAACCCAGGGATCGAACTGGGGTCTCCTGCATTGCAGGCAGATTCTTACCAGCCGAGCTACCAGGGAAACCTGAGTTTGTATATGCTCACTTGCAAATTTGCAGTTAGCCTAAATAGAGAGAAAATTTGAGTTAAGGTTTAAAACATTTCACAAGAATTTAAAAACGACATCCATGCCAAGTTTGAAAGTAATTAATTACAAGACAGTGAAAGTAGTAGAGCATTAAAATAAAATTACATTTTAAAATACTAACTTTTAAAGGTAATTCTTGTATTATTCTGAAATGGTAAAACTGATTCAGTAGGGAGAGAGTACTATTCAGTTTATAAACATATTCATCAGTTTTCCTATAACTAGGAATCTCTAGTAAATTCAAAATTATCCAATTTATAAATAATTTAATTTTAGGTTACACTTCCAGTATATAAAATGGTTGCATTAAAACACTTTTTAGAATTTTATGTTTAAAAGTACCTATTGTAAGTTCACATTTATAACTGAAAACTTTTATGAATGATATTAGTCTTTAAAAAGCTACAGGTCCAAAAAATATTGATGCTAAGATTAATTGTAAAAATTAATTGTTGTAAAAAGTTGTAAAAGCAGTTGTAAAAAGCAAAATTGAAAATTCAATAGCACAAACAAAATAGCAATTTATTTATCTCTCATATAACTGACCAAGATTAATAGATCAGATTAGGAGATCCAGTCATTTAGAGCCTCAATCTGATGATGGACCTACTTCAAAACATAGTTTCCAAAGGTCTCTCTAGTTATCAATATTCTAGGCCACAGGTAAGAAAATAGCTCAGAAGTTCAGGGCAAACCAGGGCAAACTAGTGCCTTTTAAATAGGCTGGGCAGAACTTGCCTAGTCATCTCTTTTTACATCCCTAAGTGAGGACTTGGTCATACTTAGACAAGTAGCTGCAAGGGAAACTGGGAAATACAGTTGTTATTTGGGTAGCCCCATCCCACCTACAGTCCTATAATGCTATAATATGAGGAAAACAGATTTCAATGAAGAGTTAGCAGTCTGACACCCCTCTAGTCACTAAAATTCTGTGTTCTTCCTTCTGCTCTGCTCATCCCCACCCCAAGGGAGACAACTCCAAATTCCATCCAGGTGCCAAATCCATCTCAAATTCAGGCATCTCTGGGCAACTTGTAATTACCTCCTTCAGACATGGGTTGGTTTCTTGTGGTTGAGCACCTCACTAATGCAAAGGATGTCACTTGCTTCTCCAATCCCCAATAAATCATGGTCTAGTAGAAGAGACAGGATGATTGTATGAGAACTTCTTGTTCACGCATGTACACCTGTGGTGGATTCATGTCAATCTATGCCAAAACCAATACAGAATTGTAAAGTAAAAATTAAAAATAAATAAATAAATAAATAAAAAATAAAAAAAAATAAAATAAATAAAATAAAAAATAAAAAATAAAAAATAAAAAAATCTAAAAAAAAAAAAAAAAAAAAGAACTTCTTGTTCTTTAGTATTCAGTGGCCCTTCCACCACCATAAATTTTGGGCAGTGATAAGATGAGAGGTTAATATTTTGAAAACTCAATGAAGATGCGTTTAGGTAACTGAAAAAAGAAAAGACCCTGCTTTTTCTTTCTAGGAGAAAGTAGCATTAGACAGAAGAAAAGATATTTGGTGACAAAAGGCATTCTATTTTGTGGTATTTGATGGTGAGAACACTAGAATACAATATTGTAAAGTAAAAAAAAAAAATCTACAAGAAATAAAAAAAAGATTTCTGAAGCAAAGTGAGAAAAGAATCCAAAACAATAGTTACTAGTGGCTTTTTTAGAAAAATGAGAAATTTTTGACTAGCTTATCTTAATATCACTCTTGAGAGATAAATGGTATTTTGATAAATAAGAACCATATCAAAAAAGACAGAACCACATAAAAAAACCCACTTTTAAAAATTACTGAGAATTTAAACTCTATCCTTAAGCTTCTTTCCCTTTATTCTCCCATTAGGCTATGTTGATGTCATGTGTTTCCCACTGTGCATGTATGTGTCTGTGTGTTCATATAATTCAGACCATATTGTGGGCAGAAATCTTTCTGACAAAGCCAAATGATTTCCCAAACCAAAGATCTATTTTTAAACATACTTTAAAGTAGTCAAAATAAGACAAGCTATGATCAGCTAGGAGAAGGCAATGGCAACCCACTCCAGTACTCTTGCCTGGAAAATCCCATGGACGGAGGAGCCTGGTAGGCTGCAGTCCATGGGGTCACTAATAGTCGGACACGACTGGGCGACTTCACTTTCTTTTTTCACCTTCATGCATTGGAGAAGGACATGGCAACCCACTCCAGCGCTCTTGCCTGGAGAATCTCAGGGACGACAGAGGCTGGTGGGCTGCTGTCTATGGGTTCGCACAGAGTTGGAAACGACTAAAGTGACTTAGCAGCATGATCAGCTAAAAGCAGTTCAATGAAAGTATAAACTGTAAAGGCAGGATTTAGGGAAAGAAAAGAGAGATGAGAAATGGAAGGACTTGTGACTAAATTAGATGTTAAAAATATCCTCATAAAGGAGAATTATATATGGTGATTGACACCCAGGCCCAAAGCCAGACTGCCAGTGTACCCCCCTGCATTTTCACTTCCAACACACACACATTATGAAGTTGCTCAGAGGATTACATGTGTCCATTCCCAATTACATCTGTTGCACCATACAAGGTAAACCCTTGAAAAATAACCATTGGTCTGGGAAGGATACTTTTGGGGTGAGGTAAGTCAAAACCCAGTGTTGGCATTATTGGCATCAAATCATCTTCAGTAAAGTTGACTCAGGGAGTAGTACAGGGTGCACAAAGATGCATGGTATCAGCCATAACCTACCTCTCCCAGAACCCCTTACACCTGTCAAAACAGACTCCTGGGTTGAATGGACCCTGATTCTGACCCATTGTGTGAAGTCCTATATCATTACATTGGTCTTTTCTGCATGATTTGAAAAAAATCTGTTACTTTTTAAGAGTGGATATTTTGTGTTTTTAATTGCACAGGTAACTGTGTGAGAAAAAGAGCCTTTTAAAAGTATTTTTAGTTTTTTGAAATTATGTTTGTGTATTGTCCTCCCTACTAAATTCTGCTGCTGCTGCTGCTCAGTTGCTTCAGTCGTGTCCGACTCTGTGCGACCCCATAGACGGCAGCCCACCAGGCTCCCCCATCCCTGGGATTCTCCAGGCAAGAACACTGGAGTGGGTTGCCATGTCTTTCTCCAATGCGTGAAAGTGAAAAGTGAAAGTGAAGTCGCCCAGTCGTGTC
Source organism: Oryx dammah (assembly GCF_014754425.2). Classification (NCBI taxonomy): domain Eukaryota; kingdom Metazoa; phylum Chordata; class Mammalia; order Artiodactyla; family Bovidae; genus Oryx; species Oryx dammah. Next base: position 21,432,473 of record NW_024070212.1, read on the forward strand.
CGACTGTTAGTGACCCCATGGACTGCAGCCTACCAGGCTCCTCTGTCCATGGGAGTTTCCAGGCAAGAGTACTGGAGTGGGGTGCCATTGCCTCCTCCACTACTAAACTCTAAGCTCCTCTAAGTAGAAAACAATCCACTCACTCCTCACTGTACCCCAGCACCCAGGTCACTGCCTGGATATTTTAAAGAAAATTTCTATCAGTAGCATAGAACCATTTGAAGTGAAGTGAAAGTTGCTCAGTTGTGTCAGGCTCTTTACACTTGATGGGCTGTAGCCCGCCAAGCTCCTCTGCCCAAGAGATGCTCCAGGCAAGAATACTGGAGTGGGGGAAAAAAGAAAAGGATACTGGAGTGGGTTGCCATTTCCTTCTCCGGGGGATCTTCCCAACCCAGGGATTGAAGCCAGGTCTCCTGCATTGCAGGCAGATTCTTTAGCCGCTGAGCCGTCAGGGAAGCCCAAATAGCAGAGGGGGCATCCCTGGGTGGGCACAAAGAATTGATGCTTTTGAACTGTGGTGCTGGAGAAGACTCTTGAGAGTCCGGTGGCCTGCAAGGAGATCAAATCAGTTAGCCCTAAAGGAAATCAACCTGATTATTAATTTGGAAGGACTGATGCTGAAGCTGAAGCTCCAATACTTTGGTCACCTGATGCAAAGAGCCAACTCATCAGAAAAGACCCTGATGCTGGGAAAGATTGAAGGAAAGAGGAGAAGGAGATGACAGAGGGTGAGATGGTTGGATGGCATCACTGACTCAATGGACATGAGTTTGAGCAAGCTCTGGGAGATAGTGAAAGACAGGGAAACCTGAGGTCCTGCAGTCCATGGAGTAGCAGGGAGTCAGATATGACTGAATGACTGAATAACAAGCACAGAACCAAAGATCCAGTTTTGGGTGTTGAGGCCAAAAGGTGGACAAGGGGGCCCCGAAGTGGTTTATCAGATCTCCCGAAAGCCAGATGTTCTCCACTTAAGCTTTTGGAGCAAGACTTGCTTGGTGGTGGTGTTGACAATTTCCCTTCACCAGGAGGCGTCTGTCACTTTAAGATAAACACCAGGAAGTTAAAAGTGAACGGGAGAGGCGAACGACGGAAATTCCGGCTGCTTGGATCTCCCCTTGAGAGTATTTGAGAGTTCGAGCATCTGTAGCTGAAAAACCGAGAGGTTGTAGGGTTAATCCTTTCTGCTTAAAGCGGGTTGGCCCACTTTTTATTTCGTCGGCGGCGGAAAAGGTTCCGGCTGAGTGGGCGGGGTGTTGGCTGAGAAGTGTGGAGCCGAACAGCCCTTCCCCATTGGCTATTGCTGATGTTGGTATTTTGTTGCTTTATATATCTTTGAAAAGAGCCAAAATTGCAGTGTGCTCCAGATCGTAGCTGTAGGATCTGCTGGTGTTGAGGCAAAGGCATTGAGTTCGGGTACCACAGCCGACCTCTCAGCTCTGGGTCTCAGATCTGGGTCTTGCAGCCGCAGGGCTCTCCCATTCAAGGTGTAGTAATTCCCCGTGGGTAGGAGGACACTGGTATCTGGTTTCCTCGAAGGTATCTGCTGTTTCAGCCTTTATTTACTAATGCCATGGCCAAGTCTTACTGAAAGATGTTAATTGACGTGTGTTTTCTATCTTTTGTCATCCTTTCTTTCGGACAGGTTCCACTGACCCAGCCCTGTGAAGATCTCTGGAGACCATGGCCAAGAAAAGAATTGCTGTGATTGGGGCAGGTGCGAGTGGGCTCACGTCTATCAAGTGCTGCCTGGAAGAAGGCTTGGAGCCCCTCTGCTTTGAAAGGTCTCATGACATCGGGGGGCTGTGGCGGTTCCAGGTAAATCTCCTGGTTCCTTAATACTTGGAACTCTGGCTGTAACTAGGTGCAAAAGATATTTTATCTTGTGTCAGGAAATATGATGGGCTTCATAGTGATTCAGCCTGCTAGACTTCAGTTTGCTGATCCCTTCTCAGCAACCAACACCTCAGGTTCTATGCAGGTTCCTCTTTCCCAAGGCTGGCAGCAAAAATGGGACAGAGATATCACTTTTTTTTCCCCCTTTACTGATGACTATGAAAATGGCACAGAGATCATTTTCATTTACAGATCTTCTTTGATTGACAATGAAATTACATCTTTTTTTTTTTGACAACACTAATTAAAATTTATTTTTTATTTATTTATTTTTGTAGGTAAGGAGATTTATTTTTTTTATTTTTTTATTTTTTATATAATTTTTTTTTTTACTTTACATTTCTGTATTGGTTTTGGCATACGTTGACATGAATCCACCATGGGTGTACATGCGTTCCCAAACATGAACCCCCCTCCCACCCACCTCCCCTGAAATTACATCTTGATAAGCCCATCATAAATTGAAAATATCCTTAGCTTAAAATACATTTAATACACCTAACTTGGTAAAGAACCTGCCTGCTACACAGGAGACTGCCTACAATGCAAGAGCCCACCTGCAATGCAGGAGAGGCAGGATTGATCCTTGGGTTAGGAAGATCCCCTGGAGAAAGAAATGGCAATCCACTCCAGTACTCTTGCCTGGGAAATCCCATGGACAGAGGATACTGGTGGGCTACAGTCCCTGGGGTTGCAAGAGTTGGACACGATTTAGTGACTAAACCACCCCCTAACACCATAGCTGCACCTAACCTACCTTAAACGCGCTCAAAGCACTCATCTTAGCCTACACAGGCAAAATCATCTCACACAAAGTCTATTTTATAATAAAGTGTTGAATATTTTATAATTTATTGAATACTGTACTGAGCAGGAAAACCAGAATGGTTGTAAACTGATCAGTTGTTTACCCTCCTGATCTGTGACTGGCCCAGCAGCACCAAAGTATGGCACAAAATATTGCTAATCCAGGAAAAGATTAAAATTCAAAATTTGAAATATGGTGTCTATTGAATGAATATTGCTTTAAAACTATTGTAAAGTCAAAAAAAATCACAAGTTGAATCATGGTAAGTTGGGGAGTGTCTGTAATAAGTTTTGCTGCTATCTGGAAGAGGACAACAATCTCTGTAGTGGCAGTGTGTAACAAAATGACAATATGTGAAGTGGCTAGAAAATTTAGAGTGGTTACTCTTGGTCTGCATTAATCAGTAATTGATCTAGAATATAGGTTACAGCTCCTTCCCGTAATTCCTCTTTTCAGTCTCTTCTAATCTTACTGTTTTGTTTGTTTGTTTGTTTATTCCTTCCTTCCTTCCTTTTAAACAATTCTAGTAACTTTAAACAATTCTCTAATAATTCCAGTCCCTGAATAGGATATAAAATCTGGCTTAAAAGAATCAAAAAATTCTTTGAACTTTTTCTTTCCTTGAGAAATCAAATCAGTAGTCATATCTTCAGAGGAGGCCAGAGGGCACATGCAACTAGATTTTCTTGTACTTCCACAGATAAAGTTGTTGTTTTAATAGGCACACCCAGCCCTGCAACTAACATAATAAGGTATCATCTAACTTAAATGATAGTTAAGCTTATTTTATGTTAAAGAATATTAACCTCCTTAACTACCTCCAAAGCAACATCCATTGGGTTTGCTTTTCAAATCACTTTTTAGAGCCAGTGAATGGTATTAAGGTGTCCAGCTTTGTTTCCTGTTTCATAAAGACAGACATAGTGTTTGCCAGTTACTTTAAAGTGGTTTCACAGCATTCCTTAGTTGAACAACAGCGCCGCTGTTTTGCATCTTGGCTCTGTCTTGGTGACTAGCTCTGACAGTAGTTCTCATTCAGATCCAGGGTGAATGCCCCTTAGCACACCACCCATGCCTCGGTCATAATCAGTCTTGCACATGGGCTGAAAAGACTGTTAATTAATATTTTGTAATCAATAGAAAATTTTACTTTAGAAACTCAGCCACAACATAGTATAGAGTTTAAGAGCATAGTCTGGGTTCAAATCTTGTGTCTGCACCTACTAGCATTACTGTGACTTTGGGGAAAATCATTAAACCTCTCTGTACCTCTATGTTATCATCTTTAAGAAGGAGATACCCCCTTCACAGAGTTATTGTGGAGGTTAAGTAAATAATTATGTCATCACAAATACCAGTGGCACAATAAGTGCTACACAGTTGTTATTCAGTAGGCTGAATGTGGGGCCCACACATTTGATGTTTGGTAAGCATCCTAGGCAACTACTGATCAGGTAAGAAATCTGTTGAAGGTTAACCATCCTACCTGATTGTCAGGTTTCTAGCTTTTATCTCCAAAGTGGCTTAAACTTCTCTGTTAAAAACTCAACTTGAAGTTTGTTCTGATGATACTCTTGGCAAAATTTCAACACCTTATAAACTGCTTACTTGAAAATAAATAAGCTGTATTTCATCGTAATGCTCTGACTTCTGTTAAGACAGACCACATCTGTGTCTATTATATATAACACATATTTTTACATATATTATATGCACACACATACACACCAGTATAATTCTAGAGCCAAAGGCCATGCCTGGCATGTATTAGGCACCAAACATTTACATTTTATAAATGAATCCTTGAGACGGAAAATTTCTTGGGTGGCTGCTTAGACTGCTTGTGGAAATAGACCTTCATTTTCACATATTCCAGTTACACAGTTGTGAAGCCTGAGGTATTATAAACATTTGTTAATTGCAGATTGAGCATGTTTCACATGTTGATGCTGGTTTCCTCAAACATTCCTTTGAGATCTGCTTTTCTTTCACCTCCTTGCTTGTTATTTGGAGCCTTCTCCCCCACCCTACCCCCTCACATTTTTATAATTTCATTGGAGGTTTCATATATAAGATCATCCCAAGCACACTGGAATTCCACTGTTGCTACGAGGTGTCCAGTAAGTCACTGGGGACTCAGGGCTTCCATTTTCTTTCTTTTTTTTTCTTTTTTTTTTTTTTCCATTTTCTTTCTTGTAATAGGTCTCAGGGGTTCAGTATGCATGCCTTTCTTCTTGACCTCTTCATTAATGTTAGATCAGACTGAGTGTGAAACATAGGTAGTGATGTGAGACATATCACTTTAATGTTCATTACTACAGTATTACTTTATAAACAAAGTGGCTTAAAATGATAAATCGCTTGGGAAATGTTGAGGTTTTAATAAGTATGCAATGCTGTAGAATAATTTTTAATTTTAGTTAAATTTAGTTTAATTTTAGTTAAATTTTAAAAATCTCAATGTATACCATAGCAGTGCTTCTCAAACTTGAAAATGAAAATGAATCACTGGAGATTTTGCTAAAATGTACATTCTGATTCATTAATCTGGGGGTGGTGCTAAGATGCTATATTTCAAATAAGCCCCCAAGTGATGTTGATCCTGCTGATAATTACATTTTGAGTAGTAAAGTTCTAAAGTGTATATGTTATACAAAGGTACCATATTGATACAATATATAATGTAAAATAAGGCATATTTAATACATTTTGATTTAAAATATAAAATTAAGTAATAACCACTCTTAGATGGATAGATCTTTTAAATTCTTAAATATATCTCCCTCTAAAAAAGACAATGGAATGGATACAAAGTTAGAAGGTTAACTATAGAGCAGTGGCTGTTAACTTTGGCTGCACACTGAACAATCACCGGGGAACTTTAATAAACTTTAACAAATACTGCTATCAGCCCCTCAAGATTCTGGCTTTATTGGCCTGGAGTGCCAATAAAATTCTCCACTAGTTATTTCTAATGCACAACCAACATGGAAACCTTTGACCTTCAGCCTTTACTCCTGCTTTCCCACGTGATAAATGAGGATGACATTGCATCTTTAAAACAAAATCAATAATGGTTTATTGAATAAACATTTTTGGACCTCACACTATATTAGATGATGGGGAAACAGAGTTATATAACCTCTTGCCTCTGCCCTTAGATATTTTGCAATTTAGCTAAGAATGTGTGGAGAAAGGACTTCTGAGGTAGATGGGATAAACTCTGGTTCCCTGAGCTTTCTAGGGCCAGCACATGACCTCTTATCAGTAGATTTCAACCTTATCGACATATTGCTGCTGCTGCTGCTAAGTCACTTCAGTCGTGTTTGACTCTGTGCAACCCCATAGATGGCAGCCCATCAGGCTCCCCCATCCCTGGGATTCTCCAGGCAAGAACACTGGAGTGGGTTGCCATTTCCTTCTCCAATGCATGA
>NW_024070212.1:21438620-21571272 GCF_014754425.2 Oryx dammah
CTGGAGTGGGTTGCCATTTCCTTCTCCAATGCATGAAAGTGAAAAGTAAAAGTGGAGTCACTCAGTCATGTTCAACTCTTCACCACCCCATGAACTGCAGCCCACCAGGCTCCTCTGCCCATGGGATTTTCCAGGCAAGAGTACTGGGGTGGGGTGCCATCGCCTTCTCCATAGACAGGGAGTAATTAAAACAGGGTCTCTGGCACAGATGTATAGAATGGACTTTTAGACTCTGTGGGAGAGGGAGAGGGTAGGATGATTTGGGAGAATGGCATTGAAACATGTATACTATCAGGTAAGAAACGAATCACCAGTCTATGTTTGATACAGGATACAGGTTGCTTGGGGCTGGTGCACGGGGATGATCCAGAGAAATGATATGGGGTGGGAGGTGGGAGGGAGGTTCAGGATTGGGAACTCATGTACACCCGTGGGTGATTCATGTCAATGTATGGCAAAACCAATATAGTATTGTAAAGCAAAATAAAGTAAAAATAAAAATTAAAAAATAAATAAATAAAAATAAAACAGGGTCTCTGGGAGAAGGGACCAGGCATTAGTATTTTAGAGTTCCCCATGTGATCCCTGTGTGAAGACAACATTGAGAACAGTCCTAAGACAACTGGGGTCTGATGAGATTCTGAAAGTCTGCCAAAGGAACAGAAGGTCCACACTGTTCTCATTCCTCCCACTGAAGGTGAGTCATTTTTCTCCATTCTTCTACCCTTACTATTGCCTCTGATCCCTTCAGTTTAAATTAAACTACCCTATGTCCCCATTATTTTTTTTTTTCACATGAATTTCCTATTCAATGCAAGTCATGTGCTTAGGCAGGAAATATGATCAAAGTATGTCTGTATAGGGAAGATTATTCACTGACGGTAGAAAATACTAAAATGCAGGAGTGGAAGCTCCTTTTTCTACTCACTGACCTGATACTGCTCTGCCCTCATTTATAAAGTAGTGAGCTGACAGTAATAAGCACTACCAAGCACTACCAATGGGGTGTTTAGAAGGGCTTGAAGGTTTTTGTGGAGATACAATATTTCATTGTCTTAATTATTTGAAAGTTAATACAAATATATGATTATTGTCACATATAAAGGGTAAGATCTGTGATTCATTTAGCTCAGTGACCCCCAATAGACCTGCTGTGGAAAGCATCAGTCTATTCCTTCTATTTGGAAACTTCGAACCTTTGGAAAACAAGGACTGCTGCTGCTGCTAAGTCGCGTCAGTCATGTCCGACTCTGTGCAACCCCATAGACGGAAGCCCACCAGGCTCCTCTGTCCCTGGGATTCTCCAGGCAAGAACACTGGAGTGGGTTGCCATTTCCTTCTCCAATGCATGAAAGTGAAAAATGAAAGTGAAGTCGCTCAGTCGTGTCCGACTCTTAGCGACACCATGGACTGTAGCCCACCAGGCTCCCCCGTCCATGGGATTTCCCAGGCAAGAGTACTGGAGTGGGGTGCCATTGCCTTCTCCGGAAAACAAGGACAGAGTGTATTTGTTAGCATTAAGATCATGATGTTTTTTGTTTTGTTTTGTTTTTTTATTTTGGCAGTGCTGGGTCTTGGTTGCAGCATGCAGGATCTTTAGTTGCAGCATGAGAACTATTAGATGTGGCAAGTGGGATCTAGTTTCCTAACCAGGGATCGAATCCACGCCTTCTACTTTGGTACAGTGTGGAGTTTTAGCCACTGGACCACCAGGGAAGTCCCTGCGGCTGCTGCTGCTGCTGCTGCTGCTAAGTCGCTTCAGTCGTGTCCGACTCTGTACGACCCCATAGACGGCAGCCCACCGCTCCCCTGACCCTGGGATTCTCCAGGCAAAAACTCTGGAGTGGGTTGGCTTTTCCTTCTCTAGTGCATGAAAGTGAAAGTGAAGTTGCTTAGTCATGTCCGACTCTTAGCGACCCCGTGGACTGCAGCCTACCAGGCTCCTCCATCCATGGTACTGGAGTGGGTTGCTATTGCCTTCTCCGAGGGAAGTCCTTAATATAGTGTTTTTTATTACTTTAGAAATATCTGCTGAATGAATGAAGTCAAATTTAATAGTTAAGAATATTTCTACCCCTGCCCTCACAAACACCTTGTTTTCAAAAGGACCTAACCACTAATTAATTTTTTAATGTGCTATTACAAATAGTATGTTTAAATAAACTTTAATTTTAGAGCTGTGTTAGGTTTACAGAATTATTAGGAAAATAGTACAGAGTTCCCATATACCTCATGCCCAGATATTATTAACATCTTACATTAGTGTGATAACATTTGTTGTAATTAATGAACCAATATTGATACTTTATTATTAACTGAAGTCCATGCTTTATTCAGATTTATTTAGGTTTATTTTTCCTAATGACCTTTTCCTGTTCCAGCTGTCATGTCTCTTTAGGCTCCTCATGGCTATGTCAGTTTCTTAGCCTTTCATTGTTTTTGATAACCTTGACAGTTTTGAGAATCACTGGTTAGATATTTTATAGAAAATCCCTCAGTTGGGATTTGTCTGATGTTTTCATCATGGTTAGACTGGGGTTATGAATTTTGGGGAGGAAGACCTTAGAGGTAGAGTGCCATTCTCATCACAACATATCAATGTTACACTCTATCACACTCATCACACTGATTGATGTTAATCTTGATGACCTGGCTTGAAATGGTGTTTATCAGGATTTGTCACTGTGAAGTTTCTCTTTTTTTCTCCCATGTCATACTGTACTCTTGGGAAGAAAGTCACTATGCACAGTCCACACTTAAGGGCAAAGTTGGCTATTCTAGGCTTTTTGTCTTTCCACATACATTTTAGAATCAGTTTGTCAACATCTACAAAATAGCTAGCTGGGAGATTGACTGGGATTGCACTGAACCTATAGATCAAGTTGGGAAAACTGACATCTTACCAATATTGAGTCTTCCAATCTATGAGTACAGAATATGTTTTCATTTATTTATATCTTTGATTTTCTTCTTCTGTGTTTTATATTACCTGGATATAAGTCTCATACATATTTTGTTAGATTTTTACCTAAGCATTTAATTTGGGGAGTATTATTATAAATGGTATGGTTTTTAATTTCAAAGTCCAATTTTTCATTTCTGGTATATAGGAAAGCAGTTGGCTTTTGTATATTACCTCTGTAGCCTGCAGCCCTGCTATAATTGCTTATTAATTCCAGGAATTTTAAAAAATTCTTTGGAATTTTCTACATAGACAGACAGTCATATCATCTTCAAATAAAAATCATTTTACTTATTCCTACCCAATATGTATACCTTTATTGCCATTTCTTACCTTATTACATTAGTTAGGATTTCTAATACAGTGTTTAATAGAAGTGTTAAGAGAGGCTGTCCTTGCCTTGTTCTCAGTTTTATGGGTAAATTGTTCATTTTCTCAGTGTTAAGTATAATGTTGTTGTGTTAGTCGCTCATTCATGTCCTACTCTTTGCGACCCCATGGATGGTAGCCCACCAGGCTCCTCAGTTCATGGGATTCTCCAGCCAAGAATACTGGAGTGGGTTGTCATTCCCTTCTTCAAAGTATAATGTTACCTGTAAGTATTTTGTGGATGTTCTTTATCAAATTGAAGGTGTTTTCCCCTATTCCTAGTTTGCTGAAGGGTTTTATCATGAAGGTGTGATATAAATATTTCTACAAAAATAAGAGAAAAATCCTACCTCCTTAATAAATCAATTTGTTTTTCCTACCTTCAAGTTTTATTGATTTATAATAAATAAAATATACTCATATAACAGGGTAGAGATTATACAATGTGTAATTATGTAAACATGGGTAGACACAGACATAGTTGTCCCAGGCATACATAATATTATATTTGATGATTACAATGTAAATTTAATTTTGTATATTACTTTTTCCACTTAAAGTTATAGCATAGGCTATTTTCAGTGTTCCTTTGCAGATTTCAAAACCACATTTTTAAGTGTCTCCAAATTCAATCTCTATAATTCACTCATTAATTCATTTCAAATCATTTATTAAGCATCCACTATATACCAGGTTGGGAAGATATATACTTTCTGGAGTAGGAAAGGGCAACCTACTTCAGTATTCTGGAAAATTCCATTGTCAGAGGAGCCTGGTGGGCTACAGTCCATTCGGTTGCAAAGAGTCAGACACGACTGACTGCACACACACACACACACACACATCAGAAATGCAAAAAATAAGACACAAACTCTACTTTTGGGTATCTCACAGTCATAGTAACAAATGTAGACTACTGTGTATTCTAAGTCACCATGATGGCAATATGAGCAGAGAGTTTTGGCAGTTTGGAGGTTGAATGGGAGCATTTAACTCAGTGGAGAGAACAAGAAATACTTCTCCCAAGAAGTCACATTTGATGGGACTCTTGAATGACTGATAAGAATTTTCCAAATGAAGAAGCAGTAGTATTACAAAAGTTTAAAGTTGTAAAAGAGTCTAGAATGTTTCAAAAACAATCTAATGACTCAGAAGCTTGAAGTTAACTGAGGAGAACAATAAATGAAGATAATTCCCTGGTGGCTCAGAGGTTAAAGCTTCCGCCTCCAATGCGGAAGACCTGGGTTCGATTCCTGGGTTGGGAAGATCCCCTGGAGAAGGAAATGGCAATCCACTCCAGTATTCTTGCCTGGAGAATCCCATGAACGGAGAAGCCTAGTAGGTTACAGTCCACGGGGTCGCAAAGAGCCGGACACGACTGAGCAACTTCACCTCACCTTAATAAAGTAGATTAGGATTATGCAACATGCTGAGGTTTAGAATAAGAAATCTGGTTTCCCACATGGAATCAGTAGAAGCCAGTAAGCAGTGGGCTGACAGGATCTGCTTTGAATTTAGCGGGATACTTAAGAAGTGGTGTGGAAGATAAATTCTACATCGTACTGAGATCATAATGTATTAAACCATTTGCCTATTGGGGGAGGGGCCATTTAAGTGATTTCTAATTAATAGCTATTTTAAATAATATAAATTGAATATCTTCATGCATTTGATTTTATATTACTTTGCAATTTTCCTTACAACAAATTTTTATAAGATAAAAATATCTTATTCAACTCTTTTTGAAATGAATTTGATGTATTTCATTAGTTTGTTATGCATTATGGGAAATTTACTTCTTTTTTTCTATATGTACCTTTCTCAATGTAATTCACCATACATCTATTAAATATCTACTAAGTGCTATTTATAATTTTATATACTGTGGGAAAGATCATAAATATAAGTCAAGGGGTTTACAATCGAATTGGGGAGATAAAGAATATATAAACTATAAGACATTATGGAGGTCTCTGAATCCTAAACTGAAAAACAAACTATAGAAAATGGAGCAGCATCCAAAAGTTTAATTAGAGAAGAGGTACACCCATACCCTAGAAAGAACACTTTGGTTGAAATTTGTAGGATAGGTTAGAAGAGACTTGAAAAGAGACTTGTGAAAACATTATTGGCAGCCAACAAGAATGAGATCCTGAAGTATAGGGCAAAGAAATGGGAATGGTCAATCCAGGATTCTGAAATTCAAAAATTCTTCTCTAAAAACCAGGGGAAAATCATCTCTAATGTGGGCAAAGCCAATGAACACTCTCCTTTATGGCCATTGAATGCTCAGTAATACCCAACATCCAAATATCTGTTTGTTTATGGAAAAAAGGGAAGACTGTCTCTGCATGATAAACAACTCTTTGTTGTTTAGTCTTTAAGTTATGTGGACTCTTTTGCAACTCCATGAACTGTGGTCTGTTAGGCTCCTCTGTCCGTGTGATTTCCCAGGCAAGACTGCTAGGGCAGATTGCTATTTCCTTCTCCAGGGGATCTTCCAACCCAGATTCGAACCTGTGTTTTCTGCATTGGTAGGCAGATTCTTTACCACTGAGCCACCAGAAAAGCCCTAAAAAGGAAGTGCATGCGTGCGTGCTCAGTTGTATTGGAATCTTTTTGACTCCATGGACTTTAACCCACCAGGATCCTCTGTCCATGGGATTTTCCAGGCAAGAATACTGGAGTGGGTTGCCATCTCCTATTCCAAGAGATCTTTCCCACCCAGGGATCGAACCCACATCTCTTGCATTGGCAGGCAGATTCTTACCACTGGGCCACCTGCAAAGCCCAGAAAGGGAAAAGGGGGTACAAATTGGTTAAGGTAATTGTTCATAATCAAAACAATTTTAAAAAGAGTTAAAAAATCATCGTTTGTGCTGTTTCAGTTAAGGCTAATATAGTGGTCTGGATAGATACTGTGCTATTTTATGTGGTCAGTACAACGCCCCTGTTTGTGTGTGCTAAGTCACTTCAGTCATGTTCAACCCTTTGCAACCCCGTGGACTGTAGCCCACCATGCTCCTCTGTCCATGGGATTATCCAGGCAAGAATACAGGTATAGGTTGCTATGCCCTCCTCCAGGGCATCTTCCCAACCCAGAGGTTGAACCTGTGTCTCTTGCGCCTCCTGTACTGGCAGGCAGATTCTTTGCCACTGAGCTACCTGGGAGAATCTTGAGGATTTTGCTAGAAAGGCAGGTTCCAATTCAGTAGATAGGGGTGGGGCCTGAGATTCTGCATTTCTAACTGTCTCCCAAGAAATATCTCTGCCTGCTAGTTCACAGATCATACTTCAGGTAGCAAGGATCTAGAGTAGTGATTCTCAAATACAGTGTATTTGTTGGGCATTAAATGGTTCTGAGACCAAAGCAAGTGTGTGTGGGTGTGTATGTGCATGGGTGGGGGATGGTCCCCAGACACCAACAAACAACATTCAGATACTAGCAAGATGTCCAAGAATTAAGCTCAATTCTATTTACCCAGAGATAGTTTCAGATTCCACAAATTGAGAGCTCAGTCCTATAAGACCGCCCCTCAGCCCTACTGTAGACACCAAGTCATAAACTCAGGTTATTACCAGTGCTTCTGACCAACTGGCTATAAATCAGAAATTCCCATGACCCTTTCCTTGGGTTTGCTTAATTTGCTAGAGCAGCTCACAGAACACAGAAAACCCATGTACTCACTCGATGACCAGTTTCTTATAAAAGTATGTAGCTTGGGAACAGCCAAGGAGAGAGATGCACAGGGGAAGGACACTGAGCTTCCATGCCCTCTCTAGGCATGCTGCTCTCCTCATCTTTCAGGTTCACCAACCTGGAAGCTCCCTAAATCCTACTCTTTTGGGTTTTTATGGCAGCTTCATGACATAGGAATGATTAATTAAATCACTGGGCATTGGCTACTGATTCAACTTCCAGTCCCTCTCCCCTCCCCAGAAGTCAGAAGGGGGCAACTGAAAGTGACAACCCACAGGGTTTGCTTAATTGGTAACCAGGCCCACCATTATTTGCTTTCTAAGAGTCACCATACTAACACAACAAAAGACTTTAATCACTCTCAACACTAGGGAAATCACAAGAGTTTTGGGGGCTCTGAGCCAGGAACTGTGGTAGAAAGACCAAATATATATGAGAAATATATTTGGACCATCTGGATGACCAAATATATATTCCTTATAAATCACAATATCACAGACATTTAACTTATTTCATTTTTATATTATAAATAATGGTATCAACATAAACATAAATTTTTGTCTGAATACTAAATCGTTCTTTAAATGGCTAAGTGTCAAGGGTTTTCATGTTCTTGCCGCATTACTCTCCAGAAAACATTGTACTGAGATTTCATTTTTGCTAACACTGAATAATTGTCTTTTAAATTAGTGAAAATAAGGTAAAACAGGAACACATAGTGGACAGAATTATAAATTAGTACAGTGTTTCCTGGAGAACAGTTGTTCCAAGTACACGAAAAACCTTGAAACTAGTACTCAGATGGGCAGTTCTCACTTGGAGTCTCTTGTCATTTTAATCTAAGACTGGACACATCCTATGACCTCTTTGTTTCCATGTTTAGAACATCAGCTGGGATAACTAGGACTTCTGGGGGCTGGCTGCACATCTCTCTATCACAAACATTCTCTTCATGTGGATAGCTTGGGCTTCCTCACAGGCTGATGGTCTCAGGGTAGCTGGACTTGTGACACAGCTGCTGACTTCTATGAGAGGAAGCTTTCTAAGAAACCCAGGTGGAAGCAGCAAGACTATTTACCACTTAGTCTTGGAAGCCATCCAGTATCATTCTAACTGCATGCTGTTGGTCAAAAGCAAGTCATAAAGACAACTCAGATTCAAGGGGAAGAGACAGCATGAGGGTGCAAATCCTGGGAGATATAAAGGGATGTGTGTGTATAACTTTTTTAAAAAATTGGCATTTCATGTAACTTTTCAAATGTTAATTGGCTGTTTATAAATGATGACCTTAATTCTCAGGCTGCTATGAATGCTTTTTATTTACTGCAGGAAGAACCTGAAGAAGGAAGGGCAAGTATTTACAAGTCAGTGATCATCAACACTTCTAAGGAGATGATGTGCTTCAGTGACTATCCCATCCCAGATCATTATCCTAACTTCATGCACAACTCCCAGGTCCTGGAGTATTTCAGGATGTATGCCAAAGAATTTGACCTTCTAAAGTACATTCGATTTAAGGTAGGGAATTTTGTGGGTATCTCTGTGTTTGAAGTTGTTTGCAAAGTAAATGAATAATGTGGTTTCATTTAGCGGTGCTTCTGTGTAGCTTGGTTTGATATGCTCATGTATCTATCCAATAGACTCTACACTGTGTTTTCTCTCTGACTGAAAAGTATCAATGGAAAAGTCCCTCTTCTATGTATTTTGACTCCAGATCCAGGAAGCAACCTTCATTTCATTGCCTTCATTCTGTATCATTTGATTACAATAAACAAATGAGAACTGACAGGTATGGGCACTTTGAAAACTTCTGGTGCCACAACTTGTTCCACAACTTGCCACTTAGCCTTTTATGCTTTCTGAAGTGCTTTCCAATGCATTTTTTATGTGACGACAACAACCCCATGAATTAGTTATTGAACAGTTATGAGAAAGCAAATAAGTCAACTCTGGAGTAGAGGAAGGAACACTGAATTGGGAAAAAAAACCTTAAATTCTAGTCTTTGTTCTGATGCTAATCTACTTGTGATTTCAGGCAAGTAAGTTCCTCAACTTTGACGTGTCTTAGTTTTATTTGTAAAACAAGATGATTGTAGTATATCACCTCCTTGGTTCCTTCCTGCTGTAAAATCTTCCATGATATTTCTATTATTTTAAGCCATGACCATAAAAGAACCAGAGTTTCTGACAGCTGGCAAAAAGCCCAAATCGTCTACTTTCTGATCATTCTACTAAATCATGCCTTTTTCTATTTACCAGCAAAATTAAAATGGCAATATCCAGTGACGACTTCCAAAGTCAGTCATTTATAGTCTAGTGATGCTTCTCTTCACTTGTTAAAAACACTTAGGTTTGTTACCACACTAAGCAGTGAAGAAACAAATACCCCCAAAAAACAAAACAAACAAAAAAACAGTGATTTAACAGTCTAGTTAGGAGCCAGAAAAATGAAAATTTCATTGTAAGCATAATTAATAAAATACAGAGTTACAGGGTGATAAATGCCCTGAGATCTATACATTGCAGCTCAGAGGTGGGACACTTAATCCATTAGAGCTTGAATTATCAGGTACCCTTGGACTTCCCTGGTGGCTCAGATGGTAAAGTGTCTGTCTACAGTGCAAGAGATCCGGATTCAATCCCTGAGTTGGGAAGATCCCCTGGAGAAGGAAATGGCAATCCACTCCAGTATATTGCCTGGAAAATCCCATGAACAGAGGAGCCTGGAAGGCTACAGTCCATGGGGTCGCAAAGAGTCGGACACAACTGAGCGACTTCACTTCCCTTCACTAAGGACGTTTTCTTAGAGGAGATAATACCAAACTAAATGTTGAAGGTTGAGTATCTCCAAATGAGGAAAGCATAAAAGGATGGTCCAGGCAGGAGCATTGGCCTGTGTAAAAGTAAGAACATGATAGAGAGGAACTATAAATAATATAGGATCACTTGGGTATATAAGAGTGTTATTAGTCCACCAAGACATTATGGTCATAAATCCTAGAAGCACCTAGGACATACTCTTAATGTTTCCTTAGACTAGGTAGAGTAACCCGTATTTGTTTTTAAAGCTAAAAACTATACCACTGACT
This sequence comes from Oryx dammah, assembly GCF_014754425.2. Lineage (NCBI taxonomy): Eukaryota > Metazoa > Chordata > Mammalia > Artiodactyla > Bovidae > Oryx > Oryx dammah. The sequence continues at coordinate 21,448,741 of NW_024070212.1, forward strand.
ATCCCATCTTTTATCTTCTTTTTTTCTAGTTATTTATAAAATGGGCATTTATGAGAGTCAAAGAAGTTCATTTACACAAAACATGAGCCACTGAGATGTTTTTCTACTCTATTAGGAAAGGGAGCCTTATTAGCTCAGTCACACGTTTAAGACTAGACAGTGAGAACGGAGCCTGAGATAAGAAGGCATCGGAAGATCTCAGGATGTCTGGGAGTATGGGGAGGAATAGGCATTTATTGCATCAAGTGTCTTAGAAACACAAGAGAAGCCCAAATTTTATTTAAGTATCATATTGCCTTAGGGTATGGTCCAGGGCATATGGTCCAAGAATGGCTGCCCAGGTGGCGCAGTGGTGAAGAATCCACCTGCCAATGCAGGAGACACAGCAGACTTTGATCCCTGTGTCAGGAATATCCCCTGGAGGAGGAAATGGCAACCCACTCCAGTATTCTTGCCTGGAAAATCCCGTGGACAGAGGAGCCTGGTGGGCTACAGTCCAGGGGATTGCAAAGAGTCAGACATGATTGAGTGACTGAGCATACACACACGCATGGCCTAATAAAACTAGTAATTTGCACTTTTCTAGAAGAAGACAGTGCAACATTAATTTGCCAACTCGTTTGAACTAGGTTGCCTCATGAAAGTTTTCTCACTCTGACCAAGGTGGTGGTGGTTGTGATGGTTTAGTTGCTAAGTTATGTCCTACTCTTGTGATCCCATGGACTGTAGCCCGCCAGGCTCCTTTGTCCATGGGATTTTCCCAGGAAAGAATACTGCAGTTGGTTGCCATTTCCTTCTCCAGGGGATTCTTTCCGACCCAGGGATCAAACCCTGGTCTCCTGCATTGCAGGAAGAATCTTTACCAACTGAGGCATGGCCCAATAAAAGTAGTCATTTGTACTTTTCTAGAAGGAGAGGATAGTGCAACATTAGTCTGCCAACTCTGTTTTATTTAGCTTCCCTCGTGAAAGTTTTCTCACTCTGACCATAGCCCCAAACAAAAAAAAATTTTTATTTGTAGAGTATGAAAATCAAATATCCCTGCCTTAGCCCTCTTATGTGGTATCAGCCCTTTGTGTAACCCCCTGCAAAGACAGACCTGTCAGGGAAGATGACCACTGCGTAGGCTGTGGCTACACTCCCCTGTGGTGACCCCTTTTCTTCTTAGACCACTGTGTGCAGTGTGAAGAAGCAGCCTGATTTCCCCACTTCAGGCCAATGGGAGGTGGTCACGGAATCTGAAGGGAAAAAGGAGGTGTATGTCTTCGATGGAGTTATGGTTTGCACTGGGCATCACACCTATGCTCACTTACCCTTGGAAAGTTTCCCTGGTAAGTAGCCTACTAAGCAAGAAGACCCTTGAACCATGCCTGTGACCTGGTCCCTAAAGAATGGTCTGAGTGATTCCTGCCTTCAGATGAAATAAGGCTTATCCTAATTCTGCATATTCTACTGAAAAATGTTGTGGTAACTTGTATTAATAATATTGGGGAGGTAGAAATAACAATAACATGGGGGACTAGAGGAAAATTAGAAGGCTTTATATTTAGTTTCACAATGATTATAGATTTTCTAAGGATAAAAAGAGTTGATCTGCATTAGACTGAACGAGGGCTTTAAAAAATTTTTATTGGAGTATAGTTGATTTAAATATTGTTTTGAAACATTTCTGCTGTATAGCAAAGTGAATCATATATCCACTCTTTTTAAGATTCTTTTGCCACACAGGTCATTACAGAGTATTGAAAAGAGTTCCCTTGCTCTACAGCAGGTCCTTATTAGTGCTGTTTAGTTGTCAAGTTATGTCAGACTCTTTTGCGACCCCATAGACTATAGCCCACCAGGATCCTTTATCCATGGGATTTCCCAGGCAAGAATACTGAAGTCAGTTGCCATTTCCTTCTCCAGGGCATCCTCTCAACTAAGGAAGTGAACCCATGTTTCCTGCACTGGCAGGTGAATTCTTTACCATTGAGCCACCAGAGACCCCTTCTTACAGTAGTGTGTATATGCCAATCCCCGTGTCCCAGTTTATCCCTCCCCCACTTTTCCTCCCTATAGAAAAGTTTGTTTTCTATAACTCTTTCTGTTTTGTAAATAAGTTCATCTGTACGATTTTTTAGACTCCACATATAAGAGATACCATATGATATTTGTCTTTCTCTGACTTACTTCACTCACTTTGACAACCTTTAGGGGCATCCCTGTTGCTGCAAATGACATGATTTTGTTCTTTTTCATGACTGAGTAATATTTCATTGTATAAATACACCACATCTCTTTATCTTGAATGAAGGCTATTTTTTTTTTTTTTTAGCAATGGAGGAAACAGAAATATTGAGTTTCTAAGCAAGAAAATAAAGCTTAAAGAAAGAGTTAAATTACAGTCTTTGGCCTGGATTTTCATTTTGAGAGAAAAAAAATACTGTGTATGTGCTCAGTTGCTCAGTTTTCAACTCTTTGTGTTACCACTGGAGTGGGTTGCCATTTCTTCCTCCAGGAGATCTTCCCAACCTAGGGATTGAAGCCATGTCTTCCTGCATTGCACATGGATTCTATGTATACTCTAGAGTATATAAAAACATGTATACTACAATTGAAATGGAAGTAGGTATTTACAGAAGATGAAGAGAGGGTGGGGTGGGCAAAATAGGTAAAGGGGATTATGAAATACAAACTACTAATTATAAAATAAGTCACAAGTAATATAATATACAGCACAAAGAATGTAGTCAAAATACTATAATATTATTAGAGAAGGAAATGGTAACCCACTCCAGGGTTGTTGCCCGGAGAATCCAATGGACAGAGGAGCCTGGTAGGCTGCAGTCTGGAGGGTCACAAGGAGTCTGACACAACTGAGCATCTAAACCACTATAATATTGTAATAAGTTTGAATGTTGCATAATCTATAAAATATCATTACTATGTTATACATCTGGAACTGACGTAAGTCAACTACAAAAAAAAAAAAAAAGGAAGAAGAAGATGAAAAGACAAGAGAATGTTTTCTGAAGTAGTTTGGATTTGTGAGTCCACAAGTCCAAAATACAAACAGATCCTGAGTTAAGCAGACTACTTATGATAAGGAAATCACAAGGTTTGACTCTGGGGCTATGGGAAAAGAAAGCAGGCAAAAATATTAAAAAGGTGACAGTGCACTTGAATAAAAGAAGAACACATGGAGAATGTATGCATAAACTCTGCACACTGCAAAAAAAATTGAATGACCATTACCCAGTAATTATTTTTCCTTCTCTTGCAGGAATTGAGAAGTTCAAAGGACAATACTTCCATAGTCGAGAGTATAAGAATCCAGACAGTTTCACTGGAAAAAGAGTCATTATAATTGGCATTGGGAATTCTGGAGGAGACCTGGCAGTGGAAATTAGCCACAGGGCCAAACAGGTTTGAATTAGTAAAATTATTTACTTTGCTTCACCAAGGAAGCTGCAGGACCCAACGGAGTGTATATACCTGCTCACAGCCCATCAGGGCCAATGGCAAATGTAGGGATTGGTTTTGTTGCCTCAGTTGGCAACATCATGATTGATGATGTGACTGAGCCAGGTTCCAAGTTAAGATTTCCATCATTTATCTGGCCTCACTCTAAGGAATTTAGTTATGACCAAGGACTGTGCCCATAATCTCTCTCAGCTGTCTCTTTGGAGGGTGCCTCTGGCTTTGAAGAAGACCAAGTGATTGCTGGGAGAGCCTGTTAGAATGCAGCATCCACAGTGTGGACTACTTGTTGGCCAGCAGAAGTGCCATGCTCTTATTTTGAAGGAAAGTGTACGGGTCATTGAAAGCTTTTCACTCATAGGCTGGTAGGGGAATTTTCCTCTTCACTCTTCTTCACTCCCCAAATGAAAAAAAAAAAAAAAAAAAAGGCAGTCTAATCCTCTGAAGACAACATGGACATCAGTATGAAAAGCATCCACATTGTAGCATATGCAAGCAGCTCTCCCCAGCTTCTGCGTACGGTTAGTTAACATAGAATATCATCCACAGTAAAGCCATTTCTATGTCCTTGAGCGTTTTTTGGTTGTGTTGTTGTTGTTGTTGTTTTTGTATCATAGATTTTGAACTGGGAAGAAAGTATCTTCATTATAAATTCCTAGAAAAAGACATCATCTTTCTGGAATCATAAAGATTCATGTCTTTCTGGAATCATAACTTTTTTGGCATAGTTAAATGCCTGGTTGTTCTTCAGTAACTTTAATTAAACATACATTTTAAATTACTTTTAAAAAAGGAAGTTTAATGCCACAACTTTGTTAAATAACCTTTGCCCAGAGACTCCATTCAATAACACTTCTTCTCAGGTTTATCCCCATCTATTACCACAAAACTGATTTCATATGTTACTCCATGAATTAATTCAATAAGCATTTATTAGGAAAGAGTTATGTAAATAATAAAGGGTAAAAATGTATGTGGGTGATGTAATAAAAGAATGTTCAAAGTATGTGGTAGGGACCCAAGGCATGAGCTTTCTTTAATACCATTGGCTTGTTAAATTGTCAGCTTATAGAGAAGCTTGGCCTTATAAGCATCAATTCAGTTCAGTTCAGTCGCTCAGTTGTGTCCGACTATTTGTGACCCCAAGAATCGCAGCACGCCAGGCCTCCCTGTCCATCATCAACTCCTGGAGTTCATGCAAACTCATATCCATCGAGTTGGTGATGCCATCCAGCCATCTCATCCTCTGTCCCCCACTTCTCCTCCTGCCCCCAATCCCTCCCAGCATCAGAGTCTTTTCCAATGACTCAATCTTTGCATGAGGTAGCCAAAGTATTGGAGTTTCAGCTTTAGCATCAGTCCTTCCAATGAACACCCAGGACTGATCTCCTTTAAAATGGACTGGTTGAATCTCCTTGCTGTCCAAGGGACTCTCAAGAGTCTTCTCCAACACCACAGTTCAAAAGCATCAATTCTTCGGTGCTCAGCTTTCTTCACAGTCCAACTCTCACATCCATACATGACCACTGGAAAAACCATAGCCTTGACTAGATGAACCTTTGTTGGCAAAGTAATGTCTCTGCTTTTTAATATACTATGTAGGTTGGTCATAACTTTCCTTCCAAGGAGTAAGCGTCTTTTAATTTCATGGCTGCAGTCACCATCTGCAGTGATTTTGGAGCCCCCAAAATAAAGTCTAACACTGTTTCCACTGTTTCCCCATCTATTTCCCATGAAGTGATTTGACCGGATGCCATGATCTTCATTTTCTAAATGTTCAGCTTTAAGCCAACTTTTCACTCTCCTCTTTCACTTTCATCAGGAGACTTTATTTCCTCTTCACTTTCTGCCATGAGGGTGGTATCATCTGCATATCTGAGGTTACTGATATTTCTCCCAGCAATCTTGATTCCAGCTTGTGCTTCTTCCAGGCCAGCATTGCTCATGATGTACTCTGCATAGAAGTTAAATAAGCAGGGTGACAATATATAGCCTTGATGTACTCTTTTTCCTATTTGGAACCAGTCTGTTGTTCCATGTCCAGTTCTAAATGTTGCTTCCTGACCTGCATATAGGTTTCTCAAGAGGCAGGTCAGGTGGTCTGGTATTCCCATCCCTTGAAGAATTTTCCACAGTTGATTGTGATCTACGCAGTCAAAGGCTTTGACATAGTCAATGAAGCAGAAATAGATGTTTTTCTGGAACTCTCTTGCTTTTTCCATGATCCAGCAGATGTTGGCAATTTGATCTCTGGTTCTTCTACCTTTTCTAAAACCAGCTTGAACATCAGGAAGTTCACGGTTCACGTATTGCTGAAGCCTGGCTTGGAGAATTTTGAGCATTACTTTACTAGCATGTGAAATGAGTGCAATTGTGCAGTAGTTTGAGCATTCTTTGGCATTGGAATAAAAACTGACTTTTTCCAGTCCTGTGGCCACTGCTGAGTTTTCCCAATGTGCTGGCATATTGAGTGCAGCACTTTCACAGCATCATCTTTCAGGATTTGAAATAGCTCCACTGGAATTCCATCACCTCCACTAGCATTGTTCGTAATGATGCTTTCTAAGGCCCACTTGACTTCACATTCCAGGATGTCTGGTTCTAGGTGAGTGATCACACCATCGTGATTATCTGGGTCGTGAAGATCTGTTTTGTACAGTTCTTCTGTGTATTCTTGCCACCTCTTCTTAATATCTTCTGCTTCTGTTAGGTCCATACCATTTCTGTCCTTTATCAAGCCCATCTTTGCCTGAAATGTTCCCTTGGTATCTCTAATTTTCTTGAAGAGATCTCTGTTGTTTTCCTCTATTTCTGTGCAAGCACTGAGGAACCATAAATTGCCAAAGAACAGGGCAGCAAGAGTAGGTAGAGGTAAGGTGGATATGTTTCTGATAAAGGTTTGTGACATATGTATTATTGTCACTATTTTATATAGAGAGAACTTTTTACTATTTTTTAAATGGAAGATAATTGCTTTATAATGTATTGGTTGAGAACTTTTTAACTGCAGCTCTGAGCATTTACATTACTTATAACCTATATTTTAAAAGTTACATAGACTGTACACAAAATCATTTGATTCCTAAGACCATGCATGCTCTTTCAACTGTGACACATAAAAGTGCTTAATTATGATAGTGCTTAAGGTCACCATTGGTGAGAATACATGTATGAAGTATATGATCATCCCTCTGTAGACAGGTCACCTTTTAACAGGAGGACTTAAACAAAAAAACCATAAAACAAGGACTTCCCTGGCAGTACAGTGGTTAAGACTCCAGTGCAGAGGGTGTGTGTTCAATCCCTGGTTGGGGAACTAAGATCCCACTTGCTGCAGGGCATGAACCAAAAAAAAAAAAAGAAAACCCATGAAACAATGTACTTAAATAGCTTGCTGCTGCTACTGCTGCTGCTGCGTCACTTCAGTCGTGTCCGACTCTGTGCGACCCCATAGACGGCAGCCCACCAGGCTCCCCCATCTCCGGGATTCTCCAGGCAAGAACACTGGAGTGGGTTGCCATTTCCTTCTCCAATGCATGAAAGTGAAAAGTGAAAGTGGAGTCACTCAGTCATGTCCAACTCTTGGCGACCCCATGGACTGTAGCCCACCAGGCTCCTCCATTCATGGGATTTTCTAGGTAAGAGTACTGGAGTGGGGTGCTATTGCCTTCTCCGCTTAAATAGCTTACAACCCTGGAAACTATCTCTAGAGAGTGTTATAACATAGACAAAGTGATGCTTTTGCCAAGTAGCTGAATACCAAACTTTTATTAGCTCTGAATGTGGACTTGAGCCAGCAGATGACACAGAAAGAGTGACCAGCTCCCCTGTTGCTCTACTTGCAATTTTCAGTTTTTCCCTTAAATAACTGAAACATTTCTTAAGCACAAGCTTTGGCGTAGGTAAGACTTAGGTTAGAAATTCAGCTCTACCACTTAGTAGCTATATGAGTTCAGGCAAATTATTCATCTTCTCCATGTTTCTCATCCATTAAATGGATATAACATTACCTACCTCAAGAGGTATTTATTTATTGATCAAATAAAAATACAGATAAAGGACCTAATACAGTGACTTACAGGTTATAATTCTCAATAAATGGAAATGTTGATGATGGTATGTTGGGAACTAAAAGATGTATCTGATATACCTTCTACCTTGGAGAAAATACATTTGGAAAGACAAAAATCAGAATATACAATGTTAAATATCAGTATAATTGATGTTTTTTTGTAATAATGCAAACAATGTCAAAGGCCAAGAATAGGTTGAAGGTTTTAAATTAAATGATGTCCACTTCCTGTCAGCTTTACTGTTCCCTGATTTTAAATGAGTTGAACAGGTGATAAGTGCTAGATAAGTTCAGAAAATGAAGAGAAAATTATCAGCCAGAATGATCAGTGATATCTTATGGAGGAGAGAGACTTGATTCTGGATCTTGAAAAGGAATAAGCTTTGGAGAATTTAGGGAATAGAGGGCCTTTCAGGGAGGCATAATGACATTAAACAGAAATGCAGTGGTAGCTTACAGCAAGATATATTCTTGTTCAGTGAATATACCAATTTAATTGTAAGCTTAGTGTTTGAGAAGAAAATAGCAGGAAATTTAAATAAATAAAGAGATAGGCAGGGAATAAAAAGGCAGATTAATGAGTTTGAACTTCATCTTGAAAAAAATGAGCTCCCATTTCTTCAGAGAATGGCAAAAGCAAAAATTATTTTTTCCCCATCCCTCAGGTTTTCCTCAGCACCAGAAAAGGGGCTTGGATCCTCAATCGTGTAGGAGACTTTGGATATCCTTTTGATACAGTTTTGTCATCTCGATTTAATCACTTGCTGAAGAAGATTACTGGTGAATCAGCAGCAAATAGATATTTGGAAAAAAAGATGAACCAAAGGTTTAATCATGAAATGTTTGGCCTGAAGCCTAAACACAGGTACGTTCCAAGGCTTGGAGTTGGCAGTGATGGCCAAGGCAAAGTATAAGGGCTGTGCCCACAGGCTAACAGTAGAGCTTACCTCTACCTATACATGAAACAGATGCACAGAATCAGAGATCAGATTTCTACCTTGCCCCCACAGAAGTCCAAGATCTACTGGTCTGTAATTTTCCATCTAGAATTCTCCTTGGCATTAATCATTTTATCATTCTCCAAGGTACGAGTTCTTTTTACATGATGCCCAACAGCAACAATAAAATGGTAGTAGAGGGCAGTGCATCCTTCATTCATCTAACAAACAACTGAGCATCTGAGCCAAGCATTAAACTGGCTTGAGAATACTGAGACTCAAGACCTAATAGTAATACTAACATCTTACCTTTTTGAAGACTTAATATAAGACAGACACGGTGCTAAATGTGTTACTGCATGATCTCATTTAGTCCTCACAGTAGCCCTATAGGTTGGTACTATTTTGACCTCCATTTTGCAAATATAAAAACTGACAATTAGAGAAACTAACTTGCCCAAGATCACGTAAGCAATAAATGAGAAATGGCTAGTTCTTTAAATACTCTAACAAGAAGATAGGTGGTAGAATATGATGTTATAAAAGAAATGCATGGAGATTATGAAGGACAGAAGTCTTCACACAGAAGTGGACTGTGATAGCATTTCCAGAGGGTGATTTTAAATGCTTTTTACTCCCTCCAACTTTTAATTTTTTTAATGTTTAGATTTACTTGCTATAAAATAGTAAGTGCAATGAACACCCATATACCCTTCATTTAGACTGACCTATTATTAACAGTTCACTATATTTCCTTTCTCTCTCTTTCTGGAGGTATATAGATCCATACATATATAGTATCTATATATCCATGCATGCATTCATACATTTTTTTCCCTGAACTATTTGAGAGTAACTACTTGTAGTCAATAAGACATTTTACCCTACATTCTTTAGCATACATTGCCTAAGAAAAAGGGCATTCTTCTACATAAACATATAATTACCACACTTAGCAAACTGAACATTGATAAAGTACCATTATCTATTGATAATATATTGCATAGTCAAATTTCCCAAATTGTTTCAATAATATTTGTAGCTTTTTATTTTTGGGCCACACTGTGTGGCTTAAAGTGCAGAGTCCTAATCACTGGACCACCAGGGAATTCTTTGTAGCTTTTTTTATTTTTAAAATCTAGGATCCTGTCAGATATTACACCGTTGCATTCAGTTGTCATCTCTCTTTTATCTCTCTTAATCTGAAATTATTCTCTATTTTTTACATGGATTTTTTTTTTTTTTAAGAATTGAAGCCATTTGTTTTGCAGGAAGGACTTCAATAGTTGTTCTTCCTCTATTATATTTAGATTAAATGGTTCTGGTGCAAATACTCATAGGTTATGTTGTGCCTTCTTGGTGGGTCACATCAGGAACCAAATGACAGCAGTTTATTACATATTAATGATGTTAAATTTGATCACATGGATTTGGTAGTAGCTACCAGGTTTCTCTTCTGTAAAGATATTTTTTTCCTTTGAAATTAATCAATGGGGTGATACTTGGAGAGTGTGTTTCCCAATAAACTTTCAGCCATTTATTTGACTCAGTTATGGAAACTGTAGCATCCAAAACTTTGGGAATCACAAAAATAAACTGAGTCTTTATGAAATAATAGGAGATAGTCAAACAAATAGGGTAAGGAAGTAGCATTCTAATTATAAATACAAGGTCTTAGAATAGCAAAAAATACATTATGCTGTAAGACCTGCACATAGTTTTGTTGGGCTGGACTATTAGGCAGAGATAGAAGAGTGCCTGAGTACATCTCCAGGTTCGCTGGAGATAAATAAAATTAAAAGTTTAGAATGAAGACAGTCCAGAGCCGTCATCAAAAGGTTTTAAGCAAGTGAGTGACATAATAATAATAAATACATTTTTGAACAATCACTCCCAGAATAATGTAGAACATAGACTGAAGGGGGATGGAGCAGGAGACCCTAAAGACAACTATAACAGTTCAGGTGAAACAGAGAATGAGTGAAACAATTCTGAAGCTGTTTAAAGGAGAAAGGGTGGCCTTGGTAACCAGATGTAAGACTCACAGTTCTGTGATTTGGGCAACAGTGTGGAATTGTTAATGTTAGTGAAAAGGAGTAAGTTTGGAGAGAAAGATGAAATGATGAGGTTGGAATGAGAACAGAATCACAAACCTAAAGATCTGAGTCAAAGAATTACTAAATGCAACAAGCCAGTAATACTGTTTGAACAGACCAGTTCCTGAGAAGAGGCCAGCTCTGTCTGAACATGACAGGCTGAGGATTCTCAGAGCCTGTTAACACAGTATCCAAGGATTCAGACTGTTTTTAGAAAGGTCCAAATTCTGCAAACCTGTCATTTTTTTGTCACCTTATCCTATGCTATTTCTAGGAAACACTACTCACCATGCCCAGAGGATCTCAAGGGAGTTCATAAAAAACCATTTTGATATAAATCCTAAAGTCCTAGGCTGCAGGACCTTAGGCAAGCCACTTAACTTCTTTAGTCCTCAGTTTCCTCATCTGTAAAACCTGGATAATGGTAACTGTCCTGCCTTCTTCATAGGTTTATGTTAATATATGTAAAATCAATTTATAAATGTAAATTACTATACACACGTAGTTCATTATACAGTTTGGAAAATGATGGTTCAAGTCTACCTGGGCCTTTGAAACTAAAAGGAGGCTCAATAGGATGCTGATAACACAGTTCTGCAGACTTTCTGACATATGGATAGAAACCACTAGACTGTGGCCTTATTATGTCACCAAGAGCATTATTATTCCTTGAGAAACCATACATCTACTTTTCAAATAAGACCATCCTTCCCTTACTTCTCCAACATCTTCCCTTTCCATGCCTTCCACAGTCCAACATCTGCTCTGAGATCATCCTTATCTTTATCAAGCTGGTATGTATTAGACCCTTCCCAAATTTCATGAATAAAGGGAGACTACTGGCATATTGATTAACCACCTCAGTCAGAGCAGAATTTTACTTACACGGTAATGACTTCTCTCTCTCTCTCATGATCGCTCTCATTTCTCCTTCGTCATCATCATTCACAGAATTTTCAGCCAGCATCCAACAGTAAACGATGACCTGCCAAACCGCATAATTTCCGGCTTTGTGAAGGTGAAAACGAACGTGAAGGAGTTCACAGAGACGGCGGCCGTATTTGAGGACGGCTCCAGGGAGGATGACATTGATGCTGTTATCTTCGCTACAGGCTATAGCTTTGCATTTCCTTTTCTTGAAGATTCCGTCAAAGTAGTCAAAAACAAGATATCCCTGTATAAAAAGGTCTTCCCTCCTAACCTTGAAAAGCCAACTCTTTCAATCATAGGCTTGATCCAGCCCTTGGGTGCCATTATGCCCATTTCAGAGCTCCAAGGACGCTGGGCCACTCAAGTATTTAAAGGTAAGTGACCATGTAAGATGATTACCTAATTACTTCGCAGTATGTTTAATTATGTTTATGTTCTTGCTTATAAATAGCCAGATAGTATGTATGATTATAACAGTGCCTGGCACAAAGTTAGTGCTCAAAAATTAATTGTTGAGGGAATATAAAGTAGTAATTTATAAACCATGGACCTATAGCAAAATCTCCTGGGAAATTTTCCCAAAATAGGCATGTTTTGCTGGCGGTATTTAGTTAATAAGTCCAAGATGGAGCTGATATAAAATCATTGAGAAAATGTTCCCCAGATGATTATAATGTGCACTCCAGATTAAAATCCACTCTTTTGGATTTTAGAAAATGGATACATATTTGTGAAGCAGTCTTCTTTTATTATAGTTAGAGAAAGTCAAATATAGAAGTGCTGTGACTTGATTTCAGCAAAAAATTAAGACCTGGTAAAGACTAGTCCAGAATATAGACTATTCAGCCACTCAAATTCTTAATTTTCCCCCTTTATATTCCCTTTTTCAGAAAATTTTGGCTATGAGAACATGAGAAAAAACTTTAGGGTTTGGGATAGTAGGTTCAGTATGAATTAGCAGAATAATGTGGCTTCTAAAAGACTTAATTATACCTGACATCATTAAAAAACTATAATATCCTGGAATTTACAACATTCTTCTTTAAGTCAGACCACACTGTGGTCAGACCACACCTAAAGATATTTTAAAAGTGAAACTGGAGTACATTAAAAGGAGAGAGATAAAAATGGTTAAGGGATTTGAAAATGTGCCAGTCGAAGTACTAAAAAGGAGCTGACATATAGATTCAGGGATCAGATCTGATAGACAGAGAAGAACTATGGATAAAGGTTCATAACATTGTGTAGGAAGCAGTAATCAAAACCATCCCTAAGAAAAAGAAATGCAAAAAGGCAAAATGGTTGTCTCAGGAGGCCCTAAAAATAGCTGAGAAAAGAAGAGAAGTGAAAGGCAAAGGAGAAAAGGAAAGATATACCCATCTGTATGCAGAGTTCCAAAGAATAGCAAGGAGAGATAAGAAAGCCATCCTAAGTGAACAATGCAAAGAAATAGAGGAAAATAATAGAATGGGAAAGACTGGAGATCACTTCAAGAAGATTAGAGATACCAAAAGCACATTTCATGCAAAGATGGGCATAATAAAGGACAGAAATGTTATGGACCTAACAGAAGCAGAAGATATTAAGAAGAGGTGGCAAGAATATACACAGGAAAACTATACAAAAAAGATCTTAATGACCTAGACAACCACAATGGTGTTATTACTCACCTAGAGCCAGACATCCTGGAGTGTGAAGTCAAGTGGGCCTTAAGAAGCATCACTACTAATAAGGATAGTGGAGGTGATGGAATTCCAGCTGAGCTATTTCAAATCCTAAAAGATGGTGCTGTGAAAGTGTTGCACTCAAAATGCCAACAAATTTGGAAAACTCAGCAGTGGCCACAGGACTGAAAAAGTTCAGTTTTCATTCTAGTTCCAAAGAAGAGAAATGCCAAAGAATGTTCAAACTACCACACAATTGCACTCATTTCACATGCTGGCTAGGTAATGCTCAAAATCCTTCAAGCTAGGCTTCAACAGTGTGTGAACCAAGAAATTCCAGATGTACAAGCTGGATTTAGCAAAGGCAGAGAAACCAGAGATCAAATTGCCAACATCTGTTGGGTCACAGAAAGAGCAAAAGAATTCCAGAAAAACATACTTCTGCTTTATTGACTATGCAAAAGCCTTTGACTGTGTGAAAAGTGAAAGTTTCTCAGTTGTGTCCGACTCTTTGTGACCCTGTGGAATTCTCCAGGCCAGAATACTGGAGTGGGTAGCCTTTTCCTTCTCCAGGGGATCTTCCTAACCCAGGGATCGAAGCTAGCTCTCCCACATTGCAGGCGGATTTTTTACCAGCTGAGCCACCAGGGAAGCCCCTTTGACTGTGTGGTTCACAACAAACTGAAAAATTCTGAAAGAGATGGGAATACCAGACCACCTCACCTGCCTCCTGAGAAATCTGTAGGCAGGTCAAGAAGCAACCATGAGAACCAGACATGGAACAACGGACTGGTTCCAAATTGAGAAAGGAGTATTTCAAGGCTGTATATTGTCATCCTGCTTATTTAACTTATATGCAGAGTACATCATGTAAAATGCCGGGCTGAATGAAGCACAAGCCGGAATCAAGATTGCTGGGAGAAATATCAGTAACTTCAGATATGCAGATGACACTGCCCCAATGGCAGAAAGTGAAGAACTAAAGAGCTCTTGATGAAAGTGAAAGAGGAGAGTGAAAAAGTTGGCTTAAAACTCAACATTCAAAAAACTAAGATCATGGCATCCTCTCCCATCACTTCATGGCAAATAGATGGGGAAACAATGGAAACAGTGACAAACTTTATTTTCTTGGGCTCCAAAATCACTGCAGATGGTGACTGCAGCGATGAAATTAAAAGACGCTTGCTCCATGGAAGAAAAGGTATGACAAACCTAGACAGCATACTAAAAAGCAGAAACGTTACTTTGCTGACAAAGGTCCATCTAGTCGAAGCTATGGTTTTTCCAGTAGTCATATATGGTTGTGAGAGACCATAAAGAAGGCTGAGTGCCGAAGAATAGTTACTTTTTAACTGTGGTGTTGGAGAAGACTGTTGAGAGTCCCTTGGACTGCAAGGAGATCCAACCAGTCCATCCTAGGGGAAATCAGTCCCGAATATTTGTTGGAAGGACTAATGCTGAAGCTGAAGTTCCAATACTTTGGCCACCTAATGTGAAGAAGTGACTCACTGGAAAAGAGCTTGATACTGCATTGAAGACAGATTGAAGACAGGAGGAGAAGGGGATAACAGAGGATGAGATGATTGGATGGCATCACTGACTCAGCGGACATGAGTTTGCGTAAGCTCCGGGAGTTGGTGATGGACAGGGGAGCCTGGCATGCTGCAGTTCATGGAGTCACAAAGATCGGACATGACTGAGTGACTAAACTGAATGGATTCAGAGTTCTTATAAAATATTTCAGCTTCTTCCCTAGTGAAGACTTCATGGTAGTAGAGAAAAAGAAACAATGGTGATAAATGGCAGTGAAAACTAGTGCAGCCACTATGGAGAACAGTGTAGAGATTCCTTAAAAAACTGGAAATAGAACTGCCATATGACCTAGCAATCCCACTGCTGGGCATACACACTGAGGAATCCAGAATTGAAAGAGACACATGTACCCCAATGTTCATTGCAGCACTGTTTACAATAGCTAGGACATGGAAGCAACCTAGATGTCCATCTGTAGAAGAATGGATAAGGAAGCTGTGGTACATGTACACAATGAAATATTACTCAGCTATAAAAAAGAATGCATTTGAGTCAGTTCTGATGAGGTGGATGAAACTGGAGCCTATTATACAGAGTGAAGTAAGCCAGAAAGAGAAATACCAATACTGTATATTAATGCATATATATGGAATTTAGAAAAACAGTAAAGATGACCCTATATGCAAGACAGTAAATGAGACATTGATGGAAAGATCAGACTTTTGGACTAAGTGGGAGAAGGAAAGGGTGGGACAATATGAGAGAATAGCATTGAAAGTGTATATTACCATATGTAAAATAGATGACCAGTGCAAGTTCAATGCATGAAGCAGGGCACTCAAAGCTGGTGCTCTGGGACAACCCAGAGGGATGGGTGGGAGGGAGGTGGGAGCGGGGTTCAGGATGGTGGGACACATGTACACCCATGGCTGATTCATGACAATGTATGGCAAAAACTACCACAATATTGTAAAGTAATTAGCCTCCAATTAAAATAAATAAATTTTTAAAAAGATTAACAACAACAAAAAAAAGCTTTTCCAGATTTCCCCAAAGTTCTTTCTTTTAATTTTTTGGCCATACCACGGGGCACATAGCATCATAGTTCCCCAGCCAGAAATCAAACCTGTGCCCCCTGCATTGGAAGCATGGAGTCCTAACCACAGGGACTACCAGGGACATCCCAGAGTTCTTTCATTTCTTAATTCTTTAATTCTATCCAGTAGATTGTGTACTCCTTGAGCGCTGGACCAGCAATCCAATGCAAGTAACCCATTAAGTTGGCTAATTCCAGTCATATTAAGTGGATCTTTTAAGTGGTCAATTAAGTAAGAGGAAAAAGTTGCATTAAAATAAGCCACAGCACCTTAATATACTTTGAACAAACAACTGAGACGCTTCCAGAACAAGTGAACTATTGAGAGGATTAGGGAAAAAGCATTTGGAAGATTCTGCATTATGGCTGTGGGATTAGGGGATTTTAGGGGAATTGTATAAAAAGCCCAGTTTTCTATGCCAGCAGAGCTTAGTGCTAATTCCTCCAGCTTTCTTTTAACACTCGGAAGGAAGGAATCATCAGAGAATCCCTATAAATTTATCAAACTTCCAAAAAGAACCGTGAGTTTTTTCTAATATTCATAACCCTACACTCTACCTACCAAACTCTTGCCTTTCTCATCTCTGAATTCTACCCTCACTGTGCTGATTTTAAGCCTTTAGAATCAGTTAATTTCACACATGCCCAGCTCAGCCTGTCTTCTTGCCTGATGTGTTCTTTCCTACCAAGTCCCATTTCCCTTCTTCCTTTGTTCTCTAAAATTACTATTCTCTTGTTAAGGAAATATTACACGCTTTTGTAGAACACTGAGTCTTCTTGCTTGCCTTGACCAAAATCTAGTTTTATTTTATCTTTGTCTCTTTTGTAACCTCTCAAGGATTCTACTTTCATTTAGTAACTTTCTTCCCTTGCAAACCATATGAAATGATACAATTCTCTGGATCACAAGGAGGCATTATGTCACAGCATGGCATTCAAGTTCCTTCACAAATTGGATACAGGCTGCGTTTTCATGCCTATCTTTCACTACTTTTCCCATATATCCTATCATCTTCTAGATCTTCTAGCTGACTTACCCACTAAGCAGCAAACACAGCAGGTAATATGTTGAAAGCTCTTTGTTTTCCTGGCTGCAAGCTGGGTCCTCCTTGCAGGGCACAGGCTTCTCTAGTCGTGGTGCGAGGGCTTAGCTGCTCGGCTGCATGTGGGTTCTGAGTTCCCTAACCAGGGATTGAACCCACATCTCCTGCATTGGAAGACAGATTCTGAACCACTAGACCACCAAGGAGGTCCCCTGAAAGTTCTTTAAATAAAAGAATCAAGTTTATTTGCCTTTGTCTTCCAAGACTAGACCAATGCCTAGCACATGAGAGGCAGCTAATAAATCTCTATTCAGTGAATGCAAGTTCAGCTTTGGTGGTTTTCTAAACTCTACAGTTGTTCCGTCCCTAAGTCATGTCAGACTCTTTGCAACCCCATGGACTGTATAGCACACTGGGCTCCACTTTGGAGTTGGGTTTAGAGTTGCGTACAACCAAGGGAGGAAATGAACAGGCTTTTTCTACACAAATAAGGAGTAAAGGGGAAGGCATATAAGACAGAGAAAACAGCAGAAGCAAAGGCGTAAGGTATGAGTACCTTTAGAGTTGGCTCAAATTTTCCATATGGCATAGTGCCTATAAATTCCTGGCATAAAGCTAATCATTGAAATTGAGAGTTTCCATGTTAAGTACTATCCTACCTTTGTCTAGCCATGTCCTTGGTGTTGGTGTTAAATTCCTGCTACTGGAACTCTTTGTGCATTGGTGCATAAATTTATTTGTTAAGACTGGATATTATGAGTTGCCTTTGACTTTGCCTCTCACTCTCACCAAATAAAAAAGTTTATAAGGTAAGGTTTATTTCCCAAAGGACTTAAGGCATAAAATAGATTGACAGGTTATTTTTACTTCCTTCTTTCTGTGGTATAAAGCCTCTTTGTGACTGAGTACAAGTACAGACGTGTTTCCCATCATCCTCCCACCCTTTTACTTTGAACCTAATTTTTCATATACCTTTTATCATTTTCTCATGTCCACATCTCATTTCCCAGTTGAAAGACTATTTTAGGGAGGAGGAAGATATTGGTTGGGAAGCAGATTAGGAGAAATTTCCTCCAAAGACAAAGTGGGAAACATTAAGCTACCGAAGTTAATATGGTTATATTCTGATGGTGGAAGGGTAAGGTGATCAAAACTGCATGTGTAACGTCCTTGGTACAGAAAACTAGCCTGTATTCCTTTGAATTCTCCATAGCATGGTAATTGTTAATAGGATTATTATTCACACTGAGGTAATTTTACACTTAAAATTTTTTTTTTCCTCTTTAGGGTTAAAGACATTGCCCCCACAAAGTGAAATGATGACAGAAATAGCTAAGGTTCAAGAGGATATGGCAAAACAGTAAGAATTCTCCCAATTTTTCCCACTCAATTCTTAATAAGAGCAATGTTGTTGTACTATATTTATTTTCCTTGTGTTCATTTAAGGATTTAGATATTTTGAAGGAAAGGAAATAATAGTTTGTGACAACAGAATAGAGAAATACCACCAAATGATTTGAGTATGGATGGGAAAGGAGAGAAGAGCTTAAGAAAATCCTATGTGTAAGGTCTAAAAGAAAAGTCAAGTAGGAAAAAGCACATGGAGGGGAAAGCAGGTATGTGATTTTGGCAAGAATTACTTGAAGGGCTGTTAGAGCTGCCAGAGAAAGGAGGGGCAGCAATGAATTAATGAGGGGTAGATATGGTCAAATTACAAATCTGTAGGTAGACTTGCAGTTCTGCAGAGGTCATTTGCTGGCTGGCCTGTGACAGCATACTCAGGCCACAGTAGCTCTTGGTATGAACAGTCTATATGATCTGGGAAGGTGGTACCATCAGCTAGCTGCTTAGTGCTTATTTAGCAATCTGAATTTCAGAACTTAAACTTATTCACCGGGGGATTTTTATTTGAACAAAGTTGATGTTGATCAAGTCCTAAAAGTCAGAGAGGCACAATCACCCCATGCCCAAAGATGTGGTTATATGATTATACCAGTGTAACCCTCCCTTCTGGGAGGAAGAGAAAGTTTTTATTTAACCCTGATACACTTTCTAGGTTGCCCTCCTGTTTTCCTCCTTCCTTTCACTGCCAAACTTCAACAGTAGAAACATTCTGTATTACTTGCTCTAAATTGACACCCTTTTCTCCCTCCATTGTAACTTCCATCCTTATTCCTGCAATTGCTCTCTTAAGAGTCATCCATGAACAACTTAATTTTTCTTTCACTACTGACTTTGGTGCTTTTCAACACCTCTTCCTTCTTGGAGTGCTTTCTTTCCCCGGCACTATTTATTATTTTTATTATTAATTATATTATTATTGGGCTTCCTAGGTGGCTCAGATGGTGAAGAATCTGCCTGCAGTGCAGGAGACTTGAGTTCCATCCCTGGGTTGGAAAGATCCCCTCGAGAAGGGAATGGCCACCCACTCCAGTATTTTTGCCTGGAGAATTCCATGGACAGAGGAGCCTGGTGGGCTAGAGTCCATAGGGTCACAATATTATATTATTTAAATAATTTATATTTATTATTTAGTATGTATTTATTATCAAATATTATATTTATATCATGTATTATATTTATTATATTATTTAAATATATTTATTATTACCCCATTTCAATTTTCCTCCTTTCTTTCCTTTGACTTACCTTCCGACTGTGAGTTCCTAAGGATAATATTTAACTTTTATTGAGGGTCAACTTTGTGCAAATACTAAATGTTTTACATGTATGAGTTTATTTAATTCTGGAAACAATCCTACAAAGCAGGTACTAGCGTAATCTCTGTGACATCTTCCTGAATACTACAGCTGTTGACCCACTACATGCCTGTAAACCCATGAGCTAACATAACACCCATAAGGGAAAGCTCTCAAATTATTTCCTGTCTTACCTTCTTCTCTTCTAAACTTTAGTCCCATTTCATAAATTCCTTTGCCTATCTATCAGTTCCTCAGGAATTCTATCTTACCAGTTCTATTTCAAATTTATTTTCTATCATTTTTCCTGCCCTGTTTTTTATAGTTTCTTTTGGCATTTCTATTTTTATTTTTTTAAAAAAATTTTTCGCTGTACAGCATGTGGGATCTTAGTTCCCGGACCAGGGATTGAACCCATACTCTCCTTCCCCCCTCTCTCCTCCCCTTGCATTGGAAGTGCAGAGTTTTAACCACTGGGCTGCCAGGGAAGTCCCTTTTCCTGTCCTTTTTGGATTTCTAGTAAGCCCATCTAATCGCAGTTAACCTGACTTGACTTTTCTCTTATTTCTTTTCTGCCCCACTGTTCTTTCTTTCTTTTTTTCTTTTTATAGAAAGTAAAAAGAGAAAGGCATCAATTAGCTCTTTAAATCCCACTGGCTTCCCCGATGGCACTAGCAGTAAAGAACCCACCTGCCAGTGCAGGAGATGTAAGAGATGTGGGTTCAATCCCTGGGTTGAGAAGATCCCCTGGAGGAGGGCACGGCAACCCCCTCCAGTATTCTTGCCTGGAGAACCCCATGGACAGAGGAGCCTGGTGGGCTACAGTCCCTAGGGTCGCAAAGAGTTGGACACGACTGAAGCAACTTAGCATGCACTTTTCACATAGGTATTGTACTGTTATCACATTTTCTCTCCCAAAAGCCCATTTTGCTCTTCAAATCTGCACTTGCCATAATCATTCCATCTGGCTCCATTTGGAGGAGCCTTGTAGGATAAGTCATCCTCCCCCTCCTTTCAGGATTCCAAATTAATGTTGGTCCTGGGAAGTCCTGCCCTTTGGACTCTACTACCACCTCCCTCATGAAACAACTGAGGATCCCAAACTTGAGAATTTTTGTGGTGGGTTCTTTCTGACAACATCGGAGTCCTCTGTATCTCGATCTGCTATGTTTGCTTCCATATATCCACCCTTATTTTCTACAACATTCTTCCTCTGCTGTAGGTAGTGCCCACGAATATTCTGTGCTCACATTCTATACTCATTCTTGCTTTCTTCCTTTACTGTGCCATTCCCTTGACTTGTAATGCTCTCCTCTTTGTTCTCCCTTTATCTATTTCTTCCACATCCTTCAAAAACTTATCATAGCTCTGTTTCAACTACCCTCCTCTACATTTCTATATTTATCAGCCTAAAACCACATGATTTAACAAAGTCTTAAATTCTTCTCTGTTTCATATGTACCTATCTACTCCAGTAGATTATAAGGTCCTTAAGGATAGAGACAGTGTCTTTTCTTTCTTCTCTGTTTTCTATAGTTCCTATCCCAATATTGAGCCAATAGCAGATACTCAAAAAGCACTGATTGATTGAATTGTTAATAGGCCATGGTTTCTGTCTTCTCTGCTTCAGGTATGTGGAAAGCCAACGCCATACCATTCAGGGAGACTATATAGGTACCATGGATGAGCTTGCTGATCTGGTGGGCGTCAAGCCCAATCTTCTGTCCCTGGCCTTCACTGACCCCAAACTGGCATTCCAGTTATTTTGGGGACCCTGTACTCCAATCCAGTATCGTCTACAGGGTCCTGGAAAGTGGGATGGAGCTCGAAAAGTGATCCTCACGACACAAGATCGGATCAAGAAGCCACTAATGACAAGAATAGTTGAAACCGATAATTCTAACACTTCGACAATAACAATGGCCAAGGTTATGCTGGCTGTTGTTTTCGTTGCCATAGTTATGACCTATCTGTAGCTGTTCCGTTCTCATGTTTGTCCCAGTTTTTTTTGAAAGCTGAATCTACAGATGCCTTTGGAGCCTGACAAGATTGAACAACGTTCACTGCCCAAAAAGAGATATTTCATATTGCCCAGAAATCTACTTTTCTTTCTCTTTCCAAAGCATTCATTCTTTTTCCTCTTTTCCCTTCAGTGAAATCTCAGCATTTCATTTGTACTGACTTACTTCCCTTACTCTTATGACTCATTACTTTTTTCCTCCCAGTAATTCCTGGACCATGAGCTTAGATACTCTTTTAGTCATCTTTGTTTCTCTTTAGCAGAATTCCTGGCATGTGGCAGGTACTTAATAAATGTGTGCTGTCATTTACCAAATATTATGGTGGGGAATATAAGCCAATATCTACATAAGAAATGGGGACTCCATGTAACTGTGCTTCTGACAGTATTTTCTACTAGAAGCTGAATCTTTTGTTGTTTTTAATATATAACTAAATGTATTTTTCCTGAGAGATAAGAGAAAAAATTGTCTTATAATTGTTGTACACACCTAAGATAAGATATATAGATACTTAAACATTTTGTTTCACTATCTATTCACTAGTATATCTGATACCTGGTCATTTTTATTCTTTTCCCCTAAGTAACACATCTCTATTTTCTCAATGAGAACTACCTTCAACTATCTAAGCTCATGGACCATTCTAACAATCTAGCAGCTGCCAACAGGCTCAATCTGACTGGAAAAACTGAGATTTTTAAATTAGTGGTCCAGTCCTTTTTGATCTCTCAGTTCTCATATTAGGATACAAGACTTTATCTTAGGAACGGTGCTAAGTAGTCATCAACTGCGATAGTATGAGGTACAAATGTGACTAGGTTTCCTCCCCCATCCCCCAGCTCCCACTTTCTTCCCTCCATACCCTCCCACACACAGAAAGGCAAGGTGATTCAAAGAGGTCAGTTATGTAATAAATTAAAAATGATGATAACTAAATACAGGGGTATTCTACTTTTAACAGTTATGTCAGAAATTGCAAGTTGTGAAAAACAAAGCAAATGAAATGAAAACCAGGGACTCCAGTTTATGTCCAAGAGCTGCTGTTGATTCTGTTTTCTCATCCATAGAAGAGTTGCTCTGTTTTTGTGCCTCAGAGAAGTTAACTAAGTGTTAATTGTTGGGCACATGGAATTTCATGAAGAAAGGTACTGGATGGACTAATCAGATGTGTGTTCATAAAGATGCTGTTGTGTGATACATTTTGGGATTGCTGTCTATTCCTTAACAAAAGAATAAGTTTGAACAACTGAAGAAACAACATTAGAAATTATTTTCTTTCCCAATATAAATAAGAGAACCAGCAGTGTGAGAACTACAACTTCTTCTTAATTGTATCACTATTAATATTTGCACAATTCCCTGCTATTTTGCCTGTGGAAAAACTTTTTAAGAATGAGAAGGCCTTTTGCCTTCCGGGATTCTTGTGATACTTGGGATTTATCCTCTATTAAAATGGACCTAGTATCTTTTTTTTAAATTGGAGTAGTTGCTTTACAATATTTTGTTAGTTTCTACTGTACAGCAAAGTGAATCAGCTATATGTATACATATGTCCCCTCTGTTTTTGGATTTTCTTCCCCATTTAGGTCACCACAGAGCACTGAATAGAGTTCTTTTTGCTATACAGTAAGTTCTCTAAAATGGACCTAGCATTTTCTAATCTGTAGACTATTCTAGTGCAAGAGTAAATGAAAAGCCACTTCTTTTTCATTGCCTTCTTTTAACATATACATTTTCCTCTTTTAGCATGTAAGTTTGTTGAATTAATAGTCCTTTGACAACATAATTCCTACTTATCAGTAATAAATACTCCACTTTCCTGTTTAAATCAAAAGCATGTACTTTTAAGTTGATTGATTCTCTCACTTTATGTATAATATGAAAGTTTACCAAAAAAAAAACAAACAAAAAAAAACCCATCATCGTAAACCAAGCTAAAAGTCAGATGTGAATACGAAAGTGAACTCAAAACAAACTCAAGATACAAAGCCCTAGTTACTGATTTTGTTGTCGTCCTTTAGTCACTAAATCATGTCCGACTCTTTTGACCCTATGGACTGTAACCCACCAGGCTTCTCTGTCCATGGGATTTCCCAGGCAAGAATACTGGAGTGGGTTGCCATTTCCTTCTCCAGGGGATCTTCCCACCAGGGATCAAATCCATATCTTCAGTGTCTCCTGGATTGCAGGTGAATTCTTTGCTGCTGAGTCATCTGGGAAGCCCCAGTTACTGATTCAGTTCAGTTCAGTCGCTCAGTCGTGTCCGACTCTTTGCGACCCCATGAATCGCAGCACGCCTGGCCTCCCTGTCCATCACCAACTCCCAGAGTTCACTCAGACTCACATCCGTCGAGTCGGTGATGCCATCCAGCCATCTCATCCTCGGTCGTCCCCTTCTTCTCCTGCCCCCAATCCCTCCCAGCATCAGGGTCTTTTCCAATGAGTCAACTCCTCCCATGAGGTGGCCAAAGTACTGGAATTTCAGCTTTAGCATCATTCCTTCCAAAGAACACCCAGGGCTGATCTCCTTTAGAATGGACAGGTTGGATCTCCTTGCAGTCCAAGGGACTCTCAAGAGTCTTCTCCAACACCACAGTTCAAAAGCATCAATTCTTCGGCGCTCAGCTTTCTTCACAGTCCAACTCTCACATCCATACATGACCACTGGAAAAACCATAGCCTTGACTAGATGGACCTTTGTTGAC
The DNA here is from genome assembly GCF_014754425.2 of Oryx dammah. Classification (NCBI taxonomy): domain Eukaryota; kingdom Metazoa; phylum Chordata; class Mammalia; order Artiodactyla; family Bovidae; genus Oryx; species Oryx dammah. The sequence goes on from NW_024070212.1 coordinate 21,473,000, forward strand.
AAAGTAATGTCTCTGCTTTTGAATATGCTATCTAGGTTGGTCATAACTTTCCTTCCAAGGAGTAAGCGTCTTTTAATTTCATGGTTGCAGTCATCATCTGCAATTTACCACATCTTTCTTTTGTAATAATATTAAAAAGTAATATCATTTTCTTAATTATATTATACAAAAAAAAAAAAAAGAGAGAGAGAGAAAGCTTTTTTGTAGTACCAGAAAGTAAGGAAGTGCTCAAAAAGCAAACTGGTGGGAGTATGTCATAGGGACACAGGAACGAACTGAAAACGGTCCCAGTGGCCAAAGCTGAATAACAGTATAAATAATCTAGTGATCTCGAGTGGCCTAGGCCTGCAGCAGCTTGAAATAGGGTTTTGTTTCCCAGCCAGAGATTAAAGCTGGATCATGATGTTGAAAGCACCAAATCCTAGCCACTAGGCCAGTTGTCAGTGACAAGGCCCTGGCTCTTCAGCTTTGCATAAAAGAATTCCCACAAAGAGAGCAAGTAGTGAAACCAGTATTTATTAGGAAGAAAAAGAGTACCATATGTGTGGATAAATACATGGACACACTTAGAGAGACAGTCCCTAAGCTGTGCCTTCGTGGCAATTTGAATTATTTTTATGCGGCATTTCTTGTAGTTTCTTTTAGCCATTCGTTTTGATTTGCCTGGATCGGTGTCAATATTTGGTATATCTCAGATCCTCCCATGTGTGCCAAGATGGATTCTATGGAAAAGGCCTATGGGTGAAGCATCCCTTAGCACTCCCCTTCAAGGGGACTTTCTGTGAATGTGTGGTCAGGAAGGTCTCCTGACTTCAAGAATGAGAAATACAGGGCCTGGGCAGGGCTCAGCCTCCTCCTTTGAAAAGATATTCTTGTTTTGGTGTTTCAGTCCACAGGGAATAAATCTCCAATCACTTCACTGGGTGGGGTGGGGGTGTGGTAATCTATCTCCTGCCTCAGTAGTAGTGGATTATAATATAAAGTATAAAAAATGCCCATGAGTCCATACTGATATAAATAAGTGATTGAGTAATAAATAGGGCAGAATAGACAAAACTCCCATAGGAAGAATTTCAAATATTTACATAACTACACTACCCTCAAGGAGTGTGGAATCATAATTACGCATTCCTTAAGTATAGGCTGTTCCTTCCAAAGAGAACAATATGAAAAGGGGGAGAATTAACTTCGCAGTGGAGAAATCAGACAAACACTACCTCAACTGGGTGATCAAGATTAACATCAACAGTGAAGTCATGTTGACAGTATGTACTCTTGATATGATGTGATGAGAAAGGTACTTTACATCTATGGTCTTCCTCCCTAAAACCATAACCCAGTCTACCCATGAGAAAAACATCAGACAAACCCACGTTCAAGAATATCTTACAAAATGCCTGACCATCTCAAAACTGTCAAGCTCATAAAAGAAAAAGGAAGGTCTGAAACGGCTGTAGTATAGAGGAGCCTAAGGAGACCGGATGTCTACATGTAATGTGTCTTGGATGGGTCTTGGAAAATAAAAAGGACAAGTAACAGAAAATGGAAGAAGTGTTAATAAACTATGGATTTTGTTTAATAACAGTGTCCTGATTGGTTTATTGGTTGTGACAAATGTGCCACAGTAATGTAAAATGTTAACAATAAAATAAATTGGATGTGGGATATACAGGAACCCTATACTATCTTCCCAAGTTTTTCTTAAAACTTTTCTAAAAATTTTAAATTATTAAATAAAAAAGAAACATATTCCTTTGGTTCAGGATTTGACCCAGAGCCATAATCTAGTGAAATTTTCTCAGGGGAGAAGTTATATTGGACAGTACCATTCATTTAAATTACTATCTTTTCCCTTGATTAGTCTACAAATTAAGCTGTTTTAATAAAGCACACTATAACTTACTATAGCAATTTTTTTCCTTTGCTGAGTAAGTATAGGCTACAGTTGTAGAGAGGAGAAAATGGTAATATAAGGTCAAAAGACACATTTTCTTAAAATACTCAGTTAATTTCTTTCTTGTAGCTGAATATATTAAGACAGTCATCTCCACTAGCAAATTGTATGATATATTAATGACAAGTACATTCATGAATGAGATAATTTTACTCAATATTGGATCTCTGCATTGTTAATTTTATCAATAGTAATATAAAATATACTATATAAACATCCTCCAGACTGCTTATTGGAATTTACCAAAGTGCTGTGTTTTCACCATGCTTCTATATACACTCTCATGCTGTACCCGCCTCTTGTTACATGTTCCAGCCTATTTCATATTTCACCTTCAAGATTCACTTTATCTGTTATCTCTTCCAGAAATCTCTTGATTTCCAGGATGAAACTGGTGACTGCACCACACTTGGTATCTTGCTCAATTATACATGATGAATATCACAGTCACACTACATAATATCAATTGTTTCCCTCACCAAGTTCTTCTTTGAACTAGTAAATTCCTTCAAGGAAGATACTTTATAATTAATTTGTATGTTCCTATGGCAACCCACTCCAGTACTCTTGCCTGGAAAACCCCATGGACGGAGGGGCCTGGTGGGCTGCAGTCCATGTAGTCACTAGGAGTCGGACACAACTGAGCGACTTCACTTTCACTTTTTACTTTCATGCATTGGAGAAGGAAATGGCAACCCAGTCCAGTGTTCTTGCCTGGAGAATCCCAGGGACAGGGGAGCCTGGTGGGCTGCCGTCTATGGGGTCGCACAGAGTCGGACATGACTGAAGTGACATAGCTTAGCAATGCCCAATATAGTGTCTGAAACATGGTAAGACCTCAGTAAATTAGTGATTAGTTAATTAAATAAATTCAACATGGGAGATAACAGTATGAGTTTTTTAAAAAGTAAATAAAATAGTGAATAATACTTTACCATTTTATTAAAAAGTGATCAGGAGATTAAGGGGTTCTTAACACTTTGAAATGTTTGTGGGCCAAGCACGTATAAATCTTTGATCTGAGTCAGTAGGTCATCTCTAATATTCCATTTGGTTTGAAACACAAGTGATATGTCTTATCTATAACTTATTTCCTTGATCAAACGCAGGGTTTAAAAAGTCAATCTCAGCACAGGAAAGAAGATGAGGGACATGTCTTCCTTGATCCTGCTTGCTGTCCTGGTCCTCACTACTGGTTTTTCACGTTTTGTCACATTCCCCACCTTCTTTAAAGCACCCACTATCTCTTCTGTTTGAAGTTATTTAGAGACCTCCTGTTTACTCTTCATTCAGGGAAGATTTGGGCACCAAGCTTTCTACCTTTCTCTCTATATAATTACTCCTGTAGTTGATTTTTTCAGCAGTTTTTTTTTAACCTCAATTTTTTATTGATATATAACTGACATGCATTATGTTAGTTTCAAATGTACAATATAATGATTTATGCATATATTATTAAGTGATCACCACAGTTAGTATAGTTAAGATCTATCACCACAAATAGTTAATAAAAATTTTTTTCTTGTGGTGAGAACTTTGAAGATCTACTCTGTTAGCAACTTTCAAACGTACAACAGAATATTGTTAATTATAGTCACCATGGTGTACGTTATATCCCCAGGACTTATTTTACAACTGGAAGTATTTACCTTTAGGGGCTTCTCTGATGGCTCAGGCAGTAAAGAATCCACTATGATTCCCATGCCTGGAGAATCCCCATGGACAGAGGAGCCTGGCAGGCTATATAGTCCATGAGGTTGCAAAGAGTCAGACATGCCTGAGCCACGACCTCCTTCACCCATTTTTCCCATGTCCTGCCTCTGCCAACCACCAATCTTCTCTGTGCATCTGTGAGTTTAAGTGTTTTATTTTCTAGCTTCCACATATAACTGAGATCATATGCAATTTCTCTCTTTGTCTTACTTATTTCGTTTAGCATAATGCCTTCAAGGTCCACGTTGTCGCAGAGGCAAGATTTCCTTTATTTTTATCGCTAAATACTATACCATTGTGTATATATACCACATATTCTTTATTTCTCCACGAATGGACAGTTTGGTTGTTTCCATGTTTTGGCTATTGTGAATAATGCTGCTATGAACATGGATGTGTGACCTTATCCTGTAGTTGATTTCCACAATTATGTAAGTAACACTTTCACCCATCCAATGTGTTAGTTAGGATTAGTAACAGTAACCCAAACCAACAGTGGGTTAAACAAGGTTAAAGTTTATTTCTGGAGGAGGATAGTCCTGAAACGGTATAGCAGCTCCACAGCATCTCTTTCTGCTCCACTATCAGCCTATGGCTCTGTCTTATGGGCCAAGATGGCTGCTGGAGCTCCAGCCATTATATGGACATTCTACACAAAAGGAAAGAAAAATATAGTTTCCTTTTCTCTTAAGGCAACTTCCTAGGAGAACATTGCCTTCCACAGAACATTGCCACTTGGATCTCATTGGGAGAATTTAGTCACATATATCTAGCTACCAGAGAGGCTAGGAGATGTGTCCTTATACAGAAAGGCAATGTGCCCAGGTAAGAATCAAGATTCTGATATTAAGGAGGAAGGGAGAATAAGTGTTGCAGTAGACCTTTACCACCTGGCCTCTCAGTTCAATGACCTTCTCACCCCAATGACCTTCTCACCCCAATGATCTTATAATCTATCTATGTCATTATCATCAAAACCTTGATTTCAAGTATCTTACTCTCCGAAAACATCTCTTATCTTTCCAGGACACTCACTCCAGTACTCTTAACTCCAACAGTTTTTCGACTCCCTGTGTGCCCTCCATCAACCTCCTCTTTTTTTGGTGGGCGGGGGAGGGGGGGTGCGTTGTTCTGGGTCTTTGTTGCTTTGTGTGGGCTTTTCTGTCTCTAGTTGCTTCAGGGCAGGGCTGGGCTACTCTTGGTCTCAGTGTGAAGCCTCTCACTGCAATGGCTTCTTGTGTTGCAGAGCACAGGCTCTAGGCCGGCAGGCTTCAGCAGGTGTGGCACATGGGCTCAGCTGCTCTGCGACATGTGGGATATTCCCATACCAGGGCCTGAACCCATGTCCCCTGCATTAGCAGGCAGATTCTTAACCATTGGACCAGCAGGGAAGCTCCATCAACCTGTTCTATCTTCACTTCTTAACCCACCTGGTCTAAAACCCATGGTCCAACATTAAATCCATACCCTACCACGCACTCTCAATTCCTTTGCCCTTTCCCCCATACTTGCTTGAGTATTACCTTTGTTGTGTGTCTTCACTAAAACACTCAAATATGGCGAGAGAAAAATACCACCTGACATCTTAAATTCATGACTACTGAACCTTGCTTCTTTTTTCTCTAAGATAGAAGCAATCAGAAGATTTTCACATCTTTCTACTCAGTGCCTGAGGTTTGTAATGAGGGCTAGTTATATAGGCACCCTCTGCCTAGCATATATCAAAATTCCAGGCTCCCAAAAGGAAAGCAGGTGTTCAATATAAAACACATGGTTAGACTTCAATGGTTGAGAATCCACTTGATAATGAAGGGGACATAGGTTCGATTCCTGGTCTGGGAATATTCCACATGCCACAAGGTAACTAAACCCATGCACCACGACTACTGAGCCTGCACTCAAGAGCCCATGCTCTGCAACAAGAGAAGCCACCATAATGAGAAGCCCTGTGCCCTGCAACTTGAGAGTAGTCCCCGCCCACCATAACTAAAGAAAGCCTGGACATAGCAGTGAAGACCCAGCACAGTCAAAAACAAAAAGAAATAAATATAATAGATTCCATAATTCACAGAAAATGGACAAATTCCTTTACAAGCATAAAAAAAAAAAAACAAAAACCACATGGTTATACAGTTTAGTCTCAGGGAGCTACTCTTATCAGGGTGGTAAGAACCCTCCCAAAATCCAAATTCTCAGGCGCCAGACATGGCTTAAGGATGCAAGCTGGCCTTCCTGAGGATAAACAGTCTCAGGCCTGGAGTCATACCCTCCTTGAGAGGGCAATACCTACATAAGTTATTTGGAAGTTTTCTGTACAGGAGATTTATTCCCCATATTCTGGTTGGTTTTAATTCTTTATTTTGGGGGATATGGGAAGCACTATCATGGTTCCAAGAGTCAGCTGACCCTTACCTGCATATTGCCTTTTATTAAGAGTCCCCAATACTGGTCTCCAGACTCTTGCCTGGCCCAGTGTTTCTCAAAATTTGGCTCTTGAGCCAGAAACATCAGCATCATCTGGAATGTGACAGAACTTCTCAAATCCCACCCCAGACTTACTGAATCAGAAATTTTAGTAAGCCCTCCTACTGCATGGTAAATTTTAAGAACCACTGGTTTAGCCAGATAGTGAGGAAGACCTGTATCCACTCTTTCTGTCAGGCTTCAAACTGATCCTGAGGTCTCCACTATCTGCCAGAACCAATAGATGAAAGGATGGTTAGAGGTTAGGATGGGAGTGGTGTGGAGTCAGGGTATATTCAAACTAGCATCTTCCCTTCCTTGTGGATTGTAAATAAACTTATTTTAAAGCTCTCTTCAGAGCATTCTTTTTCTCTATTTCTTTGGGGCAAATTCTCTCATTTGAAGAGTCTTCTTACGAAAGATCATAGCACTGGACATCTGTGTTTTACTATTTGGATTGCTTTAGTAACTTTTTACATTTTCTGGGGCGGGGGGTGGGGAACAGATGTCATTCTTTCATAAAAGTTGAAAAACTAAAACAAAGATTTCTTACATAACTTTTGCCCAAATTCCCTAAAGGCAAGACTTTACATACCAACAAAGGAACAAGGAAATTAACATTCATATAACATTGTTAACTAAACCGCGTATTCAACGGTCACCACTTTTCCCACCAATTTCCTTTTTTTGTTCCAGGATCCTATATTACATTTAGTAGTTATGTATCCTTAATCTCCTCTAATCTTCATCAGTTCTTCAGTGTTTTGTTGTCTTTCAGGACCTTGACAATTTGAAAGACCTAAGTTCCATATTTTATTTCTGATTTCTTTACTTTATACCTAATGTTGGTTTTCGATTGCAGGATCCCACTTAGACTATCACATGCCCTTTATTATTAGGCTGCTTTAGACTGTGACAGTCTCTTACACTTTCCTTGTTTTCGATGGTCTTGACAGTTTTGAGGAGTACTAGTTAAGTATTTTGTAGCTGCTGCTGCTGCTAAGTCGCTTCAGTCGTGTCCGACTCTGTGACCCCATAGATGGCAGCCCACCAGGCTCCCCCGTCCCTGGGATTCTCCAGGCAAGAACACTGGAGTGGGTTGCCATTTCCTTCTCCAATGCATGAAAGTGAAAAGTGAAAGTGAAGTCACTGAGTCATGTCCAACTCTCAGCGACCCCATGGACTGCAGCCCACCAGGCTCCTCGGTCCATGAGAGTTTCCAGGCAAGAGTACTGGAGTGGGGTGCCATTGCCTTCTCTGAGTATTTTGTAGACTATCCCTTAATTTGTGCTTGTCTGATATTTTCCCCTCATGATTAGGCTAGGGTTTTGCTTTGTCAGGAGGAAAACTACAGAAATGAAGTGCTATTCTCATCACATCACACCAAGGGTACTATTAATCACTTACCTCTAATGATGTTAACCTGCTGAGCTTGTGTTTGTTAAGTTTCTCCACTGTAAAGTTATTCTTTTTTTCCTTTTTTTCCAAACTGTATTCTTTGGAAGGAAGTTACTAGGCTCTGCCCATACTTAAGGGTTGAAGAGTTATGATCCATGTCCTTCAGGGCAGAGTATCTACATAAATTTTTTTATAGTTCTTCTGTATGGGAAGAATCCTCTCCCATGTATTTGTTTATTCAATTATTTATATCAGTATGGATTCATGGATATTTATTTCATAACATGGGTTATAATCCAATACTACATTATTTATTCCATTGCTCAAATTATTCCAGCTTTAGCCATTCGGAACTGTTGCACTGCTGCCTCTGACATACCCTCATTAGTTTTTTTAAAGCACTTCTTCACTTTCTCGCACTACAAGATGCTCCAAACTCATCCTGTACATTCCCTGTCCCAGTTTTAGGAACAGCCATTTCTCTCAGGAGTCCTGGTTACTCTCACTAGAGAATGGTATTAGAAATCAGAAACTTTGTGTTAAGTGTGCTCATTGCTACTGGGGTATCATTGCTTCCAGGCCCTTCAGTGGACAGAGCTTGGAAATATGTGTATATTAACTCATGAATACACAATTATTTCTATACTTATCCATCTATGTCTACACTAAGCTAAATATGACTTCACACTAATGAGAGAGTTAAAGCTTATGCAGACTGATAGGGAGTCCAAGGCCCCTTGAGGAGGAGGCAAGCATTCTTTCAGATATTCTTTTGCCTTAGTCACGTAGGATATGTTTCCCTTAAGCCCTATATAAATATTGCAATGATATATCTTACTCATGGGAATGCTTTTCTCAGGCTCTGAGTTAATGACTGTAATTATAACAATATATCTTGACTGGAATTTTGTTCTTTCTCAAGACTGGCACTACTAAAGCCCAGAGACATGTTGCCTGGAACATGTTCCTCCTGGCTAATCTTTTGCTGATGTTGTCTCAAGATGTATGTTGTGGGAGAAGGGTGTGGTACAACTTTTACAGACTTGAAGTATTCTTTTTATCTATTCTCAGCAGCCAATTGAAAAGTATATAATGCTCAGCTCATACTAGCCAAGTGGGTACTCTTCTACCTCCCTTCCAGTTCCTTATAAAAGGAAGCTTTCCCTATCCTTTCACTTTAACAAAATCTCTGCTGCACAAAGCTGAGTGACTGAGACTGTGTCTTTGGTCCCAGAGTGAAATTTTCTCCTTCGGAGGCCACGAACCTGACACCAACCACCATAAGTGAAAGTGAAAGTGAAGTCACTCAGTAGTGTCTGACTCTTTGCGACGCCATGGACTGTAGCCTACCATACTCCTCTGTCCATGGGATTTTCCAGGCAAGAGTACTGGAGAGGGTTGCCACTTCCTTCTCCAACCACCTAAGCTATCACTAATGTCTTCAAGTCTAATCTAGGATTTAGTGATCCCATGCCTAATCTTCTTACTTTATATAGGAGAAAATTTACAACTAGAAAGATAGAGATACTTCCCCTAGTCAAACAGCTTGCAGTTAGCAGTCTACTTGCACCAAATCAATACTTACGTGGTGATGCTGTGTATATGCTGCTGCTGCTAAGTCGCTTCAGTCGTGTCCGACTCTGTGAGACCCCATAGACAGCCCACCGGGTTCCCCCGTCCCTGGCATTCTCTAGGCAAGAACACTGGAGTGGGTTGCCATTTCCTTCTCCAATGCATGAAAGTGAAAAGTGAAAGTGAAGTCACTTAGTCGTGTCTGACTCTTTGCGACCCCATGGACTGCAGCCTACCAGGCTCCTCTGTCCATGGGATATTCCAGACAAGAGTACTGGAGTAGGGTGTCATTGCCTTCTCCAAATGCTGTGTATATGCTAGGTGCTAAATCAATGCATTTTAATTAAGATGCTAATTAAGATATTAATTCTTCCAATAATATAATTCTATCTTATATTTGGAGGACATTTTCAGTGAACATTTAAGTCATATGTGTCATTAGAGACATGTATGGGTTTGTAACTGTCATATTAGGAATCATATCTATTTGGGGTCATAGTGGTTTCTATGGAGATTTCAAGATTGTGAGTAGGTCCAGAGCAAGGGCCTTTAGCTAAGACCAGCAAGTACTAGGCTCCTTATAAAGGTTTGTTAAAATAACAGACTATATGTATCATTTCAGGAAATAACTGGCCAAGTAGTTAACCTGAACCTCTTTTATACAGTGACCATCTAGATGTTCCGCCTACCCTCACAAGTGGTTTCGAGGATCACACGACACAATGCATATGGAAATCCTTTGAAGCCTGAAAGAATTATGAGAATATGTGGGGAAAATTCTGGACCCTTGAATTTGGTCCTTCTTCCTGCTGGTAGACAGAATTCTCAGCCTGTATAAAATTATTACAAATAAAATAAAAAAGGAATGAATCCCCTGGCTGTCCAGTGGTTAGACTCAGTGCTCTCACCGCCATGGGCCCAGGTTCAATCTCTGGTCGGGGAACTAAGATCCAACAAACTGTGCAGTGTGGCCAAAATGGATAAAATAAAAATAAGAAGCCACAAAGACTCAATAGCCAAAGAAATCTTGAGAAAGAGGAATAAAACTGGAGGTATTATACTTCCTGATTTTAAATAATAATAGTCAAAACGGTATGGAACTGGCATAAAAAAAAAAAGACACATAGACTAATGGAAGAGGATAGATAGCACAGAAATAAACACACATATATACAATCAACAAATCTTTGACAAAGGCACCAAGAATGCAAAATGGGGAGAGTCTCTTTTGTAAGAGATTGGGAAAACTGAATATCCACGTGCAAAAGAATGAAACCGAATTCCTATCTTATCTATCTGAAGATGGTGTCAGATCTCACAAGTTAAGGGCTCAGTCCTACAAGACTGTCCTACCCCCACTATAAAAACATGCACTTCAGACACCAACCACAAGTCCAGCTTGTCATCTGAGCTTCTGAGAGATGGGCTATAGATCAGTTTCCCAGACCTCCTCCTCAGGTTTTATTAATTTGCTAGAGTACCTCACAGAACTCTGGAAACCCACTTACTATCTAGATTATTGGTTTATTATAAAAGTATATTACTCAGGAACCAGAAGGAAGAGATGCATAAGGCAAGGTATGGTGAAAGGACTCAGAGTTTCCAGGCCCTCTCCAAGTAAGCCATGAATGTCCATGTATTCACCAGTCTGGAAGCTCTCCAAATCCCGGTCCGTTTGGGGTTTTTATGAAAGCCTCAGTACGTAATTATGACTGACTAAAGCACTGGCCATTGGCCACTGACTCAACCTCCAGCTCCTCACACTTCCCCAGAGGTCAGGGATATGGGACTGAAAGTTCAACCCTCTAAATAGTGTTTGGTTTTCCTGGCAACCAGCCCCATCCTTAGGTTCAGTCCAAAAGTCACATCATCAAGAGACACCTTTAATGTTCTCATCACTTAGAAAATGCCAAAGATTTTGAGAGCTCTGTGCCAGAAATAGAGACAAAGGCCAAATACATGTTTCCTATTATAAATCATGACATCACAGACCTGAATAGGCATTTCTCCAAAGAAAGTATACAAAAGGCCAACAAATACATGAAAAGGCACTCAACACTGCTAATCATCAGGGAAATGTAAATCAAAACTACAATGAGATATTATCACCTCATCTGTTAGAATGGCTATTATCAAAAAGATAAGAGACTAAGTGTTGGCAAGGACACAGAGGAAAGGCAATATTTGTATGCTGTTGGTGGGAATGTAAATTGGTACAGCCGCTATGGAAAACAGTACGGCGATTGCTCAAAAATTTAAAAACAGAACTACCATATGATCCAGTAATCCTACTTACATGTATATATCCGAAGGAAATGAAATCAGGATCTTGAAAATATATTTGCACTCCTATGTTCACTGCAGTATTATTCCCAATAGCCAAGGCATGGAAACAAACCTAAGTGTCTGTCTAAAGATGAATGGATAAAGAAGACGTAGCATACATACATGCAATGGAATACTACTTAGCTATGAGAAAGAAGAAAATCCTGCCATGTCCAACATCATAGACAGACCTTGAGGGCATTATACAAAGTGAAATAAATCAGTCAGAGAACCACAAATACTGTGTTGAATCACTTATACCTGGAATCTAAAAAAAAAAGTTAAACTCAGAGAAATAGAGGGCAGAATGATGGTTGCCAGGGTTTGGGAGGTAGAGGAAATGGGAAGATGTTGGTCAAAAGGTATAAGCTTTCAGTTATAAGATGAATAAGAACAGCATGATGACTAAAGTTAATAGCACTGTGTTGTATACTTGAAATTTGTTAAGAGAGTAAATCTTAAGCATTTTCCCACACAAACACAAAATGTGAAGTGATAGGTATGAATTACCTTTTTATTGTGGGAATCATTTCACAGTACATACATAGATCAAATCATTACACTGAATACTTTAAGTATACATAATGTAGTTATACCTCAATAAAATTGGAAAACATTAATATTGATGTTATTTATTTCTAAAAATAGTTTCCACAATGGTTGAGTAGTCTCTTTTATGTATAAATTTGTATCTTTCCTCTTCCTAAGCTGATTTTAAATAGAATTAAATTGTTTTTATTTTTATTGTGGCATAATATTCATACAATAAATCACCCTTTTTGGTATAGTTCTATAAATTTCAACAGATACATTACATTCAAGATACAGTAGTATTCTATAATGTAAACTTATTCTATGACTCTAAGTTTCTCAGTCACATTTGTAAACCCCTCTTCCCACCTTCAGCTCCTAGAAAGTACTGATCTATTTTCCAACCCTAAGTCTTGCTTTTTCCAGAATGTCATGTAAATAGACTCTGGCTTCTTTCACTTCCCATGATGCATTTGAACTTTGTCCATGATGTGTATATCAAGAATTTAATCTCTTTCACTGCCGAGTTTGATCCCTGGGTCAGGAAGATCCCCTGGAGAAGAAAATGGCAACCCACTCCAGTATTCTTGCCTGGAAAATTCCATGGACAGAGGAGCCTGGTGGGCTACAGTCCATGGAGTTGCAAAGAGTCAGACATGACTGAGCACATTCCATTTATGGCTATACCACATTTTGCTTATGAATTTACCAAGTGAAAGATACTTGTGTTGTTTCCATTTTGGGGTGAATGTGAATAAAGCCACATATTGTACAAATAAATATATACAAGGTTTTGTGTGAACCTATCTTTATTTCATTTGAATAAATACCTAAGAGTGGTATTACTAAATTGCATGTTAGGTGTATGTTTAACTTTATAGAAAAAGATCAAATTGTTTTGGAAATGGAATTGACCAAGATGAGATGTCATACTCGTTCCTGATCATAAATGGGGATGCAACCTGGGGAGTGGAGACAGTAAAGCTCCAGATGCAGAATCTAACCTGTCTTCTAGTTCCATAAAATCAACAGATTTTTTTCCCCATCCTCACTTCTCAGAGGAAGCAGGATACCTTTAGCAACACACATAAAAGCTATGAAGTCTCCCAAGCTCTCCTTTATTCTCCTCAGTTTATTAGGCAGAACAGTGGCAATGACAGCTGAGATACAGTAATATCAAGAGAACCTCCACTAATTATTTTGCCTATTACCACCTTCTTTTCCTTCCCTCTAGAAGGAAAGATAGGACACTGGGGCAACAGTATTAAGTCTAAAGAGATAAAATTATACTAATATCAGTTAGCGGGCTTCCCTGGTGGCTCAGAGGTTAAAGAAGCATCTGCCTCCAATGCGGGAAACCCGGGTTCAATCCCTGGGTCGGGAAGATCCCCTGGAGAAGGAAATGGCAACCCACTCCAGTATTCTTGCCTGGAGGAGAATCCCATGGACAGAGGAGCTTGGTAGGCTACAGTCCACAGGGTCACAAAGAGTTGGACATGACTGAGTTAAGAGGTCATATTTCTTTACCTAGTCATTCCTGAGTAGAAGGAAAAAACAAACAGACATGAGACTGGGGATAAGAAGATAATCCTTCCTACAATGTGAAATTACTCTTGTCCTATGTCTAAAATGTGCAATATGCAAAGTTGAATCTTATTATTAACTACTGACTGATTCATAAATGCTATTAGAGCAGAACGGTGACATGGATAATCCTCCAAACCAGATTTGTCTCACCTATGGTGATCTGATGCTTATAAAGAAATACAGACAAGGGACAAATTATTTGGTGTGCAGAAACCACCCTGGGTTAGAAAGCTGAATAGTAAATAAATTAAGATTTAATATATTAGTCCTTCAAGGCCCTTACTTCAGAGTCCTATAGAAAAATTAAAAGGAACTCGGAATAAAAGGGAGGTGGGGAGGCGGAAGTGGGGGTGGTATAAGGTTATCCAAGTAGTAGGTAACTAGACAGCAAAGATTTTGAAGGGGTAAGCAAAAGGTTGAAGTAAAATATGTAATTTTTTCTTCCTGCAAACTGTCTTTGGTGAGGAGCCACAGAATAACTGAGTTTCTTAGGAGCAGAGTAAAAACATAAGTGGAAGCAGTGGATTTGTTGGACTTAAGTGGATGGGTATTCAACTTAATATAAAAATGAACTTTTCAACTAAAAGGTTGAACTTTTCAACCTTTCTGCTCATTCAGAAAGGGTGGCCTTGTGTGACTTGGGTTCCCCCATGACTGTCTGTATTTAAGACTAAGTGGAATTTCTGCATGGTTGCTGAGTTATGTCTGACTCTTTGCAACCCTATGAATGATACCCAGCAGGCTCCTCTATCCATGAGATTTTCCGGACAAGAGTATTGGAGCAGGTTGCCATTTCCTCCTCCAAGGGGACCTTCCCAGCCCGGGGGTCCAGCCTGAGTCTCCTGCTTTCCCTGCACTGGCAGGTGGATTCTTTACCACTGAGCCACCAAGTGGAATTATCCTGTTATAAATGTAGTAGGCAGAATTCACGTACCCTTCATTCTGCAAATTTTTATTAAAAGTTTACTCTGTACAGGGGCATGCAAGACTATGAAAAAGAATCAAACCTAGTTTTTCTCTCTGCCTATTGTCACTGCAGTGGTTCTTATACTTTCAGGTGTATTCACATTTCCTTGGGGGATCTTGTTAAAATGCAGAATCGCTTTTGAGACGGCAGAGGCGGGTTCGATTCCTGGGTCAGGAAGATCCTCTGGAGAAGGAAATGGCCACCCATTCCAGGATTCTTGCCTGGAAAATCCCATGGACAGAGGAGCCTGGCAGACTACTGTCTATGGGGTCGCAAAGAGTCGGACAGGGCTAAGCATGCATGCACAGAGAGAGAACAGAGGATGGGGCCTCTGATTCAGCATTTCTAACAAGCTCCCAGATGATGGCAATGCTGCTGGTCACTGTAACACACTGAGCGACAAGGGTTTCTAGAAGCTCATTAGACATGCATATAATCATAATATAGAGTAAGGATTAGTAAATACCACAGATATCCCATTAATTATCAGTAGAAAGCTGAATTTATCCCAACCTAAGGGCTGTTGTTGCCCTTTTCTGCCTTAAGTGTTCCTTCTGATGTTTCTGTTGCTTTCTTACTTGAATTTTATTTCTTCCGAGGTTGCTTACTGCAAATACCGTTTCTTAGCCTAGAATAGCTTTCTCCTAATTTTGACAATCTGTCAAGATTTGTCTAAATATTCCCTCTTCCCTAGGGCCCCACTCTGACTGCTAAGTACTCCCCATAACACTTAGTTTTAACCCCCAGCAATTACCATTATTTCCTTAGCTTTCAATTGCAAGTCCTTATTCTTATTTCTTATTCCTTACAGGAACTCACCTCTCTGGGAAGCTTGTTGAAAAGATGCTACAAAATGAAGACATTTGGCAAACCTGAGACCAGGTGAGGAGGCCAAGAAGAAACCAACACAGCTCCTCCGGGTATGGTGCACCAGAGCCCGGGAAGGGACCCCAAGTATCTTTTGGGAACCATCCCTTCCCCATGGCAGGTCTTTGGGTTCAACCAACCTCTTGATGAAAGTGAAAGAGGAGAGTGAAAAAGTTGGCTTAAAGCTCAACATTCAGAAAACAAAGATCATGGCATCCAGTCCCATCAGTTCATGGCAAATAGATGGAGAAACAGTGGAAACAGTGGCAGACGTTATTTTGGGGGGCTCCAAAATCACTGCATGATTACTGCAACCATGAAATTAAAAGACACTTATTCCTTGGAAGAAAAGTTATGACCAACCTAGACAGCATATTACAAAGCAGAGACATTACTTTGCCAACAAAGGTCTGTCTAGTCAAGGCTATGGTTTTTCCAGTAGTCATATATGGATGTGAGTGATGTTGGAGAAGACTCTTAAGAGTCCCTTGGACTGCAAGGAGATCCAACTAGTCCATCCTAAAGGAGATCAGTCCTGGGTGTTCATTGGAAGGACTGATGTTGAAGCTGAAACTCCAATACTTTGGCCACCTGATGGGAAGGGAAGAGCTGACTCATTTGAAAAGAGCCTGATGCTGGAAAAGATTGAAGACGAGAGGAGAAGGGGACGACAGAGGATGAGATGGTTGGATGGCATCACCGACTCAACCGACATGAGTTGGAGTAAACTCCGGGAGCTGGTGATGGACAGAGAGGCCTGGCGTGCTGCAGCCCATGGGGTTGCAAAGAGTCGGACGCGACTGAGCGACTGAACTGAACTGAACTAAACCTAAGATTCCGGCGCAGGCTTGCCACGGAAGCTGTCCTGGCCCCGCACTCCGCTGACTGCGGCACGGGCGCCCCCGCCTGGCGCTGGAGGCTGCGCGCGGCGGCCCACCACCGAGCCGGCGGCGGCTAGAGAGGCCGGCTGGCCCCGGGCGCCGTCGCGGCGCGGCCGCAGGGAACGCGCGCGGGGCGGGCCCCACGCCACTGATCTTGTAGCCATTTTAGGAGGAAACCCGGCTCGTTAGCCCCGGGCGAGGCTTCAATTTCGATAACTTTATTGGTGAGTTTATCCGCAGAACAGCCATCTCACCATTGATCCCGGGAGGAGGGAGAGCATCGCGGGAGGTGATTGGGGTGGGGGCGCCCCTGGCCCGTGAGCGCGGGGGATGCGGGGGAGTTCCCGAAAGGGGGTTTCTTGAGCAGCGGGCCTCTAGAGGGTTTGGGGGTTCCGGATGTTCTTGGAGGCCAGGGAGGAAGAGGTCCCCCAGGCACGGCTTCCCTGGGGCGGGGATTCCCTCGCCCGGGTCCCCAGACGCAGGGGCGGGGCCGGGGGCTCCCCTGACAAGACTGCCGGGGTGTCCCTTGCCCCATGCTGTTCCCTACGGCAGGTGGCCCCCGACTCGAGCTGCACAGCCATGGGAAACACCACCAGCGATCGAGTGGCCGGGGAGCGCCACGGCGCCAAGGCTGCGCGCGCCGAGGGCGCCGGCGGCCATGCTCCGGGTAAGGAACATAAGATCATGGTGGGGAGCACCGACGACCCCAGCGTCTTCAGCCTGCCCGACTCCAAGGTGAGCGTCCCCACGCCCCCAGTTGGTGGCGGTCCTGCAGCAGGCTGGGTGTCAGGACTCCTCCTCCCTCTTTTGTTTTTTCCTTACCACACTGACCCGAATTAAGGCTTTTAGAATTAAAGGTTTTTTTTCTGGGGACGGAGATACTGGGTGGTAATTCTTTTTGCGGTGCTGCCTCAAAATAGGATAGAGGCGGAGTTCTTGTTACTGGACTCCTCTGTTTGCCGCATTTTAAGGATGAGGCCAACACCCCCCTCCCGCCCCCCTCCACCCTTGGTTCTCCTGGATGCCTCTTCTACTAGAGTATTGATGAATTTGTAGGTTGTGAAAACCTTCAGACTGTAGGTTACCTGAGTTGCTGACCATAGGCGGCAGTTTCTCACATTTGCCCTAAGGTAGGTAAGTGACTTTTCCCTGAACACTTCTACTTCTTTGTATTAGTCTCATTTTTGCCCTTCTAAGAGATCAGCACTTCAGATCCTCTTCCCCTTTGGCATGACTGTGAGCAGCAACCTCTTGCTTATATGAATACTTTTTCCTAGTCCTGGGGATCAATAAAGGACATTATTTGGTTGACTGCTTAGTTTTCATCTCATACTTTATAGTTATGGCTGGGGTGCTTTTTTTCACGTCCAGCTACTTCTTAAGTGGGAGAGCAAATAAGTTTAGGATTTCTTCACTTGCTGGTAGTACTTCATAATATTACCAAGCTAAAAAGGGAAAACCCACAGTTTCCCTGAAGACCTGGCTGTCAGTCTAGGACTTTCAGGAAAGTGGCAACTTGTGTTCACCCTACAGAAAGGATAGATGGAGCTGACAGCAATAAAACTACATCGGAATGTTTCTAATCACTTTTAGAGCTGTCTGCATTAAATACAGTAATTCCACCTGGTAGTCTGACTGGGATGAAGTAGAAAAATGGAGGGATTGAGGAGATTGGGGTGTGTTTGATGTTATCACTCATCCCTTGCCACACATCTGAGGTTTTATTTTATTTACTCTTGTAAATGTGTGTGTGTGTTAGTCATTCAGTCGTCTCCGACTCTTTGCAACCCCTTATCCATGGGATGCTCCAGGCAAGAATACTGAAGTGGGTTGCCAGTCCCTTTCCAGGGGATTTTCCCCATCCAGGGATTGAACCTGGGTCTCCTGAATTGCAGGCAGATGCCTTACCGTCTGAGCCACCAGGGTAAATAGAGAGTAATTTTGCTGGGTTGGTAACACATGAAATGTGGATTCTGTTTATTTTCTTGGATCCCAATTGAAAACATAATCACAAAGAGAAGTGAAGGTGAGTTCTTGGGGTTTCTTCTCTGTTCCTTTCTTGCTTCTTCCACTTCAGGACTTCTTCCTCAACTCTTGGGATATCTCCCCAGCCATCTGAATTTACTTCTTCAAAGCTTTCTCAAGGTGATTGTATTTTTATCCATTTCCTACACTGATGACTCAGGATTTAAGTACTGTGTACTTGTCAAACTGTGACTGCAGTAATCGGCGTCCTGAATAAAAGCCAGGTTGCTCTATCTGAAATGGAGCCTATTTTGGATCATTCTTTCCCTTACCTCAGTCTTGCCATTTGTGAACTAAGATTGGTTCAAATAATTCCCAAGGTCATTTCCAAATCTGAGATTTTACAGTTGCTCAGTCTATTCTATTTCTTTCCTCAGTGTTTCACTTAAACAGTTTTCAGTTGTAACTCTAGTTATTTTGCCTCTTTTCCTGATGATTTTGCTGACTATTTAACTTGGAGTAAACAATCTTTCTGCTTGTCAGCTGCACTGATGCCTACCACAGAAATGTCATATCATACGTGGAAGGGCTTTCTTCCAAAGCTAGGCATATTAATAGTTTGTAGCTTTCAAATTCTAAAATAATAAAGCATACAAGTAAATGATAGAAACAGTGGCAGAAGGGCCTATATTGCTTCAAATGCCACTCTTCTTCAGTGGACTAGTTCAATGGTTTTCAATCCTATTTGCACATTAGACTTACCTGGGATTTATTTAAACATTTCATGGAAAATCTGAAACATTTTCCATGTTTCAAAGTCAGGAGAGCAGTGTAATGAATCCTATATAACTGTCATCCAGTTTAAACAATGATCAAATCATGAATGAATTCATATCATCTATACCCCAATCCACTCTACCCCCACCAATTATTTTTAAGCAAATCCCAGACCATCATATCAAATACTACTTTACCTATAAGTATTTTAGGATGTATCTCTAATGATGAGATTTCTTTCTTTATTTTCAACATTAAATTTTAGGATTATTGTCTGGGAAGCTTCTTAAAAATAGATTCCCAGGTCCTATATCTGAATCAGAATCTGAGGCATATGTAATTGTTAGGAATGTAAAAATTTCTATAATTCTAGTCCAGACTGTCAAATGAGTTCATTGCTTTGAGAAAATGGAGATCAAGTTTTTCTCTTAAGTCACTTCCTTACATAATGTGAAAGTTCCTTCAGTTCTCTTTGTTTACTAAGGATTATGTTGCCACTAACGTCTCATACTGTAGTTTTGAGGAATATTCAGAGTATGGAAGGTAGACTGCCTCAGCCATTTTGAAAGTAAAGCGCAAGTGAATAAACTAGTCTCTTTTTTTTATCCCACATTATTTTATTTGGTATTAATAATATTTTGGCTTGATACCGTAAGGACTTATTTACCAAAGTCATTTAAGCCACTCTAAAGTGTGGGTCAACAAACTTTTTCTGTAAAGGGCCAGATAGTAAATATTTTAGACTTTGTGGTAGACCATACAGTCTCTGTCACTGATATTCAGTTCTGCCATTGCAGCATGAAAGCAGCTATAGATGAGTAAGTGAATGAGTGTGGCTATTTTCCAATAAAACTTTATTTATAAAAGCATCTGGCTCACTGGCCATAGTTTGCCAGTTTCTGTTCTAAAGGATGGTAATGAAAATAAACTTGACTAAGGAGTCAGTTTTCTTCTGCAACCCTACATACCTCATTTGATATGGGAACCACTTTTTTAAAGAAAACTGAGTTTTTGATCTGATGCTTCTCGTAGCTCCACAATTTTCATCCCCACTCCTGAAGATTACTAGTATAAGCCTGGCATAGATGAATAAGTAAGATTTCATAATTATTTCTCAAAATTTAGGAAACCAATGATCTGATTTTTATATATTTAATGTCCTTTTATAACCTATTAACTAAAGAGGAAATTATGAATTATTTAAGAATTTTAGTATCTCTAATTTCTGTTACAACTGATAGTTGAGATGCTTATATTTACATAGGAAAAACACATGGCTCAGGACTTCCTTGGTGGCCCAGTGATTAAAACTCTGTGCTTCCGCTGCAGGGGTGAGGGTTTCAATCCTTGGTTGGGGAACTAAGATCCTGCATGCTGCATGGCACAGCAAAAGAAAAAAAACAGATGACTAACTTAATTATTTTTTGTAGAACTGTGCTTTATTTTGATATTTTTCTCTTAAGAGATAAGCATATCATGATTGTCTGCCTATGAGTTAATCTGGTGACAGGAAGTAAGATTTTTTGTTCGTTTGTATTTTAAGGGATATCCCAAGACTCTGAAAGGATGAGTGATTCATGCAGACTCAGAAATTAAGCTGTGATTTGGGCAGACTTTGGGCATAAGCCATTTGACCATTTGGGTCCTAGATGAGTTTCTTTTCTATAGTTTTGTTCAAAAGTTGATGTATTGCTCATTTCAAGACTTATTAATCCTTATCAGAAATGTAGCACCCCTCTCTGCCCTAAGGAGGAGAGTGACCTTTTCAGAATTCCAGGGACACAATTTAGGGATGACCTAATCCTTCTTACAGCTCCCTGGGGACAAAGAGTTTGTATCATGGCAGCAGGATTTGGAGGACTCCGTAAAGCCCACACAGCAGGCCCGGCCCACTGTTATCCGCTGGTCTGAAGGAGGCAAGGAGGTCTTCATCTCTGGGTCCTTCAACAATTGGAGCACCAAGATTCCACTGATTAAGAGGTGAAGACAAGTGTCTTGGTTGAGTCTGCTGGGTCCAGGAGTAGAGACCCAATTTCCTTTCTCAGGAGAGAGACTTGGCTGGACTACTCCTCTCCACCTGCTAGGGACTTTCTCTAGAACATTTTTTGTGACCAGTAACTATATCTGTGACATTTTTTTTAACCTTATAGTGAGTCAGAGATGTTTTACCACTTAGAATGTCATTGCCTCAGAGGGACTTATAACAGTTTTGGAGGTATGTTCTTTAGGATTGTGTTAATAGAAGTCCTTTCTATGCTTGTGGGAAGTCTCCCATAACTGCCTGAGTCCAGTTGCCCTGACTTCTGCACTAAAACAAAACACGCTGTAAAGTTCTAGGTAGTAATGTTATTTGTTGCTTGCCGAGCAACAATGAGTTATGTAACTGACTATGGCCCTTTGTATGTATATAGGTAATTTTCTAGAAAATGCTCACCAAAATGTGGAAAGAGTACCTTGAGGCACTTCTTATCCTGAACCTACTTGCTATCTTTTTTACACTCCTGAGGGATCTGTTCTGCTGAAGCAAAATAGTTGTACTAAGGTGAAACATTCTGGGGGATTAATATCTTTATTGTTCTTTTTCAGATATTAGTTAAAAATTAAAGTTGTTAGGAGGGATAGCAAATACATGCTCAAGGGGATATAGAAAAGGAGAATGGGTTTATAAATTATTTTTCACTCCAGGGGGTGCAATCACTTAGGAATGTGGGAGATCACTGGTATGATACTGTGATTGCCTCATGGCTTTTACATTTATCTTCTGTCTTCTAATAAGAATTTAGCCTGTTTAACTTTCTGTTTTCTTCTGTAGCCATAATGACTTTGTTGCCATCCTGGACCTCCCTGAGGGAGAGCACCAGTACAAGTTTTTTGTGGATGGACAGTGGGTTCATGATCCATCAGAGGTAAGACCTTGACCTCCGAGGGTAACCACTGGCTTAACAGTCTCCTTTTAGCTGTTATTCCGCTGGGTGTCAAATATCATTGCTGTTGGATTTCCCTGTTGATAAAAGATGGTGGTGCCAAGTATAATCCCTTCTAAAAAGAGGAGAGTTGAATGGATGACATGTATTTGAAATGGGGATTCATGAATTTTTTTTTTTTCCATTTACTGTTTCAGCCTGTGGTTACCAGTCAGCTTGGCACAATTAACAATTTGATTCATGTCAAGAAATCTGATTTTGAGGTGTTTGATGCTTTAAAGCTAGATTCAATGGAAAGCTCAGAGACATCTTGTCGAGGTAATTTTGTAGCATTTGCTCTTTCTTGATCTTTCCTTTCTTAAAATGCATGTTTCTTCCCAAGAGTGGTTTTTGTTTTTTTCATTTTCAACTTAGGAATCTTCCAAATTGTATGTATGTTTCTCCTATAAACATTTAGGTCATATTCTCTGAGAATGAAATCTGTGTAATGTGTTTGATTTCACAGTAAGTGAAAGTAAATATATTTGATCTACATTAAATTTACATTGTAACCCGACACACACATCACACAAACCAGTAACATGTCTTGCACTATAATGTTTGCCTTTATTACATGTGAAGCACTTTATTTTCTACTTTATTCTTTTTATAAACAACTAGTGTGCTGTGATCTATAGTTTAAAAAGCTATTTCTATTAATATTTCAGTTTTTTCATTGACCTTTGACAGTATCAATTAGCAGGAGCTACTTATGTCTCCTATACCTTGTTTAGCTGCCTCAACTTAATCCTGCCAGAAATTGATAGCTTAGTTGGCAGTTGTATATTTAATAGGCCCTACACATATGGCAGTCTTTGGGGAAAAAAGAGTTATAAAAACCTCAAATTTCTTTTGTGTATATGTTAACTGAAATTTTTAAAGTTTTGGGTTAAAAAAAAAAAAAAAACCTCAATAGAGGAATAGACCTATATGCTTTTGTTTCTCCCAGTATTTTTTCCAAGGCCTTCATCTCTACTTACATTGGCTATAACACCAGAAAAGTGATTTGCCATCCACATTCACAGTTACCAGTTTTGTTTCTTTACAGTAAAGACTGTGAGTGTCTAAAGAACTGTGTTCCCAGTAAGCAAACTTCTCCCTTTTGAGTTCAAAACCTGCCTCTGCTACTAACTAGCTTTCCCATTATGTGTAAGTCCTTCAACATCTTTAGTTTTCAAAGTTTCTTATCAGTAAAATCAAAGGCTTAAACTCTCAGTGATTCTCAGCTGAGGAGACACAGTGGCTGAAGTGAGACATATTAGAATCTCAGGATACAAGGGTAGCTTATGCAGAATAATTTCTAAGAGAATAATCAGTAGTCTAATATTGTCTGCTTAGAAAAATTACAGATATTGTTTTCATTATATAAGGTCAGAAAGTAAGGCTGGACATTGTTATTAACTGGTGGGGTAGAGATTAAAAAATACCAAGTTAAATGTCTAGGCCACTATGACTAAATTTTTGCATTATATGATTCTAGCAAAGCAACCAGTGAATAATAGACATATAATTATATAGAGAGAAGACTAGCATATTGTTGATATTCTTCCTTTCCTTCTTTCACCCAATTTCCTGATCCTCTGAGGTAAGGTTTAGAATACATTTTATTAGGAATCTTGAGTTTTAATCTGTACTCAGTGACCATCTTGCCATGTATGTGACTTTAGCTAAATGACTTTAGCATTTTTTTTTAATGAAAAGAGAAAAAACTGTTCTATGTACTTGCCAAGAGTAATTTTGTAGTTCACATGACAAAGTAACAGAGTACTTTGAAAAGTGTCAAGTTCTATATGTTTTTAAGATATTGTTTAATTTAACAGTATTTTTGCTACTCATCTTTTGCCCCACATATAATTGAATTCTGAGTTCTTATGTTGAATTGGTTTAAAAATCCTTCTTACTAGGAACTGTAAAAAATACTAAGCAAAAAATTATAGTTCTCCTCATTTTTGTGTATTTCTGTTCTTATCTGTATATACTTTTCCCATTTTTTAAAGATTTAATTTCACATGCCATAAAATTCACTCTTTTAAGGTGTACAATTAGGTAATTTTTAGTGTATTCACCGAGTTGTGCAACCATTATCACTATCTAATTCCAGACCATTTTAATCACCCCCAAAAGAAACTCCATTCCCATTCCTTGCTTCTCTCCACCTCTGGCATCCCTAAATTATTTTGTGTCTCTATGGATTTTCCTATTTTGGACATTTCGTATAAATGGGATTATACACTTTGTGGTCTTTTGTGTGTGGCTTCTTTAACTTAGCATAATGTTTTGAGGGCTCATCCATGTTTTAATATGTTTAAGTACTTCATTCCTTACAACTGAATTAAATACCCTTGTATGGGTGTACCATTTTGTTGATCCATTCATTTAGCTGATGAAACTTGGACTGTTTCCACTTTTTGTATGTTACAAATGATGATGTTATAAACATTTATGTTCAAGTTCTTTTGTGGACATTTGTTTTCATTTCTCTTGGGTATATGCCCAGGAGTATAATTGCGGGTCATATGGTAACTTTGTGCTTAACTTCTGGAGGAACTGCTGGACTGTTTTCCAGAGTGGCTGCACCATTTTGCATTCCAACCAGCAATGGGAATAGTACAAAGGTTCTCGTTTCTCCACATCATCACCAATAATTATTATTGTCTGTCTTTTTTTATTATAGCCAAATTAATGAGTGTGATGTGGTATCTTATCATGGTTTTAACTTGTATTTCCCTAATGACTACTACGTTGTTAGTCATTTTTCCTCATTGTTACAGTCATTGTAGTATCAATAGTCCTAGAGTCTATAACCTTTATTGTTGCTTGGGTGGGAAAAAGAAAAATCTAATATTTTCATGTTGTTTAATAGTTTTTAAGGCATTGTCACATCTGTTGTCTCATTTGATTCCTATAAAAACACTGTGAAATAGGGCAGAAATTGTTGTTTTCATTTTATGAATGAAGAAATTGACTAGAGTAGAGAGATTTGTCCCAAGTCATACAGTTGATAAATGGAGTAGCTCTCCCTGAACCTACAACCTTATCTCTTCCCCTGTCCTCCACATCATGTTGCCATGAAGAACCTCATGGTTTATGTTCAGGATGACCCAGACTTTTTCTTTTACGTTATAATTGTAGACCCAACAAGTCACAAGTTTATGATTCTTGACTTCTACCATATTTAATATTGCCTGCCATGTATTGACAGTTTTTTCATGCATCTTTACTAGCTGTCCAACTTTCCTTTATATTTGAATAAATATCTTCCAGACCTTTCCAGCTCACCCCCAGGGCCTTATGGTCAAGAAATGTATGTGTTTCGATCAGAGGAGAGATTTAAATCCCCACCCATCCTGCCTCCTCACCTTCTCCAAGTTATTCTTAACAAGGACACTAACATATCTGTGAGTATTCTAAAAATATAGCTGGGGCATCTGAGGGTTACTAGGATCATTTGAGCCAAAGTGTAGTAATCTTAGAGTTTGGGATTATTACAAAGGTCTGTTGAATATGAATCATGTATGTATCAGTAGCATTACAGGTTCCTTTTTCCAGGGCTGTGTTGTGACTTTTCCAAGTACT
This sequence comes from Oryx dammah, assembly GCF_014754425.2. NCBI lineage: Eukaryota > Metazoa > Chordata > Mammalia > Artiodactyla > Bovidae > Oryx > Oryx dammah. Next base: position 21,498,539 of record NW_024070212.1, read on the forward strand.
GATATAAAAATTCATAGTTTTCTTCTGGTCCTAATGTATCAGCTCAGAGCTGTGGATTGCTAGAAACAGTTTCTAAGACTTTCATTCCAACATAAGAAGTGTTTATCATTTGGCAATATCCAAAAGAAGCATATTTTTCGTATAATTTATATTTCTAGTCAATTCACTTGATTCCCACTAAGATTATTTTTGCCTTTTAACACAAACCTTCCATATGTGTTGTGGGTAAGGTCTGTTAAAAAGAGGATGAATAGATATTGAAGCTTAGAGTTTCTGCCCTGGACTCAGAATTTTTGTGATTTTTCTGTGATGAGAATATATTATTGATGTGTACTAGAATAAGTGAATTATTTAAAAGAAATAGTACCTTCTAGTTTTGAGTTTTTCAACAGCTCCAAAGATTTTTGAGAATAAACTGTTTGGTTTAAGATTATACATTTAACCCCATGTAGTCTTTTTTTTTTTTAAACAGTGTGACCCGGCCTTGCTTCCTGAGCCCAATCATGTTATGCTGAACCATCTCTATGCATTGTCCATTAAGGTAAACGGTGGGCCTGCTTCTTCACATAGCTCCCAAAAACAGGAGGGCAAGAGTTGAACACATGTTCTCTAGTGGTTTGCTGAAGCTGGCAGTAATGGTCCAATTATAAGAGAAGAACTTTCTTTTTTTTAACCAAAGGGTGAGTTTGTTTATTCTAATCTTAGTATTGATATCTGAGTTCTGGCTAGCTGAATTGCCCTGTGATTAAACGGACTTTTTTGTTTCTTGGTTTCTTTTTGGGTAGCTATAACCTTTGCACCACCTACTTAATTAAGTGTGAGTTCATAGTAAGTACTAGGATTTCATTTGCAGAAAAAACAAGTTTACTTTCCAGTTCAAAGAATGTTTAAATCTGATATTAAGGCCTCTAGTGTTTAAAGGTGGGCATGAGCTGCTTTAAGGTGCCTGAGTCGTATATACCCCAGTCCTTGCTTCTTTCCTAATTAAAGGAGAAATGTGACCAGACTTGCCCTGTGCACTGCCAACCCCACCCCGCCACTCCTCAGCTCTTAGAATGCTTCTTGGTTTCTTAGAATGCTTCTTGATTTCTCTGCTGCTTTAGATTCTGGATTGAAAATATCTGTTCAGTCCTGTAATGTCTTTGTGGTCTGGCTATTGGGATATTTTTTATAGTTCTGTAGTTACCAAACTAAGCTGAGCATCAACAGAATTACTTGGGGGAAGTTTGTGAAAATACAGAGTCAGAAGCTCTGTCCCCAGGGATTCTGAATAAATGCATCTAGGATGGACCTCAGTAATTTTTTAAAGTTGCTTATGTTTCTTAGATATGCAGCCAGATTAGGGAAATCACTGATACAGCTGTAACAGATTACAAGGTACTTATAAACATATATTATTGAATTTAATTTTCCTAATAAGCTTGTGAGATAAGTATTATTTTTAACTCCTATTTTAGAGATAAAAAAACTAAGCCTCAGAGGTCATATTGCCAGTAAGGACCAGAGAGAGGACTGAGGTCCTGTCCTCCTATCCTCATTCCATGTTCTTTCCTAGAGATTATGGTGCTGGTTTTTCCAAGTAGGTCTTTTTGTCACCTGCTCCTCATTTCTATCAAATTCTTTCTGGAGTTAAATATTTTACCTGCCTTGCTTCTGTCATGTTTAGGCTGTGATCTGTATACTATGGTCACAGAATGTCAATCTGGTAAGTATACATTGTGGATGATACCTATCCCTGGTTCTCTCAAGATGGTTTAAGCTGTTTGGAATTGCTTCATTGGATGGAGTGTCTTTCCAAGGAGGATTTTAGGGTCTACTTTGTTCAAGGATAGAAGATGATTCCTGAGTCTCCTCTTGATCAGAGAGAATGGTTTTTAAGTCCAGCCCCAGATACTCAATGGAAATTAGACCTGTTTTGGGGGCTTGGAAATGGTTTTTCAAAAGGATCAATGCCGTTTCTTCTCATTGCTTTTAAGACTTCCTTCTAGAAACAGATGTCACAATATTTATTTTTTTCCGTGGTAGTTTTAAGCCCAATATTTTGAATTTGAGGTGGAAAAGGAAGTGAGGTAGAACACTAATATTTCTTTAGCACCTATTTTCTGTCAGATTCTGTGTCAGATATTTTCATGTAATCATTGGAGCCATCTTAATGGTGGGTATTAATCTTCATAATGATGAGGAAAAAAGACTTGGAGATAGAAGTTGGACACAGCTTAGCAACTGAACAACAAAGTAATTACTCAGAGTCACAGAGTGTAACAGTAGGTGTCAGGATCAAAAGAAATTGATTTGACTCCCAGACCACCTTTTTTTTTAATAATATCAAGTAACTCTGTTTAAAGTGAGCAACTGTGAGGGATTAATGGCTGGGAACGGCTGTTTCCATCCTGAACTAGTAAAATAACTGCATGTGTTTATTCCCCTTGCAGGACAGTGTGATGGTCCTTAGTGCAACCCATCGCTACAAGAAGAAGTATGTTACTACTCTTCTGTACAAGCCCATCTGAGGGATCCCTTCCTGCCTCCCAGGATTCAGGAGAAGCATCTCCCTTGCCTTTCTGGACTGGACCAGTCTTAGTTGGGACTGGAAGGCTGATTTGCTTTGAGGCTAATATGTGTGTTTCAGTGCCTGAGTAGGATGCTCTGCTTTTGCATTTGATTGCAGATGAGAGCTTTATGAGTTTATGGAATTTATTTTAACACTATATATATATATATATATATATATATGAAGGGAAAGTTAATGGAAGCCTCCTAGCTAGATGTATTCTCCCTGCCTATGGGAACTCACCAAGACTATTTGGGAGAGCTTCAGGAAGAGCCATTACAGGAATCTTTTTTCCTAAAGTGAATGAAGAACAAACTCTCAGGATCCTTGTTGGGTGGAGATTCTATCACTGCTACTGCCTTGGCTCTCCAGGGAATGGACTTGTGCCAGACTGCTGCCCTACTTACAGCTGCCTCCTTGCAGAAGCAGCTTTTCTTGCATGGGTTCTCTGTATTCCCAGAGGATATGGCACAATCTGTGCTTTTTTAAATGATACCAGATGCCCCATAAGAACCCTTTTCCCTTTCATTTCACATTCTTGCTTTGTTAGCCTCCTTCAAATCCTATACCTGACCCTTCCCGAGCACAGAACTTAGGAGGTAAGTGACCCCTTTCAAAGGCTTTGCGAGACCTGACCCATCTCACAGACTAGGGCTGCCAGAATGTCTCCTTTTTAAGCCAGCACAGGCCCATGACACTTTGTTACCACTTACCTTAACTTCTGCTGAAGAAACTCTGGCTCAGTATGATATGCAAGGCAGAATGCAGAAGGCCCACTTTTTTGTTTTGGTTTGGTGCCACAGTTAAGGCTGTATTGGCACATTCCCATACTTCTTCCCACCTGGTTTGGCCCTGCTTCCATGTTTTCATTCACAGACAGCTTTGAAGGGAAGAGTAAAACTAGTAAAAACTTTCATGTCTTTGGTCCTTGGAAGATTTTTATGTGCCTACATTTTTCTTTTCTCCAAAAAATGCCTTTTCATTGGTCTAAAGAGACTGCTTTTGGAGAATTTCAAGCTTTTGATAAATAGCTCACTGTATTGTCTTCTCTACTCTAGCCCTCTACAGTCATACATTAAAGAGGCTGACTCTGTGTACATCATTACAGTGAACATTGTTCTAGATACAGGCCCATTCAGGCTCATTTTGTGCACTAAAAGTTTCCTTCAACTTAAAGATTCATTACGCCAAGAAGCAAGAAATTACCCTTGGTAGTCTCAACAATGAAAAGTATTGCTTTCATGTGCTAAATGGTAACAGTCATCTTGCTCTTCTGTATCTTTTCCCAAAAAGTGTTTGATGATGAAGAGGGGTCAGTGATTTCCATTTGTGGAGTAAAAAGTTCTATTCAATCCACTCTTGAGATTCAGAGATAAGATATTTTTCCCTAAGTTTCTGTGGCTCTTGCATTACAAATAAATGCAGGCCAAACAATCAGTACTGAAGGAGGCCAGATTTGATGCTTGAGAGGCTCTTTGAGATGAGCCCGGTCCCACTGAAAGGGCACCCACATGTCAATTAGCTACCTCCTCTCTTTCCCATGTAAAGCTGATGACATAGTTGTCTTTGGGTATGTAGAACTCTTAGATCATCTGTGTGAGCAGTATGGTATGGGATTGCTGTCTTGCTGAGAATGCAAATTGCTAAGTGCTTTGGTGGTTAATTGCTGAGAGTAAATACTGCTCTAGCCACTCGAGGCCACTCTCTACAGCAAAATGCTTTTGTGGAGAACGTTTTATGGTTCTAGTCACATTTAGAATGGTGTGCCATTCTAAAATTCTGTTAGAACCAACTGTCAGGATCTACACTGTCTCCAGTTATACTAGAATTTTGTATTTTTCTAATAGCCAGTAAATAAGTGAGTCACTTAAGATTTAAAATCTTGCTTGCTTCATGGAAGATTTTGTTGTACTTATATGTCTTGTCAGCGGTTTTATCATGTAATCATCCATGTGTTCATGTATTAAAATTTCTATTCTGCACAGATATATCATTAGCGTGGGGTAGGAAAAGAGATTCCTCCCATTTTTCTCAGGCCAGAGGCTTCTTTGAAATGAATGGGTCTGTCTTCAGCAACAGCAGGTTTTGGTGTTGGTGACCTTCCAATCTTTCTGATCTGGAAATGTGCAGAAGGTGTCAGTTTTCCAAATTCTGAGGTAATCAATCTTTCAGCCAGATAAGAAATTGGAGCCTACCAGCAGTTTTGGAAAGGGACAAATAAGAGGAATTGGATGATGACTTATGCAGCCCTGTCCCTTCTCTGTGCTGCTGATAACATCCCATGGCCTTGATAATTGCTATCATACTCTCCTCAGTCTGCCTCCAAGAAACTGTTCTAGGTTGAAAGGGAAGGAGGAAAGTACCCCAGAGTACAGCTCACTCATTCTTTTATATTGGTTAAAGGGATAGTTTATTTTCTGCAGAAGAATTTGACAGAGTTTGAAAATGAATAAAGAGTAAAAAATTGGTTGGTTTTTTTTTTTTGGTTGGTTGGTTGCTTAGCTTTTGCCTATAAGAGTTTCACAGAGTCAAAAAGTAAGAATGTAACTCTTTGAGGGGGCTGACTATTAAAGAACTGTATCATGGATAGGAGTTGTGGGAAGCAGAGTAACTGAGCCGAGGAGTGATACTAGGAAAATTAAGGCTTAAGTAACCCAGAACTAGAAGTACCCTTTTAAAAATTAAATCAGACACATCCTGGTGTCTTTGGATCCCATTGTATAGAATTTACCATATAAAAAAATATTCCCTTTGTCTCTTGTTTATGTTTTCTACACTTTCTTCTATATTATGCTTTAACTTCATGTGTCAGGCAAACTTTACAAGGGTCTAAAGTCAAATGTTACCTAAAGCAAATATTAGTCATCTTGTTGTTAAGGAAGATGTGTCATGGAAAGAAGAGCATCTGTATCAGGATTATTAGCTTGCTTTAAGATTAGAGTTGAATGGGATTTAATCACTAGGTAAAACCCCTGAAGGGTATCTGGCCTCAAGAGTGTTGGCTTTTTAAAGAAAAAAAAATGCTTATATATGGTAGAGAAACCCTATAAAAGAATTCAAGAGAAGTTTCTGACAGGATCCTGTAAACCCAGGCCCAGTCACTTTACTCTGATTATTTCTAGTCTCTTGTACCTAATGGATCTGAGATAAAACATTTTTGAAAAGTGTTGGTACTGCATGTATGCTGCTAAAATGAAGTTAAGAAAGAAGTTACTTCTAGACTGGGCTTATATTAATCTGGGTATAAATGAAGGAGACATATTAATGATAGACTCCCTTGCTTTTAATTGGGGAAATAGGGCTTTTAAATTTTTGACCTCAACTAAAAATTATATGCAATAGTCTGTTTGTGTATGTTTGCAATATGTTCTACTCTCAGAGATCTCTAAATCTTCACGATCTAATGATTTGGGGCATAGACTTAAGAGCAGATACACCATTGGTTCCTGCATTATTCTGACTCATTGTTAAAGCTGAGTCCTTGCTGTCTTTTACTAGGAACTGCTGACTCTAGTTACCCATGGGATGGAGGACCTGGGAGGAATAGGAGTTAGGGTCTTTTAAAACTCTGGATCTAGCACTTGTCTCTCCTTAAGCACCGGTCACAATTGGAGGTTGAAGGGCTGTCATTTCTGCAATGAACTGGAACTTTCATAATAAAAAGGCCAAATCTTTAAAAATTATAAGAAAAAAGAAGCAGAGGAAAAGGCTCAAAGAATCTGTTACTTAAGAAATCCAGTTCTTAGCAATGGAATCCCTCCAGGATTCAAATTTGGCCTTTGTCTTGATTTGCTTTACTCAGTTGTGCTTTGAATTGAATAAATTATTTAGAAGTTAAATTTTGTATTAGTTTCAACGTGAGTGGAGTTGAATTTTATGTAGCACAGTGCTTTTGCGGTATGATTGGTGTGAAATACTGAATACTCTGGATTTTGTAGTCAGGTTAAATGACTGAGGAGTACCTACCCTAAGTATTATGTACTGATCATCTAACTCCTTTTCTGTTCCCATCTACAGAACACCTACCCAGGTTGTGGTTTTAGAGCAGCCAAAGCTCACTAATATTGATTAGTTCTAATCTCCATACTGGCCTCATATGTGAAACTTGCTTAAATTTTGGTAAATTTTAGAATGTTGGTTGTTACTTCACCAAAGCATTTTGAATGAATACAGCTCTGTTATAAAGGGGGAATAAGACTATAATTTGAAGGGAATTAAATATGTCAGTCCTCCTTTAAATGGTGCTTTTTGTAATCTTTAGTGCTGAGAGACAAAGCTGCTTTTCAATATTTCACAAAGGAGTGGCTTACAAGAATGGATTTTAAAGCTTTTCTCCAAGTGTAATTTGTCACTGGATTCTGACATGTGTCTGAAAATTCTGTGATGTAACACATACTGAAATGTGAGTTTTTCCCCCATAAAACTGTTGAATAAAAGTATTATACAGCAATAATACTTGAATTCTTCATCAATTACTGATTATACCATCTAGAGGTATCTGTCCAGATAGCCTCAGGACCTAAAGAATGTAAATTGCCACATGGATATTTTTAAATAGAAATGTAATAGGTGTATGGGACACGAGATATCATTTCTCTTCTTTTTGACCCAGGCTCTGCCAGCATTAACTAGAGGAAAGCAAACTGTGATTTGATTTTTAGCACTTTCTGTAAACTGCACACTTAGCTATCATCTTGTCCTGGATTAGCCTAATGGTTTTCATCCCTGGCCACACATTAATATTACCTGTTCAGATGCTATAAAAATACTGATGCCCAGCCTACTACCTTGTTTAGTTGCTGTGTCGGGTCTGACTCTTTTGTGGCCCCATGGACTGCAGCCCACTAGGCTCCTCTGTTCATTGGATTTCCTAGGCAAGAAAAATGGAGTGGGTTGCCATTTCCTTCTCCAGGGGGATCTTCCCGACTCAGGGACCAAACTTGTGTCTCCTGCATTGGCAGGCAGGTTCTTTACCACTGAAGCACTGGAAAAAAGTGAAAATGTTAGTCACTCAGTCGTGTCTGACTCTGTGACCCCTTGGACATAGACCACCAGGTTCATCTATTCATGGAATTCTCCAGCCAAGAATACTAGAGTGGGTAGCCAGTCCCTTCTCCAGGGGATCTTCCCAACCCAGAGATCAAACCTAGGTCCCCTGCATTGCAGGCAGATTCTTTACTGTCCGAGCCACGAGGGAAGCCCCTAAACTCCAGTTAAATGAAAATCTCTTCGATGGGGTCCAAGTATCTATATTTTTTAAGCTCTCCAGATGATTCTAACATATATTCAGAAAAGAGGACCATTATCCTGGAACTTCCCTACTTATTCTTTCTCTGTCAGATATGTACTTATATGTGAAAGCAGGTTATATACTTCATTCTGACAGCAATCACTTCCCTCAGATGGCTTTGCCCAGGGCCATGATTATAATATCCTTTTTATTTTCCTTCCCTTTATTTCATGGCATTTTTATGTAGCTAGCATCTGGACTTTTCTTCAAAGAACACAATCAGGCTACTCTCTTTGCTGCTCTGAAGTCACCTGAGTTAAATTTCCTTAAAGGAAAGAGGGGAATGGACTTGGTGGGAGTGACTAGAGGGTGAGAACAGAGAGGGTTGGAGAAGTGGAGGTGTACAAGGACAGGTAATGAAGAACCGCGATAGCAGAAATGGACCAAAACAGTAACCCCCAAACCCCAACAATAAGTCAGGACACTGCATGCAGACTAGAGGTAGAGTGGTGGGTGTGATGGGGACTCAGCCTCTAGCAGAATAGTCTCCTAAACATGTACCTTGGTCACCGAAACAACAAAATGGCACCAGAATTCTATCAAGGCTCAAACTTTCATTGACATGTGTTTTCTAAAGTACTTCCTTCTGGCCCAGTTGATCTGGAGTGTTTTGTTGTATCCCTTCCAAACTGCTCTCCTCTCCCACATCGACAGTTACCCATGACCCAGGTGGTTTGGAGACCTCATGAGTCTCTCTGTGGCCCTCTTTGGTCACCATTCAGCAGTGTACATGGAGATCTCGAGTACTACCTCCCTTTCTCTAATCCATCCCCTGACTCCAGGGCACTTACATTGGAGATGAACTTCTCTGTTAGACTTCTTCAGGCACTCGTCATACTCTGAAGAAGACTCCTATCTTGAGAGTATTCTCTTCATTGACTTTCTAGGGAGGAGGGCAAGGTTCTCTGTCACATGCAATAAGATATTTTAAAACAAAAATGGGTTTCGCCAAATTCTCAGCTACCCTAGAATTAATTTCCCTTAACTACAACTTCCAAAGCCCTCCTGCTAGCGATAGCTTGTGATGAGAACATAAGGTGAGAATTCTGAATACCTGCTGCTGTTGCTGCTGCTAAGTTGCTTCAGTCGTGTCCGACTCTGTGTGAGCCCATAGACGGCAGCCCACCAGGCTCCCCCGTCCCTGGGATTCTCCAGGCAAGAACACTGGAGTGGGTTGCCATTTCCCTTTCCAATGCATAAAAGTGAAAAGTGAAAGTGAAGTTGCTCAGTCGTGTCCGACTCTTTGTGACCCCATGGACTGCAGCCTACCAGGCTCCTCTGTCCATGGGATTTTCCAGGCAAGAGTACTGGAGTGGAGTGCCATCACCTTCTCCATCTGAACACCTGAAAGAGCCACAAAGATTACTGCAGACCGGTATACCTGGATCTTGGGGGTAAAAATCTTAATTCCCAGCTGACTGATCCTCAAAACTCTGACTACAGACCTAACTTAGTTCTTGTTTTCAGGGATATTTGTCATTGATTACAAGTTCTGGGTCACAATTACACATTAGGTGTTGGGATTAGGTAGTAGAATGGGTGTTGCATTCAAGAGGATCTCAGAAACTATTTCTGGGGGGTCGGGGAACAGAATGGGGATATTTTGAATGTTTGGAGTCTTTTGTTGTATCCACAAATGGAAACATGAAGATGGTGTTTCTCTTTCTCCCCCAGTTGGCAAAGCTGGCTCCTGGAGGTAGCCTGGGAGAGTGACCTAGAGTTAGGAAATCTGGGGAGAGTAAAGGAATCCAGGGATCTACCTGATCAACAGCCAGTCTGAGCACAGAATGGATTCTGAGAGTGGCATCTTGTTTTTAGATTAACAGGGAACTGTGGCTGCAACCAGGACTGAATGAACTAACATCCAAGAGGGAAAGTAGAACCGCCCAAGGCAAACTGAGATCACTAGCCATCTTACTCCCTGTAGCTGTTTGCTGATTCTGAGCATGGGCTGAAGACTGAGCTTTTCCCAGGCAGAAGGTATCTGATGGGGGTAAAGTGAAACCAACAAAGCCGTTAGTGGTATGTGGCCATGGAGGGATGAGTTGAAAACTTGAAGGGCATCAATGCACAGCTATTTTTCTCTAAAAGACACTTATTGAAGTCTGGACTGCATATGAGGCTTAAGAGCTACCATAAGAGCTCATAAAAAGCAGAGCAAAATCTCCCAAACCCCCTGGTTCTGTGGTAATAAAACCAGCTAGAGAAAAGGAACTTGTTTGAAGCACATGGTCCCAAGACATTTGTCAAGTATTGGACTAATGTGGGATAGGACACAAAAGAACTATCCTAAAAACTCTTAAAAGGGCAAGTGGTTTCCAAATAATTGCATTCCAGAACAAAACTCAAGAATACCTATAGGAGGGCTTCCCTGTTGTTCTGGAGGCTAAGCATCTGCCTTCCAATGTAGGGGACACAGGTGTCCAGGAAGATTCCACATGCCATGGAACAACTAAGCCTCTGAGCCACAACTACTCAGCCAACGTGCCACCACTTCTGAAGCCCACACACCTAGAGCCTGTGCTCTGCAACAAGAGACGTCACTGCAATCAGAAGCCTGTGCGATGCAACAAAGAGTAGCCCCTCTCATCACAACTAGAGAAAGCCTGTGTGCAGCAATGAAGACCCAGTCAGAGATACACAGATATATCTTTAAAAAAAAAAAAAAAACCTATCAATACAAAAATATCCAGCACATAAACAGTCACAATTTTGGCATCCAATCAAAAATTACCAGACTTTTATTTCTGGTCAAAATAGAATAACAGGGACTAGATTTATCGTCCCATCAAAAACAACCAAAGACCCAGACAAAATATATTAAATAATGACTTTAAGATATTAAAACCAAGCAATAAAGGACTTTAATCCCTGAAATACAGGAAATGAATTTAGGCTGAACACTTTAAGAATTTCCCAGGCTGGATAATTTGAGGATTTCCAGTTTGGTAACTCTGCAAAGACCAACAACACAGAATGCACAGGGTAGAATACCACAGGGGAGAAAGTGGCACAGAGATAGAGTTTAATAGGTCACAGGCTAATTTCTTCCAGAAACACTCTCATAGACACACAGAAATAATGTTTTGCTACTTATTTGAGCATCCTATATGGGCAAGTCAAGTTGACACATAAACCTTCGCAACAGAATAATGTGGTTAAATCTCAAAAACACTAAGCTGAGCAAGAGAAACCAACAGATAAGAGTATATACCATATGATCCAGAAATCAGATCAGTGATTATCTAAGGATGGAGTTATCAATGGTAGGGATAGGAGAGAGGAAGAGATTACAGAAGAGTAGGAGGAGACCATGGGGGATGCTGGTTATATTCATTAGTGAGGCTTCACAGGTATATATATATATATCACAGGTATATATCCCCGGGTCAAGAAGATCCACTGGAGAAGGAAATGGCAACCCACTCTACTCTTGTCAGAAGAACCCCATGGACAGAGAAGTCTGGCGAGGTACAGTCCATAGGGTCGCAAACAGTCAAAAGTGATTGAACGACCATACATAAACACACAAACATATGTGTGTATATATATGGAAAGATCAAGTGTGCACTTTAAATATGTTTAGTTATTACATGTTAACTATACCCCAGTAAATAAAAAAATGTTAAGAAGTAAAAAATGGTGAAATACATATATTTTTAGAAAACAAAAGCTGAGGAAACTCAACATCAGCAAAGGATATTACAAATATACTAAAAGTAATTTTTATGAAAGAATGAAAGTAATCCTAGTTAGAAACATGGCAATTTAGAATGGGATAAAGAATAATGAAAATGGTAGATGTGTGGGCAAAAAATATTTAATGACTTCAGGAATTTACAATAGTTTGTCAAGAGTAAAGCAAAAGTAAAATCTGGTAAAGGGAGTTATAGTTTTCCAAGAATCCTAGAAGTATTGTGAAAGTAATTATTTGTATAAAAATATACTAAATCATAAATGTTGCATGTTGATATTTGTAAAATCTCAAAGAATGGTAAAGCAAGTTAATAGGAGAAAATGTAATAACATAAAATATTTGTCTAATCAAAAAGAAAGCAAAGAAGAATAGTAAAGTGGAACATAAAACATATGGTTTGGTGGTTCCTTTTTAAACCTTGATTGTGTTACAGCAACTTGTGTGCAAATCATGGCTTCAGGCCATTAAAAAAATATGGTAAATGTAAAAACCAAGTAATACAGTAGACATAGACATATACCCAGCTATAATAGTAATTATATTAAATTTCAATGAACTAAAAGATTAAGATTGCCAGACTAGGTAAGAAAAAAGTCCTGTCCTTGAGAATGTAAAGATTTTTAATTTGAAGGTAAGAAAGTAACTTCATATACATGCTCAGGAAGACAGAGGGGATATTATAGAGTACATGATTTTCCTGGAAACACTCTCAACCTTGGTATTAGAAATTGTTTTGTTTTCTTGTTTGGAGATTTTCTAATTGTTATATTAATAACAGCCATCCTAATGAGTGTGAAGTGAAACCTGAGCTTTTAATTTGCACTGCACTAATAATCATTCACATTGACATCTTTTCATATGCTTATTGGCCATTTGTGTATCTTCTTTGAAGAAATGTTAATTTAAGTCCTTTGCCCATTTCTAAATTGTTTCCTTTTTGTTGTTGAAAGAGTTTTTTATGTTTTTTGGATATCAATCCCATGTCAGATACTTGATTTGCAAATATTTTCTCCTTTTCTGTGGGCTCTTTTTAATTCTGATGAAGCCCTTTGATGTACAAAAAATTTTCATTTTGATAAAGCCCAACTTATCTATTTGTTTCTTTTGTTGCCTGTGCCTTTGATGTTATATACAAGAAATCATTGCCAAATTCAATGTCATGAAGCTTTCCCCCTATGTTTTGTTCTAAGAGTTTTATAATTTTAGCTCTTACGTTTAGGTCTTTGATCAATTTTCTGGTCGTCACATATGGATGTGACAGTGGAACCATAAAGAAGGCTGAGTGCCAAAGAATTGATGCTTTTGAACTGTGGTGTTGGCGAAGACTCTTGAGAGGCCCTTGGACTGCAAGGAGATCCAACCAGTCAATCCTAAAGGAAATCAACACTGAATATTCATTGGAAGGATTGATGCTGAAGTGGAAGCCCCAGTACTTTGGCCACCTGATGGGAAGAACCGACTCATTAGAAAAGACCCTGATCCTGGGAAAGATTAAAGGCAGGTGGAGAAGGGGATGACAGAGGATGAGATGGTTGAATGGTATCACTAACTCAATGGACATGAGTTTGAGCATGCTCCAGGAGATAGTGAAGGACAGGGAAGCCTGGCATGCTACAGTCCATAGCGTTGCAAAGAGTCAGACATGACTGAATGACTGAACAACAACAACAAATGTGTATGGTGTTAACTAAGAGTTCAACTTTATTCTAGTGCAGGTAGATATCCATTTCCCTCAGAACTTTTTGTTGAAAAGGCTGTCCTTTCATTCACTGAAAGGTCTTGGCACCTCTTGTTGAAAATCATTTGACCATATAAGTAAGAGTTTATTTCTGGACTCTATACTATTCCACTGGTTTATGTCTGTCATTATGCCAGTACCACATTGTTTTAATTACTGTTGCTCTGCAGTAGGTTTTAAAATCAGGAAATGTGTTTTCCAACTTTGTTCTTAATTTTCAAAATTGTTTTGGATATTCAGGAGTCCTTGAAATTCCATTTAAGAATTTTAAGGTGGATTTTTCTATTTTTGCAAAAAAAAAGTTAGAATTTTTATATGGAATGCATTGGATCTGTAGATCATTTGGGGCAGTATGGGCATCTTAGCAATATTGTCTTCTAATTCATGAACATCAGCCATTTTTCCATTTATTTTTGTCTTCTTTAATTTCTTTCAGCAGTGTTTTGTAGTTTCATTGTATAAGTCTTTCATCCCCTTCGTTGACTCCCAAATATGCTATTATTTTTGAGACAAATAGAATTGTTTTATTAATTTCCTTTTCCAGTTGTTCATTGTTAGGATACAGAATCACAACTGATTTTTGTGTGTTGATTTGTATCCTGCTATTTTGCTGAATTCATTTATTATTTCTAACTTGTGTGTGTGGAATCTTTAGTTTCTTATATGACATCATGTCATATGTGAACAGCGATAATTTACTTCTTTTCCAAATTAGATGGCTTTTAGCTCCCTACCTTCTTATCCCAAGAATCTTCTGAGATTCTCTACACTCTACACTAAGATTCTCTACACTAAGACGTAGGAAAGACCCTTCTTAGGAAGACTCAGCCTTATACCATCCATTCCCAGTGACAGTCTCCTGTGGTGAGCTCTAATGAGTATGGGATTATTCTTGAAAATTCTCAGTTTCACCTTCCCAGTGGCAAGACATGTTTTTGTCCTGTACTATATGCCCCTCCTCTATGCTGTTAGAATATCCAAAGGTTAGTACAGTTGCCACATTCTGATAAAAGCACCGGCTTTGAGCATTTATGTCTTACAAATTTGAGGTTCTCAAGGAGAACTTGACTGGCTCTGTGACTCCAGTGCCTAGCATGGTGTCAGGAAAATGAAGTACTCAATGAGTATTCCTGAAATAACGTGTATAAAGTCCTTTATAAACTGAAAATACAGAAGAAAATAATTATTACTATTTCTTTACACACAATGATCCTTTTTCCCTTAGCCCCTCCTGATCCTAGGAAGAAGAACCATTAAGGTAAAATCTGTTACACTTATTTAAGCATCTTTCATTTCTGCTAATCTAAAAGTTATTTGGTAGGCATCTATTATGAGGACAGCCCCAAGGTTGAATTCTGGAGTGTGCAGCAGAGTCTCATGATTGTATACTCCTCCCCTTGGAGGTGATGCTTCCTAGCAGTATAGATAAGCTTTGGGTCCACCCTGCGGACCTCCTTGGCCAGGTGCACAACTCACTATGGGATAAGTACTCTCTTAGACCACACTGCTCAGCATGGGCTGCCACTTAAGGAGTTGGATATAGTTGTAGGCGATTTTTGTTTTCCCCTCAAGCTTTCCTAACCTAGCCTGAAGACTGTCCTTATTCTCATCCTCTATGGCTACCAGGAGACTACCATCAGCTCATCCTTCTATAACACATGCTTTGATAATTCTCTAGCCCTGCAAATACTTTCTTCCAACTAGTTCTTCAGTTACATGTCATCATGGCATAGGGTAAGTATAATGTTTATTCAACAAATACATACATTGAGGACTATGCCCTGGCTTTGGCTGAAGTGCCTAGTGGCTGTTTAACACGCACAAAGTTCATCACAGTTCAAAGAGAACACTACAGCATAAAGAAACTGTCAAGCACACAAGATAAGACCAAGGCCTGACTGACTCAGCTGGCAAAAATACAATGAGCCACTTTTACATGCAGTTTATTACTTTCATAAGAAGTGAAAAAAGAGTAGTCAAATGTACCAGCTCCCTGGGCCATTGTCCTGCACACAAAAAGTCACCACCGAAACAAAAGGGGACTATGACTGCCATGTGAGTTGTAGGATACCCATTGCTGAGGAGCCAATTCTAGACTGGAACTAAATGGTTTTATCGTCTTAGCTATGCCCCGAGAAAAGCAGGCAGAAAGCATCATTTATCATCAAAACTTGGTAGGCATTGATAACCTATCTCATGAGAGACTATCAAGGGAAACACAGAGGCAAGTGGGATGCTTAAGGCAACTCCAGGATCTTCAAGCCAAGTGGGATCTTCAAGCCAAGTGGGATCTTCAAGCCTCCTGTCCTCTTGTGTTCCAGAGGATAAAAAGGCATTCTGCCAAAGCTCAGATTAGCTGCAATTTAAGCCTGCATGACCTATGTGAATACAAAGACAGTCTCCAGGGCAAGGGTGTTCCTCTGCAGGAAACTTGGAAAACTGGAAAAATTAAGAATAACAACCTAATTTTATATATGAAGAAACTAAGGCTTGCAAAGATTAAGAAACATGCTAGAGCTCCCACAGCTTGTTGGTGGCATTGCTATCTTTATAAATCTGGGAGCCTTAAGACTTCCAGGCCAGTGCTTTTTGCACTCTAGCCACACAGCCTCATATTGGAATATCAGAGTGGAATAAACCATGATCTTCATGACAGAGGATGAGATGGTTGGATGGCATCACTGACTCAATGGACATGAGTTTGGGTAAACTCTGGGAGTTGGTGATGGACAGGGAGCCCTGGTGTGCTGCAGTCCATAGGCTCGCAAAGAGTCGGACATGACTGAGCGACTGAACTGAACTGAACTGAACTTCTCACATTTAAGATGAAAAAATCAGAAGATTCCTGTCCAGGAAAAATATATCCTCATGGATTTCATGGGTGTATTTTTCATGCTCAGTCACCTTTCAATCCCTAGCTGATGAAATTAGACAAAGGAACACATAAATAATAATTAACACTAATCACAATTGCAATATATTAAGTAATTATCTATATAATGTTTGACTATTAGAAGATAATCTTTGTGAGAGTAAGACCTACCTTGTTTTTGCCTCCTTACTATACAGGTCCTTGCCACATAGAATACTCAATAAATACTTGTTGAATGGATGAATAAAAATCATTATAAACAACCAATATTCCTTAGTTCCAAGTGTGTATGCTAAGTTGCTTCAGTTGTACTCAACTTGTTGCAACCCTATGGACTGTAGCCCACCAGGCTCCTCTATCCACCGGATTCTCCAGGCCAAAGTACTGGAGTGGATTGCCATTTCCTCCTCCAGGTGATCTTACCGACCCAGGAATCAAACCCAGGTCTCTTATGTCTCCTGCATTGGCAGGCTGGTTCTTTATGACTAGCACAACCTAGGAAGCCCAAGTGTATTCCTCACAAAATTCTTTACTGGGCCTAGATTGAAGAAATAAAACCATGGATTTGAAAAAGATTTTATTGGATTTGAATACCAGATCTACCACTTTAAATATGCAATCTTTTTGAGCCTCATTATCCCATTTTACAAAATAGAGAATATAACATTACATATAGCTCTTTTAGATGATTTTCGATATGTGTGTGTGTGTGTGTGTGTGTGTGTGTGTGTGTGTGTGTGGATGGATGGATGTGTTACTGAGTCCAAGCTCACTCTGTTCACCGCATGACAGAGCAATAAACCGAAGAGAAATGGTGTTCAGGCAAGAAATACAATTTCATTTGAAAAGCTGGCAGACTGAGAAGATACCAGATTGTCTCAAAACAACCATCTTATTGGGGTCTGGATGCCAGGTTCTTTTATAGAGCACAGAGTTCGGAGACGTGAGGAAATAAAGTAAAAACAGTACTAATCTTGCAAATATCTTCTAGAATGGCAAGACTCAGGGAGGGGATGTGTTAACTTCTTCCATCCTGTAGCCACCCAAAGGTGGAAAGGGTCCTGATCAAAGACACATTGGCTTAATATTCAGGCAGCTGAGGCGGCATTCCACAAGGCAGTCCATTATGGATAAACAGTATCCTTTAAGTGAACAAAAGCAATGGGAAGCAAAAGTTAAAGAAACACACCCAACATGGAGTCATAATTGGCTCTGAAGCTGAAAGCTCAGCTTCTCTGTACATCAGTACCGAATCAAATCTCAGGGACAGAGTTTTGGGCAAAGTAGATGCAAAAAGGCAAAATGGTTGTCTGAGGAGGACTTACAAACAGCTGAGAAAAGAGAAGCAAAAGGCAAAGGAGAAAAGGAAAAGATATACCCATCTGTATGCAGAATTCCAAAGAATAGCAAGGAGAGATAAGAAAGCCTTAAAACAATAGAATGGGAAAGACTAGCAATCTCTTCAAGAAAATTAGAGCTATCAAAGGAACATTTCATGCAAATATGGGCACAATAAAGGACAGAAATGGTATGGACCTAATAGAAGCAGAAGATATTAAGAAGAGGTGGTAAGAATAAACAGAAGAACTGTACAAAAAAGGTATTAATGACCCAGATAACCATGATGGTGTGGTCACTCTCCTAGAGCCAGACATCCCAGAGGGTGAAGTCAAGTGGGCCTTAGGAAGCACTATTAAGAACAAAGTTAGTTGAGGTGATAGAATCTCAGCTGAGCTATTTCAAATCCTAAAAGGTGATGCTGTGAAAGTGCTGCACTCAATATGCCAGCAAATTTGGAAAACTTAGCAGTGGCCACAGGACTGGAAAAGGTCAGTTTTCATTCCAATCCCAAAGAAGGGCGATACTAAAGAATGTTTAAACTGCCGCACAATTGCACTCATTTCACATGCTAGCAAGGTGCTCAAAATCCTTCAAGCTAGGCTTCAACAGTACATGAATTGAGAACTTCCAGGTGTACAAGTGGATTTAGAAAAGGCAGAGGAACCAGAGATCAAATTGCCAATATCCACTGGATCACAGAAAAAGCAAGAGAATTCCAAAAAAACATCTACTTCTGCTTCACTGACTACACTAAAGCCTTTGACTGTGTGGATCAGAGTAGACTGTGGAAAATTCTTAAAGAGATGGGAATACCAGAACACCTTACCTGCCTCCGGAGAAATCTATATGCAGGTCAAGAAGCAACAGTTAAAACTGGACATGGAACAGACTGGTTCCAAATTTGGAAAGGAGTATGTCAAGGCTGTATATTGCCATCCTGCTTGTTTAACTTATACGCAGAAATATAAACATCATTCGAAATACTAGGCTGGATGAAGCACAAGCTGGAATCAAGATTGCCAGGAGAAATATCAATAACCTCAGATACACAGATGACATCACCCTTATGGCAGCAAGTGAAGAAGAACTAAAGAGCCTCTTGATGAAAGTGAAAGAGGAGAGTGAAAAAGTTGGCTTAAAACTCAACATTCAGAAAACTAAAATCATGGTATCTGGTCCCATCACTTCATGGCAAATAGATGGGGAAAGAAGGGAAACAGTGACAGACTTTATTTTGGAGGGGCTCCAAAATCACTGAAGATGGTGACTGCAGCCATGAAATTAAAAAATGCTTACTCCTTGGAAGAAAAGCTATGTCCAACCTAGACAGCATATTATAAAGCAGAGATATTACTTTGCCAACAAAGGTCCATCTAGTCAAAGTTATGTTTTTTCCAGTAGTCATGTATGGATGTGAGAGTTGGACTATCAAGAAAGCTGAGCACTGAAGAACTGATGCTTTTAAGTCCCTTGGACTGCAAGGAGATCCAACCAGTCCATTCTAAAGGAGATCAGACGCGGGTGTTCATTGGAAGGACTGATGCTGAAGCTGAAACCCCAATACTTTGGCTACCTGATGTGAAGTACTGACTCATTAGAAAAGATCCTGATGCTGGGAAAGATCGAAGGCAGGAGGAGAAGGGGATGACAGAGAATGAGATGTTGGATGGCATCACCGACTCAATGGACATGAATCTGAGCAAGTTCCAGGAGTTGGTGGTGGACAGGGAAGCTTGGCGTGCTGCAATCCAGGGGTCACAAAGAGTCGAACATGACTGGGCAACTGATCTGAACTGACTGGTGCAGCATGCAGTAGCAGAGCTTGGACTGGTTGGCAATTACTTGATATGACTATCTCCAATTTCAATCCAAAGCCATAAGGTTCTTCCTCAGCTCTTCCCATTTCATATTTTTGTCCTCCTTCTTCCAAGTTGATAACCTTGATTCCTGACAATATCAACATTTTTACTGATTTTCTCTCTCACAACACAAGACACCTTCAGAATTATTATACCAGTTCTGCAACCAACCTCTTAAGAGTCCCTTGGACAGTAAGGAGATCAGAGCAGTCAACCCGGAAGAAAGTCAACTCTGAATAGTCATTGGAAGAACTGATGCTGAAGCTCCAATACTTTGGACTCCTGATGCAAAGAGCTGACTCACTGGAAAAGAGCCTGAGGCTGGGAAAGATTGAGGGCAGGAGAAGGGGGTGACAGTGGATGAGATGGTTGGATGGCATCACTGACTCAATGGACATGAGCTGCAGCAGTCTCTGGGAGATAGTGAAGGACAGGGAAGCTTGTCGTGCTTCACTTCTTGGGGTCGCAAACAGCTGGACATAACTTAGCAACTGAACAACCACAACGATGACCAACCTTAAACGTATAAAGTTCACAATGTCCTTAGGATATACTCCACTATGAGTTTATAGACAAGTATGCTTTTAAATTTTACTTGAATTAATTATATTCTATGTGGTTATATTATCATTAAATGCATAATTAAATTAATTTATTCTGCTTTTATATTTTAGTTTTAAGATTAGCTTTTTTATCCTCTTTCAGAATATGTAAAACAGTGACATGGTTAAAAAATGAAAACTGTATTAAGATTACACTTAGAAAAAAGCCTCACCTATCTCTATATCTCAGATTCCATTTCCATGGAACCCTAGATAAAAACATTTCCCCTATTTTCTGGCCTATATATGTGCTGCTGAAGTGAGCACAAAGAATACTGTAGTGGGTTGCCATGCCCTCTTCCACAGGATCTTCCCAACCCAGTGATCAAACCGAGGTCTTCCACATTGTAGAAGGATTCTTTACCATCTGAGCCACCAAGAAAGCCCAAGAATACTGTAGTGGGTAGCCTATCCCTTCTCCAGGGGAACTTCCTGACCCAGAAATTGAATTGGAGTCTCCTGCATTGTAGGTGGATTCTTTACCCGCCGAGCTACCTGGAAAGCCCGTTTTCCCTTTTCCTTACACACAAAAAAATAGCATCCTGTTTTGATAGGTTGGGACCTGGGACCCTTTACTGGAGTGCTTTCACCTGGACAAATATCTCCTAGAGCAATAGCATACAAAGAAACTATAACATACTAAATATAACTGCACACCTTCACAGTTGGGGCAATTACGAACAATAAGATACAAAAAGGCCACAAACCAACTGCCATTTCTGAGGTGCCTGGAACAAAAGCAGGGTACTGTACCTGTCCCCTGCATACGACACCACCAAAGGGGTGGAAAGACTACCTCTAAGCTAGATCCCCAGACCAACTCATGGACCACCCACATTGTTAGTCCTTTTAACAACCCAAGCAGCTTCTCTCTGGGAGCAAGCCAGGGCACCTGTTTCTCGCTTTCACTCCCTTGTACTGTAGTACCAGCACCCATAAAGCTTTATCTGAAATTCTCATCTGACCTCTTATCAATTTCTATTGACTGAAGAGTCCAAGGACTGGGATCAGTAACACTGTGTACCTGCTCTTTTGTACCTTGCCTTTTTTCCCTCATAAAAACACATTCTGGAAATAACTCTGTACTGATTCATAGAGATATTCCTCACATTTATGGCTTCAAAGTACTCCAGGTGTGTATGCATTAATTGGTCATTCTTAAATATGGGAAGTGGGGACCAGTCATTCTGAAATTATCAACCTTTATGATCACACTCATTTGACAAGCACAGATAGTGTTAGTAGGGGGAAGGTAGTTTTGAGAGCCATTTAGAGGATAGTATGAGGATGAGGATAGATTCCAGAAGAACCCACCTGTAGGAGGTTGCTGCTCAGCCCACTAACCAAACCTTCCTCGGCCCCACTTGGTCCTAGTGAAGCTCCAGCTTCATCCCCAGGGATCCGCTCAGAATTCTGGCACCTTCTCCAAGTTATCTCCCCAAAGAGGCTCTCCTTTCCTCCCCAATTAAATTGCCTCTGCACTGGCATCTGAAGCATCTTTCTTTCATTTTTTAATTTTCCTTTCTTTTTTAGACAAAAGCAACACCTGTATATATTCTCTTTGTAAGTTACATGATAATAGAATGTATAAGGAAAAAAGTCAGCTCTTCTCCACACTAACTTTCTTAAGAGTAACCACTGTTAATAGGACATAAACCACAGCTCTGGCTTATATATAACTCCCCGTTGAATCTGACTAATATACTTCCGTCTAAGGGGCTCCAATAGTTTGGCTACCTGATGCGAAGAACTGACTCCTTGGAAAAGACCCTGATGCTGGGAAAGATTGAAGGTGGGAGGAGAAGGGGACCACAGAGGATGAGATGGTTGCATGGCATCACCGACTCCATGGACATGAGTTTGAGCAAGCCCTGGGAGTCGGCGTGATGGACAGGGAAGCCTGGCGGGCTGCAGTCCATGGAGTCGCAAAGAGTGGGACAGGACTGAGCAACTGAACTGAAGGCGCAAAACCTCCTTTCTCTTCCCTCCCTTCCCACACAAAGTGTAAGATCCCCGCCTCTACTCAAGACTTGCGAGTGTCTAGATGCTCAGATGTTGGGTTGTGCAAAGATGGTGGCAGGAGATCTTTGACAGAGTCTCTGGGCCATTAGAAATTTTAAAATGAGAAGGTTGGCTGTGGAAGGTTGGAAGTTCATTCATCCTTCTTCTGCCTGAATTCTAAAGTTAGAAGGTTGCTTTTTCAACCCCCGCTTGTAGTCAAAAGGGAGGAGCATACTTTTTCCCCCTCCATGCATCTATTTTAGTCGGTAGTTTGTTGGACTTTCAATTTCAAGGTCCTGAAAATCACCCAGTTCTTTGCATTTTCCGGCATCTACAGCACTCCATCACTGTGCGCTGTACCAGACATAGCCACGAGGGGGAGAAACGAGGAGCCCCTGATTTTTCTCAATGTAAGCCCTAAATGAATGACAAGAGGGCTGGCGGTTCACTTTCGTGGACTCTGACAAATCAGTCAGGAGCTGCGCCGAACCCAAGGTTCTTAATTTTGAAGCCACTCTAGTTCCAGGATGGTCCCAGGCGGGCTAAAGGCCAGCGCTGCCCAGGCCTCGAGCACTGGCTAAGGACGCTCAGCCACTCTCTCCAGCAAAGACCCCCAAAGGATCCTGACCCGAGAAGCAATGGGGCTTCTCCCATGAGGAAACTGTTCCTCACCTTCCTGTCAGACTGTCGCCGCTCTTCCCCATGTTCTGACAGCCTGTGCTTTGTACTGGGGCGGGAGCAAGAAAACTGAGGACGAGTGCTAGGCAACGAAGCAGATGAAGGAAGCGGGCGGAATGAGGAGGGAAAACAGGCGGAAGACAGCAAGGAACGCGGAGAGGAGAGAGACGGGGAGTAGAGAACAGAATGGTAGGTGGAGGAGGAGGATGGGGCAATCCCACGGAGTCCCAAGAACTGTTCTGGGGGAGTTCAGAGCTCCCAGGGCAGCGGGAAGAGGACAACTTCAAAGGGGAAAGGGACTTTTTTTTTCCCCCCTCACGGGAATTTTACCTCGGGGCAGAAAACGCTAGAAATGCCGGCAGAGCAGGTGCATTTGGAGGAGGCCTCCAAAAGCCTTTCCCTGTCACTCACCCAGAATGGATTTCGTCTCCTTTCGACGACGTCCCAAGCTGAAGAGACGGCCGCGGGCGCCCCCGGGCGTCGCGGAGGAAGCGGCTCGTGACGGGATGAAGAGCCGCGGGAGGGAGGCGGGTCCTGGGCCCGCACGGTTGCGTGCGGCCTGGCTCAGCCTCGGGAGAACGAGGCGGCCATGGGTAATGGTGAGCACGCTGGACTCTGAATCCAGTGATTCGAGTTCGAGTTTCAGTGGGCCTTTTACCTTTAGGCCGCACCCAGTGTCTTTTACTCGAGCAGCCCGAAGCTTTGAGGGCCGAGTCCTGGACCCCGTTAGGTTCCCACTTCAACCTGCTGGACTCTGCTGCAATAAAACACCACTGACAACGAAGGCCATGACCTTTTTCTTTTATTCATAGAAGAATTTACTTTGAGACTTTCGAAGGACCCTCTCACCTAGTTAAACTGTCTTCTACCACCAAGAACATTGATCTACTCAAGAATGGTTTCTGCCCAGAAAACCTGAAAGTTGCTCCGTCTTTATTTTTGCTATATTTCCTTTTGCTTTTTGTGGGGACACTCTAGATTAGGTAAATCCTTTATAATGTATATGGTTGCTAATTTAGGCATCCTGATGGCTTCCTTAAAGCTGACTGGCAGGTACCCTTTCCTCCCCACTTTCCCTTCTCTTCTCTTGCAGGACCTGAGGAGGTTCAGGACACCTGAGACCACAAGTAAAGGACTGCAGGCTGGATATTCCATGGCCGGTGATGTGCACATCCAGAGATTCGAGGTCTATTTAGTAGACTGTATAAAGGAAAATTTCATGGAGGTGATCAGCAGGTTTCTCCTCAGCAATATACACATTTCTACCTCTTTTTTTTTTTTTTCCTACCTAACTCTTCATTCAGGCCCTCCCTCCTCTACTTGAAGAACATTTAATCTTTATTTAATATTTCTTTTTTACATGAAATGTCAAGTTCTAAATAGGCCCTATTCTCCCATCTATATCTGTCAACCATTTCCAGCTGTCAATACAGTAGGCATTCTGCATCTCTATCACATCCTTACCTGATCAGTCCAGTTCAGTTCAGTTCAGTTGCTTCGTCCTGTCTGAGCCTTTGTGACCCCATGGACTGCAGCACAACAGGATTCCCTGTCTATCACCAACTCCCAGAGCTTGCTCAAACTTAAGTCCATTGAGTCAGTGATGCCATGCAACCATCTCATCCTCTCTTGTCCCCTTCTTCTCCTGCCTTCAATCTTTCCCAACATCAGGGTCTTTTCCAAGGAGTCAGTTCTTCCCATTAGGTGGCCAAGTATTGGAGTTTCAGCTTCAGCATCAGTCCTTCCAATGAATATTCAGGACTGATTTCCTTTAGGATTGACTGGTTTGATCTCCTTGCAGTCCAAGGGACTCTCAAGAGTCTTCTCCAAACACCACAGTTCAAAAGCATCAATTCTTCGGCACTCAGCTTTGACATATTCCTTTCCCAATTTGGAACCAGTCTGTTGTTCCGTATCCAGTTCTAACTGTTGCTTCTTGACCTGCCTATAGATTTCTCAGGAGGGCAGGTAAAGTGGTCTGGTATTCCCATTTCTTTAAGAATTTTCCACAGCCTGTTGTGATCCATACAGTCAAAGGCTTTGGCATAGGCAATAAAGGAGAAGTAGATGTTTCTCTGGAACTCTCTTGCTTTTTCAATGATCCAGTGGATGTTGGCAATTAGATCTCTGGTTCCTCTGCCTCTTCTAAGTCCAGCTTGAACATCCATACATGATTACTGGAAAAACCATAGCTTTGACTAGATGGATCTTTGTTGGCAAAGTAATGTCTCTGCTTTGTAATATGCTGTCTAGGTTTGTCACAGCTTTTCTTCCAAGGAGTAAGCATTTTTCTAATTTCATGGCTGAAGTCACCATCTGCAGTGATTTTTGAGCCCAAGAAAATAAAGTCTGCTACTGTTTCCATTTTTTCCCCATCTGTTTGACATGAAGTGATGGGACTGGATACCATGATCTTAGGTTTTTGCATGTTGAGTTTTAAGCCAGCATTTTCATTCTCCTCTTTCACTTTCATCAAGAGGCTCTTTAGTTCTTCTTCACTTTTTGCTGTAAGGGTAGTGTCATCTGTGTATCTGAGGTTATTGATATTTCTCCCAGCAATCTTGATTCCAGCTTGTGCTTCTTCCAGCCCAGCGTCTCTCATGATGTACTCTGCATATAAGTTAAATAAGCAGGGTGACAGTATACAGCATTGACATATTCCTTTCCCAATTTGGAACCAGTCTGTTGTTCCATGTCCAGTTCTAACTGTTGCTTCTTGATCTCCATATAGATTTCTCGGGAGGGCAGGTAAGGTGGTCTGGCATTCCTATCTCTTTAAGAATTTTCCACAGTCTCTTGTGATCCACATAGTCAAAGGCTTTGCATGGTCAATAAAGCAGAAATAGATGTTTCTCTGGAACTCTCTTGGTTTTTCAATGATCCAGCGGATATTGGCAATTTGATCTCTGGTTCCTCTGCCTTTTCTAAATCCAGCTTGAACATCAGGAAGTTCTCAGTTCACATACTGTTGAAGCTGGGCTTGGAGAATTTTGAGCATTACTTTGCTAGCGTGTGAGATAGTGCAATTGTGTGGTAGTTTGAGCATTCTTTGGCATTGCCTTTCTTTGGGATTGGAATGAAAACTGACCTTTTCTAGTCCTGTGTCCATTACTGAGTTTTCCAAATTTGCTGGCATATTGAGTGCAGCACTTTCACAGCATCATCTTTTAGGATTTGAAATAGCTCAACTGGAATTCCATGACCTCCACTAGCTTTGTTCGTAGTGATGCTTCCTAAGGCCCATTTGACTTTGCGCTCCAGGATGTCTGGCTCTAGGTGAGTGATCACACCATTGTGGTTATGTGGGTCATGAAGGTTTTTTTTGTACAGTTCTTCTGTGTATTCTTGCCACCTCTTCTTAATATCTTCAGCTTCTGTAAGGTCCATACCATTTCTGTCCTTTATTGTACCCATCTTTGCATGAAGTATGTAAATCGTGAAATTCCAGATGTTCAAGCTGGTTTTAGAAAAGGCAGAGGAACCAGAGATCAAATTGCCAACATCTGTTGGATCGTCGAAAAAGCAAGGGAGTTCCAGAAAAACATCTATTTCTGTTTTATTAACTATGTCAAAGCCTTTGACTGTGTCGATCATCACAAACTGTGGAAAATTCTTAAAGAGATGGGAATGCCAGACCACCTGACCTGCCTTTTGAGAAATCTGTATGCAGGTCAGGAAGCAACAGTTAGAACTGGACATGGAACAACAGACTGGTTCCAAATAGGAAAAGGAGTCCGTCAAGGCTGTATATTGTCACCCTGCTTATTTAACTTATATGCAGAGTACATCATGAGAAATGCTGGGCTGGGTAAAGCACAAGCTGGAATCAAGATTGGTGGGAGAAATATCAATAACCTTAGTTATGCAGATAACACCACCCTTATGGAAGAAAGCAAAGAAAAACTAAAGAGCCTTTTGATGAAAGTGAAAGAGGAGAGTGAAAAAGTTGGCTTGAAGCTCAACATTCAGAAAACTGAGATCATGGCATCTGGTCCCATCACTTCATGGCAAATAGATAGGGAAACAGAGGAAACAGTGACAGACTTTATTTTGGGGGGCTTAAAAATCACTGCAGATGGTGACTGCAGCCATGAAATTAAAAGACACTTACTCCTTGGAAGAAAAGTTATGACCAACCTAGAAAGCACATTAAAAACCAGAGACACTACTTTGCCAACAAAGGTCTGTTTCGTCCAGGCTATGATTTTTCCAGTAGTCATGTATGGATGTTTGAGATGGATGATAAAGAAAGCTGAGTACCGAAGAATTGATGCTTGAACTGTGGTGTTGGAGACGACTCTTGAGAGTCCCTTGGATTGCAAGGAGATCAAACTAGTCCATCCTAAAAGAAATCAGTCCTGAATATTCATTGGAAGAACTGATGTTGAAGCTGAAACTCCAATACTTTGGCCACCTGATATGAAGAACTGACTTATTAGAAAAGACTTTGATGCTGGGAAAGATTGAAGGCAGGAGGAGAAGGGGACAACGGCAATGAGATGGTTGGATGGCATCACTGACTCAAAGGACATGAATTTGAATAAACTCTGGAAGTTGGTGATGGACAGGGAGGCCTGGCATACTATAGTCCTTGGGGCTGTGAAGAGTCAGATATGACTGAGTGGCTGAACTGAATTAAACTTGCATGAAACGTTCTCTTGCTGTCTCTAATTTTCTTGAAGAGATCTCTAGTCTTTCTCATTCTATTGTTTTCATCTATTTCTTTGCACTGATCACTGAGGAAGGCTTTCTTATCTCTCCTTGCTATTCTTTGGAACTCTGCAAGTTATGGGTATGTCTTTCCTTTCTCCTTTGCCTTTCTTTAGCTTCTCTTCTTTTCTCAGCTATTTGTAAGCCCTCCTCATACAACCATTTTGCCTTTTTGCATTTCTTTTTCTTGGGATAGTCTTGATCACTGCCTCCTGTACAATGTCATGGACCTCCATCCATTGTTCTTCTGGCACTCTATCAGATCTAATCCCTTGAATTTATTTGTCACTTCCACTGTATAATCATAAGGGATTTGATTAGGTCATACCTGAATGGTCTAGTGGTTTTCCCTATTTTCTACAATTTAAGTCTGAATTTGGCAATAAGAAGTTCATGATCTGAGCCACAGTCAGCTCCCGGTCTTGTTTTTGCTGACTGTATAGAGTTTCTCCATCTTTGGCTGCAAAGAATATAATCAATATGATTTTGGTATTGACCATTTGGTGATGTCCATGTGTAAAGTCTTCTAGTGAGTTGTTGGAAGAGGGTGTTTGCTATGACCAGTGTGTTCTCTTGGCAAAACTCTGTTAGTCTTTGCCCTGCTTCATTTTGTATCCCAAGGCCAAAATTGCCTATTATTTCAGGTATTTCTTGACTTCCTACCTTTGGCTTCTTCAGCATTACTGGTTGGGTCATAGACTTGGATAACTGTGATATTGAATGGTTTGCCTTGGAAATGAACAGAGATCATTCTGTCGTTTTTGAGATTGCACCCAAGTACTGAATTTCAGACTCTTTTGTTGACTATGAAGTCTACTCTATTTCTTCTAAGGGATTCTTGCCCACAGTAGTAGATATAATGGTCATCTGAGTTAAATTCACTCATTCCTGTCCATTTTAGTTCACTGATTTCTACAATGTTGATGTTCACTTTTGCCTTCTCCTGTTTGACCACTTCCAATTTACCTTGATTCATGGACCTAACATTCCAGGTTCCTATGCAATATTGTTCTCTACAGCACCAGACTTTACTTACATCACCAGTCACATCCACAGCTAGGCTTGTTTTTGCTTTGGCTCCATCTCTTCATTCTTTCTGGAGTTTATGCTCCACTCTTCTCCAGTAGCATATTGGGCACCTACCAACCTGGGGAGTTCATCTTTAAGTGTCATATCCTTTTGTCTTTTCATACTGTTCATGGTGTTCTCAAGGCAAGAGTGCTGAAATGGTTTGCCATTCCCTTCTCTAGTGGATGACGTTTTGTCAGCACTCTCCACCATGACCCATCTGTCTTTGGTGGCCCTACCATAGTTTCATTGCATTATACAAGGCTAATCTAGAGCCAGACATCCTGGAATGTGAAGTCAAGTGGGCCTTAGAAAGCATCACTATGAACAAAGCTAGTGGAGATGATGGAATTCCAGTTGAGCTGTTTCAAATCCTGAAAGATGATGCTGTGAAAGTGCTGCACTCAATATGCCAGCACATTGGGAAAACTCAGCAGTGGCCACAGGACTGGAAAAGGTCAGTTTTCATTCCAATCCCAAAGAAAGGCAATGCCAATGAATGCTCAAACTACCGCACAACTGCACTTATCTCACATGCTAGTAAAGCAATGCTCAAAATTCTCCAAGCCAGGCTTCAGCAATATGTGAACCATGAACTCCCAGATGTTCAAGCTGGTTTTAGAAAAGGCAGAGGAACCAGAGATCAAATTGCCAACATCTGCTGGGTCATGGAAAAAGCAAGAGAGTTCCAGAAAAACATCTATTTCTGCTTCATTGACTATGCCAAAGCCTTTGACTGTGTGGATCACAATCAACTGTGGAAAATTCTTCAAGAGATGGGAATACCAGACCACCTGACCTGCCTCTTGAGAAATCTGTATGCAGGTCAGGAAGCAACAGTTAGAACTGGACATGGAACAACAGACTGGTTCCAAATAGGAAAAGGAGTACGTCAAGGCTGTATATTGTCACCCTGCTTATTTAACTTCTATGCAAAGTACATCATGAGAAACACTGGCCCGGAAGAACACAAGCTGGAATCAAGGTTGCTGGGAGAAATATCAATAACCTCAGATATGCAGATGACACCACCCTTATGGCAGAAAGTGAAGGGGAACTCAAAATTCTCTTGATGAAAGTGAACGTGGAGAGTGAAAAAGTTGGCTTAAAGCTCAACATTCAGAAAACGAAGATCATGGCATCTGGTCCCGTCACTTCATGAGAAATAGATGGGGAAACAGTGGAAACAGTGTCAGACTATTTTGGGGGGCTCCAAAATCACTGCAGATGGTGACTGCAGCCATGAAATTAAAAGATGCTTACTCCTTGGAATAAAAGTTATGACCAACCTAGATAGCATATTCAAAAGCAGAGACTACTTTGCTGACTTCGGTCCCTCTAGTCAAGGCTATGGTTTTTCCTGTGGTCATGTATGGATGTGAGAGTTAGACTGTGAAGAAGGCTGAGCACCGAAGAATTGATGGTTTTGAACTGTGGTGTTGGAGAAGACTCTTGAGAGTCCCTTGGACTGCAAGGAGATCCAACCAGTCCATTCTGAAGGAGATCAGCCCTGGGATTTCTTTGGAAGGACTGATGCTAAAGCTGAAACTCCAGTACTTTGGCCACCTCATGCGAAGAGTTGACTCATTGGAAAAGACTCTGATGCTGGGTGGGATTGGGGGCAGGAGGAGAAGGGGAGGACAGAGGATGAGATGGCTGGATGGCATCACTGACTCGATGGATGTGAGTCTGAGGGAACTCCGGGAGTTGGTGATGGACAGGGAGGCCTGGCGTGCTGCGATTCATGGAGTCGCAAAGAGTCGGACACAACTGAGCGACTGAACTGAACTGTGGTCCATGTGATGTTTGATTAGTTTTCTGTGATTGTGGTTTCCATTCTGTCTGCCCTCTGAGGGATAGGGATAAGAGGCTTATGGAAGTTTCCTGATGGGAGACACTGACTGTGAGGGAAACTGGGTCTTGTTCTGATGGGCAGGTCCATGCTCAGTAAGTCTTTAATCCAATTTTCTGTTAATTGGTGGGCCTGTGTTCCCCCTCTGTTGTTTGACCTGAGACCAAACTATGGTGGAGGTAATGAAGATAATGGAGACCTCTTTCAAAAGGTCCCATGCACGCACTGCCACACTCAGTGCCCCTGACCCTGCAGCAGGCCATCGCCAATCCATACTTCCGCCAGAGACTACTGGACACTCACAGACAAGTCTGGGTCAATCTCTTGTGGGGTCACTGCTCCTTTCTTCTGGGTCCCAAGGTTCCGTCTGTGCCCTCCAAGAGTGTGTTTCCCTAGTCCTGTATAAGTTCTGGAGGCTCTGTGGTGGGGTTAATGGTGACCTCCTTGAAAAGGGCTGATGCCACACCTAGGTCTGCTACACCCAGAGTCCCTGCCCCCGCGGCAGGCCACTGCTGACCGGAACCTCCGCAGGAGACACTCAAACACTCAAAGGCAGGCTGGTTCAGTCTCTGTGGGGGTCTCCTGGTGGTCTCCCTACCTCATGCCTGGATTTTTTTCCTCTGCCTCATTGCACTCATCTCACATGCTAGTAAAGCAATGCTCAAAATTCTCCAAGCCAGGCTTTAGCAATACGTGAACCATGAACTCCCAGATGTTCAAGCTGGTTTTAGAAAAGGCAGAGGAACCAGAGATCAAATTGCCAACATCTGCTGGGTCATGGAAAAAACAAGAGAGTTCCAGAAAAACATCTATTTCTGCTTCATTGACTATGCCAAAGCCTTTGACTGTGTGGATCACAATCAACTGTGGAAAATTCTTCAAGAGATGGGAATAGCAGACCACCTGACCTGCCTCTTGAGAAATCTGTATGCAGGTCAGGAAGCAACAGTTAGAACTGGACATGGAACAACAGACTGGTTCCAAATAGGAAAAGGAGTACATCAAGGCCATATATTGTCACCCTGCTTATTTAACTTCTATGCAGAGTACATCATGAGAAACGCTGGACTGGAAAAAACACAAGCTGGAATGAAGATTGCCGGGAGAAATATCAATAACCCCAGATATGCAGATGACACCAGCCTTATGGCAGAAAGTGAAGAGGAACCAGAAAGCCTCTTGATGAAAGTGAACGTGGAGAGTGAAAAAGTTGGCTTAAAGCTCAACATTCAGAAAACGAAGATTATGGCATCCGATCCCATCAGTTCATGGGAAATAGATGGGGAAACAGTGGAAACAGTGTCAGACTTTATTTTTGGGGGCTCCAAAATCACTGCAGATGGTGATTGCAGCCATGAAATTAAAAGACGCTTACTCCTTGGAAGAAAAGTTATGACCAACCTAGTAAGCATATTCAAAAGCAGAGACATTATTTTGCTGACTTATGTCCATCTAGTCAAGGCTATGGTTTTTCCTGTGGTCATGTATGGATGTGAGAGTTGGACTGTGAAGAAAGCTGAGCGCCGAAGAATTGATGGTTTTGAACTGTGGTGTTGGAAAAGACTCTTGAGAGTCCCTTGGACTGCAAGGAGATCCAACCAGTCCATTCTGAAGGAGATCAACCCTGGGATTTCTTTGGAAGGATTGATGCTAAAGCTGAAACTCCATTACTTTGGCCACCTCATGAGAAGAGTTGACTCATTGGAAAAGACTTTGATGCTGGGAGGGATTGGGGGCAGGAGAAGAAGGGGATGACTGAGGATGAGATGGCTGGATGGCATCACTGACTCGATGGACGTGAGTCTGAGTGAACTCAGGGAGATGGTGATGGACAGGGAGGCCTGGCGTGCTGCGATTCATGGGGTCGCAAAGAGTCAGATACAACTGAGCGACTGAACTGAACTGAACTGAACTGAACTGATGGAGGAGATATCCCTTCTTTCTGTATCCCAGCGAACTGCCCTAGCTTAGGGAATTCTCTTGCGTTCCAGTGGTTAGGACTCTTCCTTACCAGGGTAGGGGTATTAGTAAAAGAGGCTTTCTAAAGAGAAAGGTTCCACCGAGACTCGAACTCGGATCGCTGGATTCAAAGTCCAGAGTGCTCACCATTACACCATGGAACCATGACCTATTTGTTGGCTCACTCTTCCCCTGCTGAGCCAGGTGGCGCGCAGCGCCGCGGGCCCAGGACTCGCCTCCCGCCTGGCGCTCTAGTCACCCCACCTCGAGTAGCTTCCTCTGCGACGCCAGGGGGCGCCTGACTCGCCGGCCCGCCGCCGTGTCTTCTGGTTTGGACGATGTGGAAAGAGTTGAAAGCCATTTGGGATGGATTAGTAACTTTTTCCTGTTACTAGGAAAGTTATTAGGAAAAGGTTACTAGGCTTCCCCCAAATGCACCTGTTCTACCGGCATTTCTAGAGTTTTCTGCCCTGAGGTAAAATTCCCCTCAGGGAAAAAAGTTCCTTTCCTGTTTGCAGTTGTCCTCTTCCCGCTGCCCTTCTGAACATCCTCAGAAGAGCCCTTAGGACTTCGTGGAATGTCCCTGGGACCTTAGGTCCAAGGGTTTAATCGTGCGGCTCTGCCGGCTTCACTGGAGAGGGGGCGCAGAGCGTTCTCCGTGTTGGGAATGCGATCGGAACCAAAGCGACCGCGGCCTCCACGCTGCAGACGCCCCGCGGGGTGTGGTTGGGTGTGAGCAGCTGACGGTGTTTCTTCTGGGCTGTTTCCTCCCTCACCTTCCTTCTCTCTTCTTCCTTCCAGGTTCATCCACTCCCCACCCATCTGCGTCCCCAAGACGGCGGCGGTCGCTCGGACCTGAGAGGGAAGCTCAGCGCGGCCCATGGGCTGCTCTCTAGACGTTTTCACTCTCCAGGCTTTTATATGGTTCAAGGGCCAGTTTTAAAGATTTGAAAATCGGCCACTTTGGAAAGCCTTTCACACCCTCCCATTCCAAAGAAGAGAATGCGCAAGAAGGGCACGTGTCCAACTCCAGCCCAAGAGGCTGTGTCGTCACCTTCCACCTAGGCGGGGGCTCCCGAGGCGGCCAGGGCCGTGCCCGCTACGTTGGGGTGTGGAGGGCCACTCGCTGGTGTCAGTGCCCAGACGTCCGTATGTTAAGACTCAGAGCTCTGTTTTCAGCACAGGAGGCAGCTAAGCTATTCTGTAGCTCTCAAATCGTGTCCATACTCTCTTTTGCTCTGTGCGCACAGGTGGGGCAGAGGCAGAATCTCATTCCTCCTGGATCTTCACAGAGTTCTGTCCTGCGATGGTTTCTGCCAGCCTTCACCACATGTTAATCCTCTCTCTGCACCATCTGGAGCACTGGGGCCACCCTGATCTACATGATTTCACATCCAGATTCCAGAGGAACTGCTAGGCTGGCAAAGGTTGAAGGCCCAGGCATGGAAATCACCAACTGGTCAGACTCCAGATTGGTGCCCCTCAACACTCAGCAATAATTAGCAGTTACAGAATGCCACCAAAACTATGATTTGAAGGTGTTACATCCTTTAAAAACATTAATACACGTTACTTCTTAGAACAGCTTTAGGTTTACATATAAATTGAGCAGCTAGTACAGAGTTCTCTCACTTATGGTCTATTCTCCCTCACACAATTTCCCCTTTTATTAGTATTTTGTATTAGTAAATACAGGACAGCAGAATTAGCATGAGCAGGCAGGTGGTATTCCAAGTGTGAGGCTTAGCCATTGCACTCTGTAGTGCTGACCTGATTTCTACAATGTGGGAAACATGACTGCATAATCTGTGGTAGTAGGGACTGCATTCTTACTCTCTCCTGACAATTAATAGTTAATAACAGGACAATTCAGTATATTCAGGAGTTTCGGTAATTTCTTGGAGGGCATTTCTGGGATGTGTTTCTCTGGAAGATAAACCTTCCGGCTCCCCTTCTAAATCGTTTGGGAGAAAAGACTGCTGCATTCCTTTCAAATGCCAGGCTGTGAATTTAGGACCAGCAAGATTTAATGAGGATTAAGGCCCTAATCAACCAACTGGGTTTTGGATCTCATTCCACTGGGACTAGAATGGATCAGGTTACTCCTTCACTGCAGACATGCTAGAGATTTTGAACTCGGTAAGACCTGTGTGGCCAAGTGATTACCTCTCCCAGCTGAGGAAGAACAAATGTTTCTGATATATCACCTGGCTTTCCCTCTTTACTTTTTGTAATGCTCCACCAGAGGTTGAAATCTGGCTGAGAACCAGGGTTACTGAGCCGGGAAAGACCATACAGCTTTGGGGGGGGGGCGGGAAGGAAAACCAGGACCCTTCTGTAGTAATCCCTAGGCATCATTGTCACTTCTTCCAAAGAACCCATCACCACTACATTTTTCGTGACTCCCTGTTACTGGACTGAAGTGAAATTTTCTCAGTCATGTCCAGTACTTTGCGACCGCATGGACTATACAGTCCATGGAATTCTCCAGGCCAGAATACTGGAGTGTGTAGCCTTTCCCTTCTGAAAGGGATCTTTTCAACCCAGGTCTCCTGCACTGTGGGCAGATTCCTTACCAACTGAGCTATTAGGGAAGAAGCTGAGACAATACTTTATTCATCTCTGTGTTCATGATTCCTGGTGCTGAGTCAAGTACTGAGGAGGTTCTCAGCAATTATCAGTCACAGTTTGAATAAAAGTGTTTGCAAATCTCCAACCATCTCAACTACATTCCAACTGTACTGTCAGGGATGCTCTGTTTTCTCCCACTATGTAACAAAGCCCCTTCCTTAGACAGGAGTCTGCCCTACACTATCCTTGCCATATAACACTCACCAGTGTAACTCTGAGGAAGATACAGTTGTTCTCAGGATTCCTCAATGGTTCACACTGTCATTAGGAAGAGATGTCCTTGATCTACCCTCCCAACCTCTTGGCTGCTACAACACCCCACCTGAGGAGAGCATGCACATTTTGTTGAAAATATCCACCTGTACGCTTTCTCTCATGGCTTTGATTTTCTCAGGGAAATACAGCATTAAAAAAAAAGCACTCAACAAATATTTAAGAGATATTGTGTGTAAAGCCTTTCAAACTCTAAATGCAAAAGAATATTATTAATATCTCTGCTTCAGATATAAATTTTCCCTCCTTACCTTGGCCCCTTCTGGCAATAGGGCAGAACTATTTAAAGTAAAAATGGACATCTCCAGTTCTTCTCTAAATATCATTTATCCATCTTGGCCCACACTTACTTGGAAGGCTTCCACTGCGAGGCAGCTCCAAAGTCTAGACAGGGCAGGTCTAGGGCAGAGCCTCAAGGTCCCATCCTCCTCCTTCTGGACTTGGTGCTCCCAGCAGTATAAACCAACCCTGATCCAGCATGTGGATCACCTCGGCAGGTGCACAAGTTCCCTGTGGATTAAGTTACTCTCCCAGTTCTTCCTGCTCAGCTCAGACTGCTCCATGAAGCGTTGGATGATGCTGTATGTAGTCCTCTGTTACCCTTGATTTTTCTGAACTCAACTTGTCACTTCCTTTGGTTAGCACCATTTCCTTAGCCTTATTTGGGTTATTCTTATCTTCCAAACTTGCTGATTTTCTTTAATTTTAGTGTGTGGGCTCAGTTGAGGCTGCTGCAGGAAACACAGAAAGGACCAAGGCCAGATCTTGGCTGCAGTTCCCAGGGCACATTTAATATGCATCTCAGCCCCTCGTGCAACTCTAAGAAAACTGAACAGGATGGAATTCAGAGAATCTGAATAACAAGTTTATTTTACTGGTGAAAGTGAGGCCCAGATAGATTAAGGGGATTTTCCCAAGCTCCAACCATGCAAATCTCCAACCCCTTGGTGGCAAGAAAGCCACAACAAAGCCATGGACACAAGTTTCTCTGTCCAAAGCACATGATACACCCTTTAGGAATGCACAGCTGAATTTCAATGGACATTGTATCAAACATCAGTATTTCCACTGTTAAAACAAAAATATCTGAAAGACCTTTTCTGAGACAATTCTTTTACTACAGTCCCTTAGTCCTATTATTTATACTCAGTCAATTTTCAGTCCTGGCCAACAATGGGACAAAGGAACACAGGAATGCAAATAAAATTGATCAAAGCCATAATTAAATAATATTTATGTGTGTCTCTGTAAAATGTCTGGCTCCTGTGTTAAAAGATCATCTTCTTGAGAGCAGGTGCTCTGCCTGCCTTATTCACCCAATGCCCCTCAAGAGCCTGCCAAAAAAAAAAAAAAAAAATCCCGCCAGATGGAATATTCAGTAAATACCAAGTGGATAAGTAACAGTTACCAGGAATAACTAATTTTTACTGGTGTTCTAGTCCCTATTATATTCCCAGTCAGATCCTGTCCCAGGTCTGTGCAGAAGCAATCAAAGCACAACCATAAGTAAAGCAGTACAAGATGCAAATACCAACACACCATGTACCAAGTCTGCTTTACATGGTGCTTTCATTACCCTCTTTGAGCAGATTGATCTTATATACAACAGAGAAGAACACATAATGTAATAGAGAAGACAGCATGAACTTTGCATGAGTAAAAGTAATCATGCAGCAGACAGGCTCCAATTACTGAGCATTAGCTACACAGCTAAAAAATATCTATGTCATAGTCACTGTGGTGCTTCTTAAAATTCTCTGGAGATAAGGTTCAAGAAACTGCATTTCAGACAAAATTTCCAAGAAGACTGTCATGTAAGGAAAAGGTTTGACCACTAAATAGTCTAGAATGGAAATCCCCAAAGCCCTAGTGCAACAAGAATGACTCAGATTAAGCAAAGCAAGACCTTTGTCAAGGTGGCCTCTCAAGGGAAAATGTCTCCTTTTCCAGGAAGGGTACCTGCCTGAGGTGGGACACAAAGAGGACCCTGCTTCCCCAGTCTGAGCTTTTAGCGCCTCCATTGTCTTTTAGGTTTTCTACTCTGCTCTAATTGGTGGGGTATCTCAGCCCTCATATGGCTATTTCTTTATAAAGATCTCTGTGGCTCCCAAATATGGCTGCAGCTACTGTCTGTGTTCCTAGGGTGAGCTGCAGCACCTCTACCACTCCAAGAGACCCTCCAAGACCAGCAGGAAAGCGAAAGCAAATGGGAACAGGTGGGTTAAGTGGTCTGCAGTGCCTATGGCTGCAAGCTGTGGAGAGGAAGAACAGGAAGGCCACTGCTCTGAAGAGACATAAGAGGACTTCCCTGGTGGTCTAGTGGTTAAGAATCCACCTGCCAATGCAGGGGGACACAGTTTGATCCCTGGTCCGAGAAGATTCCACATGCCTCTGAGCAACTAAGCCCATGTACCATGACTATTGAAGCTCCCATGCCTAGAGCCCATGCTCCACATCAAGAGAAGTCAGCACACTGAGAAGCCCATGCGCTGCAACTAGGGAGTAGCCCCCAATTGCAACAACTAGAGAGAGACCAGCACAGAACAAAGACCCAGTGCAGCCAAAAGTAAATAAAATCTTAAAATACATAAACAAAATAAAGAAACACAAGGAAAAAAAGACCTCAGTTATTTTATTCTCCTCTTGGAGAAAGAGATGGCAGAGGTCAGTTCTGGGGCTCCACAATTCTAGGCTTTCTCTTAAGTGACCTTTCTTCAGATGACTTGAAAGAAATCGTGACTGACAGAATTCAGGTCAATAGTGTCCCAGAGGAGCATGAGACCATGAGGGCAGCCCCTCATTAGAGTTGGTCAGAACCATGACATGGTCAATATCAGCCCTATTAAGGTGGGGAGGACATGCTGAACAACTGTGTAAGCAGAGAACCGCAAAATGATCAAAGAATCACAGTAAAAATCTTGTGCTCACCTTGATGTGACCATTTTCAAGCCCTTGTAATGTTAAGGACACCAGGAAGGGCATGTTGGGTGAATGTCTCTTTAATGTTATGAACCAAACCTCTAAAGAATACAGAGAGTACAGTACTTAATTCCACATAACATTATCCAAGAATTCATCATCTATTTCTATTTCCAATGGCAGATTTTTTTTTTTAGCTTCTTGTGCTGAGCCCAACAGGCAAGGTTTTAATATCAAGAACCAATTATTAGCACAGGGCGAACAAAGAGAGCAAAGGAACAGCTACTGTTACTAAGTTCTCCCAAAGTACTCTGAATGCAATCTTTCCCTTATTGTGACTGAAATAAATAAAATATCTATTTTTAGAATGAAAATTAAAATTAAATGCCTCTGTTCTCCAATTTTTTTTCTGCTCAAGCCTGGTCATGGAGACCAGAGTAACTGAGTTCCCAATTTGGTACAGTCTGGGCTCTTTGTCAAAGAAAGTCAAGTCAATCCAACCTCAAATCTCTTCTGTGAATCAGCTCTTACCCTCAAAATTCAGAACAAGGAGTGAACCAAACAGGCATCAGCACCCACCATGCAATTGATATATTTGCAACTGCACCTGGCTGAGATTACATGAGAAAACAGAGTAGTCAAAAAATAGAAGAGAACAGAGAAAAATATGATTTAAGCTTTTCCAGGACATTGCTTTAGTCAATGAGGGTGAACTCGAAGAAATCTCTCAGTAAGGGATTGCTGCTGCTAAGTCGCTTCAGTCATGTCCAACTCTGTGCAACCCCATAGACGGCAGCCCACCAGGCTCCACTGTCCCTGGGATTCTCCAGGTAAGAATACTGGAGTGGGTTGCCATTTCCTTCTCCAATGCATGAAAGTGAAAAGTCAAAGTGAAGTCGCTCAGTTGTGTCCAACTCTTAGCGACCCCATGGTCTGCAGCCTACCAGGCTCCTCCATCCATGGGATTTTCCAGGCAAGAGTACTGGAGTGGGGTGCCATTGCCTTCTCCACAGTAAGGGGTTAGCTGTTGGCAAAGATAAATGGTGGGTTCACAAGCTATTCAGTGTGGCAAGAGTGTGGAGAAAAAGAGTATTCTTATAAAATATGATGGAAATATGAGCTGGTAAAGCATCTTTTCAAGGAAATAGGGCAGGCATTAGCAAAATTAGATATGCATCTACAAATGTACTTCTAAACTGAGCAATTCCCTTTACAGGAATATATACTAGAGAGATACTTACACAGACAAAGACGGAGAAATATTTGGCCCTCTGTATCTGTTAGGGGAACTACTGACTGGAACTACCCACCCTCCCCAGGCACCATAGTAGCCACTTGCGTGAGTTCTCTTAAACAGGAGGTCCTGGTAAGCAGTGTGGAACTATTAATAGCAAGACACTGAAACGGAGCAGGACCATATGGTCCTTGCCCCCCAACCATGCCCTCGGCCTGCCTTTTGCCTGCGGAAAACTTCAGTCAAAGAATAAGTTTAATCAGAGAAATGAGAAATGCTGAAACAAAGGAAAACAGTCTAAGGAAGTTAAATAATAATGTAGTCCTTAAACACAGGCAAGGACCTTTAGCTCTTTCTCAAGTGCTCAATAGATAATATTATCTCAATAGATGATATTCTGAGCCATATCCTGTGAGCTGTCTTATAGATACCAAGACACCAGGTGAAGTTAACTGCATGATGACCAGACTATACCCAGGACTTAAGCTGCCACAATTTCGAGAATTGACTACAAGGAAATGGGAACAAGTGTACCCTGGAACTGAAGATTAACTTACCTAAAAAACCAAGATGATGCTGGTCAGACCACTGATGACCAATCGAAGATGACTGTTAGAGATGACTGTGCAAGATGACTGTGCTGTTTCTGCATGTTACC
Organism: Oryx dammah; assembly: GCF_014754425.2. Taxonomy (NCBI): domain Eukaryota; kingdom Metazoa; phylum Chordata; class Mammalia; order Artiodactyla; family Bovidae; genus Oryx; species Oryx dammah. Next base: position 21,538,472 of record NW_024070212.1, read on the forward strand.
CACCCGCCACCCACTGTCTATAAAATCTCTCACCCGCTGCTTGTCGGCATGGGGGCGCAGTCAGCCTTTGTACAGATATCCTCCGCCCACACCCCACCCCCAGTTGCTGGCATCTGAAGTAAAACAAACTTTCCTTTCCTCCAACCTGGCCTGCTTATTAGCTTTCGAGGGGCAAGTAGCTGGACCCCTCATGCGTACCCTTTCAGTGACAGATTTTGGCGCCCAATGTGGGGCTGGCTACTGCTGGCTACAACTGGCTACGGCTGGCTACTTACTGCTGGCACCTGTGTGTTCATGACACCTGACTCTCCTGGGCCTTCCAGGAGACCCAGCGGCTATGACAGTGTATTGCCCCAGGTAGGGGACTTGGGGGACATTCCTAGCAGCTGCCGAAACTATTTGTGTTGAGGATCCTCCGTTTTTCCCCTGCTAGGCACTGGCTGCTAACTTACACTTTTCTTGGTGGAATGGAAACTTGCATTTGGGATGAACTGACAGGCTCCAAACCAGGTAAGTCCACCGATGTGCACACAGACAACCTTCCCATTTGTGAGTACTACTGAAGGTAATGGCAACCCATTCCAGTATTCTTGCCTGGAGAATCCCATGAACGGAGGAGCCTCATGGGCTACAGTTCACGGGGTCACAAAGAGTCGAACACGACTGAGCGACTTCACTTTCACTTTCACTGCTATTTGGGTATTCTTGCCAGTTGGTTCTGATGTGTGTCATGTTGAGAACTGTTTGGCACATGAAGTGCTATTTGGGCCTTTTGCCAATTGGTTCTGACATGAATGATGTTGAGGATTGTTTATGAGAACTGATTGCTCTTTGGGCATTTTTGCCAGTTGGTTCTGATGTCAGTCTGCTGTTGAGGACCATTTGTGAACATGAAGTGCTTTTGGGCATTCTTGCAAAGTTGATTCTGACATCTGACCACTGTTGAGGACCACTTGCGAGCACCAGTGTCATTTGGATATTTAGCCAATTGGTTCTGACCTTTGACTGCCACTGCAGACCATTTGTGTTGGGATTCTGACATTTGACTACCACCACGGACCATTTGTACCCACTCCAGTGTTCTTGCCTGGAGAATCCCAGGGACAGGGGAGCCTGGTGGGCTGCTGTCTGTGGGGTCACACAGAGTCAGACACAACTGAAGCGACTTAGCAGCAGCAGCGGACCATTTGTGTTGGGGAAGTGTTTGTTTGGGACTCCATACTGGTCACCCTTGGAGAGGGTTTATGATAGATCTGTTGTGTGGTATGTGACCTTATGTTCCATTTGTATAACTGGTATTCTTGTTACCTTATGTTCATTAAGAAAAAATCTAGCTGTGAATTTAAGAATAAAAAAGAATTTTTTTTGGACAATGTATGGCTACAGTATTCTTCAGACTCTGGAGAAGATTGGTTAAGATGAAAGTCTTGAAATTAAAAAAAAACTGGTTCTTTTTGCATATGCAGTAGGGAAAGCTAACTTGATAAAACATTTTTTTCAGACCCTGAGAAACCAAAAACATGCCTAGGAGAAAACTTGAAGTTAACACTTATCATGTCCTTGAAATAAACTGTCCACAGTGCCTGGAACTCCAGTCTTTGGTTAACTGTAAAACTTCAAGCTAAGGGGGGAAAAAAAGGAAAGCCTTTTTAAATTGAATGTGTAATTTAGCTATTCTGATTATTATCCATAAACTGATAAGTTTAATTGCAATGCTCAATTCATGAAATGTAAAAAGATGAAAGAATTAGGTCTCTGTCTGGATGTTTGTATGTCTCAGTATGTCTTTTTGTCTTTGGATAATATCTCTGAGGTTAATTTGTAAAAGAACTCTAACTGGCCTTAAAAAATATAAGTACTTACAAATCAAACAAATCTAAATTTACCTACTTTTGTCTCCTTGTAAGATCAAGAGGGAAACTAAAGATGTTTGGGTTTATTAAACATATATGTTGTACCACTGAAGAAAAATCATGCTATAAAAATTGTATGTTTTTTGAGGTTATAAAATACAAGTTTGCCAATCAGAAAATGCTGGCGTAACATTTCAATGACTTGTTTCTTGGTTTTGTAAAAACTTTCAATGGTTAAAAACTGTAAAATATGTAAATATGATAAGTAAAAAATATGTAAAAATGATAAGTGAAGCATTTTGGTATGTAAAGGAAGTAGGATATATGTTGTCGACAAAGAAAACATATACAGAATAGAGATATTTTTCTTGAGGAGAAATGATGGTAATAATTTTGCCCTACAGTTGTTTGTTTCGGGATGAGGAAATACAGGACAAATTTGTTTGGATCTAGAAAGTGACAAAAGGTCTGTGAAAAAGGAATTTTGAAAAAAATTCATATGTTGTCAGGATTAAAATTAGACTGACTTTAATTAGGTAAATGAATTTTGTTACTAACAGTAAACTGATACAAGCCTGAAGTTAGGTTTTCTCTCTGTTAAGAAAGCAAAGTTCCCCTGGAATATTGAACTGATTTTGGTAACAGAGACTTCTCATTTCAGTTCAGTCACTCAGTCGTGTCCGACTCTTTGCGACCCCATGAATCACAGCACGCCAGGCCTCCCTGTCCATCATCAACTCCCGGAGTTCACTCAGACTCACGACCATAGAGTCAGTGATGCCATCCAGCCATCTCATCCTCTGTCGTCCCCTTCTCCTCCTGCCCCCAATCCCTCCCAGCATCAGAGTCTTTTCCAATGAGTCAACTCTTCGCATGAGGTGGCCAAAGTACTGGACTTTCAGCTTTAGCATCATTCCTTCCAAAGAAATCCCACAGCTGATCTCCTTCAGAATGGACTGGTTGGATCTCCTTGCAGTCCAAGGGACTCTCAAGAGTCTTCTCCAACACCACGGTTCAAAAGCATCAATTCTTCGGCGCTCAGCCTTCTTCACAGTCCAACTCTCATATTCATACATAACCACAGGAAAAATCATAGCCTTGACTAGACACACCGTAGTTGGCAAAGTAATGTCTCTGCTTTTGAATATGCTATCTAGGTTGGTCATAATTTTTCTTCCAAGGAGTAAGCGTCTTTTAATTTCATGGCTGCAGTCACCATCTGCAGTGATTTTGGAGCCCCCCAAAATAAAGTCTGACACCATTTCCACTGTTTCCCCATCTATTTGCCATGAAGTGATGGGACCAGATGCCATGATGTGATGGGACCAGATGCCATGATCTTCATTTTATGAATGTTGAGCTTTAAGCCAACTTTTTCACTCTCCTCTTTCACTTTCATCAAGAGGCTTTTTAGCTCCTCTTCACTTTCTGCCATAAGGCTGGTGTCATCTGCATATCTGAGGTTATTGATATTTCTCCTGGCAATCTTCATTCCAGCTTGTGTTTCTTCCAGTCCAGCATTTCTCATGATGTACTCTGCATAGAAGTTAAATAAGCAGGGTGACAATATACAGCCTTGACGTACTCCTTTTCCTATTTGAAACCAGTCTGTTGTTCCATGTCCAGTTCTAACTGTTGCCTCCTGACCTGCATACAGACTTCTCAAGAGGCAGGTCAGGTGGTCTGGTGTTCCCATCTCTTTCAGAATTTTCCACAGTTGATTGTGATCCACGCAGTCAAAGGCTTTGGCATAGTCAATGAAGCAGAAATAGATGTTTTTCTGGAACTCTCTTGCTTTTTCCATGATCCAGCAGATGTGAAGTCGAGTGGGCCTTAGAAAGCATCACTACGAACAAAGCTAGAGGAGGTGATGGAATTCCAGTTGAGTTATTTCAAATCCTGAAAGAAGATGCTGTGAAAGTGCTGCACTCAATATGCCAGCACATTGGGAAAACTCAGCAGAGGCCACAGGACTGGAAAACGTCAGTTTTCATTCTAATCCCAAAGAAAGGCAATGCCAAAGAATGCTCAAACTACCACACAATTGCACACATCTCACATGCTAGTAAAGGAATGCTCAAAATTCTCCAAGCCAGGCTTCAGCAATACGTGAACAGAGACTTCTAATGGAAAGTAATTGTTTGTTTTATAATCATACTTTTGACCCCAATGTTCAGGATGGAAAAATTGTTCAACAAAGTTGTCGCTGAGTAGAGCTGCTCATGATGTGTAGCACTGCTGGTTTTAAGCGTACTACTTAAAGCACATGTACAATGTTCGTGTGACAGTTGGGTATGAATGATAAAATGTATGGCCTATAGAGCATTTCCCTATTAACCTCTGAGCCTGTTCATGATATCGGATTAGTTTTACCCCAATGTGGACAACTAGGCAAATATATAAATATAAAGAGTTGCAACTTAAAAGTGAAAAATGATGGGAAAAATATTCACATATTGAGGTATGGGGAAGTCATTCTGGACTATACATGATTTAGTTTGAACTTTAGGCTAACCAAAACAGCCTGTTGTTTGTGGCCTATTAAACATATACTGTACATCTGCTTTAATCATTAAGATAAAAAACAGTACAAAGGTACATTTTGATTATCTTCATTGTAATATGTCCAGTAATTTTCAAATGTTTGTCCAGGAACTATGAAAGTTTATTGCCTTTCTCGCTCTGTGCCTGTCCCTCCTCAAGACTGAGGAGTGTCAAAGAAAAGGGGGGTCTGAAACAGAGCAGGGCCGTATGGTCCTTGCCCTCCAACCATGTCCTCTGCCTGCCTTTTGCCTGCAGAAAACTTCAGTCAAAGAATAAGTTTAATCAGAGGCATGCTGAAACAAAGGAGAACAGTCTAAGGAGACTAAATAATAATAGGAGCTTTAGTTCTTTCTCATGTGCTCAATAGATAGTATTATCTCAATAGATGATATTCTGAGCCATATCCTGTGAGCTGTCTTATAGATACCAAAACACCAGGTGGAGAAGTTAACTGTATTGATGACCAGACTATACCCAGGACTTAAGCTGCCATAATTTCAAGAATTGACTTTCAAAGAAATGGGAACAAGTGTACCATGAAACTGAAGATTTTTTAAAATATAAATTTATTTATTTTAATTGGAGGTTAATTACTTTAAAATATTGTATTGATTTTGCCATACATCAACATGAATCCACCATGGGTGTGCACGTGTTCCCCATCCTGAACCCCCCTTCCACCTCCCTCCCCGTACCATCCCTCTGGGTCATCCCAGTGCACCAGCCCCAAGCATGCTGTATCATGCATTGAACCTGGACTGGCAGTTTGTTTCATATATGATATTATACATGTTTCAGTGCCATTCTCCCAAATCATCCCACCCTCTCCCTCTCCCACAGAGTCCAACAGACTGTTCTATACATCTGTGTCTCTTTTGCTATCTCGCATACAGGGTTATCGTTACCATCTTTCTAAATTCTGTGTATATGTGTTAGTATACTGTATTGGTGTTTTTCTTTCTGGCTTACTTCACTCTGTATAATAGGCTCCAGTTTCATTCACCTCACTAGAACTGATTCAAATGTATTCTTTTTAATGGGTGAGTAATACTCCAGTACTTTGGCCACCTCATGTGAAGAGTTGACTCATTGGAAAAGACTCTGATGCTGGGAGGGACTGGGGGTAGGAGGAAAAGTGGATGACAGAGGATGAGATGGCTGGATGGCATCACTGACTCGATGGATGTTGAGTTTGAGTGAACTCTGGGAGTTGGTGATGGACAGGAAGGTGTGGTGTGCTTCAATTCATGGGGTCACAAAGAGTCGGATGCTACTGAGCAACTGAACTGAACTGAACTGAACTGAATACTCCATTGTGTACATGTACCACAGCTTTCTTATCCATTCATCTGCTGATGGACATCTAGGTTGTTTCCATGTCCTGGCTATTATAAACAGTGCTGCGATGAACACTGGGGTACACATGTCTCTTTCAATTCTGGTTTCCTCAGTGTTTATGCCCAGCTGTGGGATTGCTGGGTCATAAGGCAGTTCTATTTCCAGTTTTTCAAGGAATCTCCACACTGTTCTCCATAGTGGCTGTATAGTTTGCATTCCCACCAACAGTGTAAGAGGGGAACTGAAGATTAACTGTACCTAAAACAACCAAGATAATGCTGGTCACGCCACTGATGAGCAACTGAAGTCAACTGTGAGATGACTGCGCTGTTTCTGCATGTTACCACCCCCAACCCCATCTATAAAAGCTCTCACCCACTACTTGTGTGTGGCGGATGACCTTTGGACAGATGTCTGCCACCCTCTCCCCCAGTTGCTGGCATCTGAAGTAAAACAAACTTTCCTTTCCACCAACCTGGCCTGCTTATTGGCTTTTGAGCAGTGAGCAGCCAGACCCCTCATGCATACATTTCAGTAACAATATCACCAGCCAGAATTTGGGAAAGGTCGAAAGGAGAAAAGAGACTCCCGGCCGTATGCCCTACCAACTTCCAAGAATCCTTCTGGCTGGATCCATCTTGGTTGAGTGATATGCATGCCACCAGTAAGGACCCTAAGAGTTACTGGCCAGAGACAACCTGGAAACTAACCCCATCACCATAAAATCTGAGACTGCGAGTCACATGGCATAGCAATTTTCCTGGCTTCCCGGACCCTGCTGCTCTCTGCCCAGGGGCCACTTCCTAGTAAAGTCTCTTGCTTTCTGTGTCTCCTCAGACAATTCATTTCTAAGTGTTAGACAAGAGCCCACTCCTGGGCCCTGGAAGAGGTCCCCCTTCCTGCAACATACCCATGGGTTAGGCATCCAAAAATTCAACTGCAGATTGAAATATTCAGAAAAAAATGTCCCAGAAAGTTCCAAAAGCGAAACTTAAATCTGTTGGGCATATTTGCATAGAATTTACATTGTATTAAGTATTTAAGTAAACTGAGATGATTTAAAGTGTACAGGAGGATAGGTTATATGCAAATGTTTTACCACTTTATATAGTGAACTTGAGCATCTGCAGATTTTACTATTAGTGGGGGGTGCTGAAACCAATCCCAGGAATATACTGAGATATGACTGGATTAGATATAGATATCCTCTGAAGTATTACCTATATAAATAAACACTAGAGCCAATTTCATGTCTATTAATTGGAGACCATTTATTTATAAAAATCCATTCATAGTCTGAAAGGGTCTGCAGTTGTTTAAAAGAACAAAACAGATGATAAAAATGCTGACAGTGAAGGACTGATACAAGCTACCATGTATCAAGTGTTTACTACATGCTAGGCACTGGACTAAATGCTTTACCTGCACAACTTATTTAAAACCTTGGGCAACCCATGTAGGAAGAACTCCTATTTGTCCCATTTTTAAGTGAAAAATTGAGCCACAGAATATTCCAGAAACTTAGTCAAAGTCACAATGTAACTCAGTCAAGTTTGAACCTACAGCTTGAGATATCAGAGTGCTCTGATTTCTCGTTGTAGAGATCTCCAATGAGAAAGAAAAATACCAGCCTCTGATGTCCTGAGATGGCCTGACACTTACAGTCTGACTGATTTCTTCTCTTGTTGGAAATAAACAATCTCAGATACAGAATACCAACTTAAGACAAGGTTTTATTGAGACCTTGATAAAATCAATAAAAGAAGGCACCTTCATAATTTTGCTCAGAGAAAAATAAGGTCACTGGGCAACCTACAAAATCTCAAACATCTTCCTCTTTTCATAAGGAAATAACTGCTACTTCCTTACTCCAATCATAGAATTGCCCACACTAACAGTATTCAATATGGAGCAAACCGTGTTTTTTCCAATAAATCACAAATTACCCAACCAAGCCCAAATCCTATAATAGGATTACACCCAACCACACCTTGAAACCAAGTATCCTGAAGGCCAAGTTCCTCTGGGAGTTTATTTTAAAATTATCTATCAAAAAATATTATTCCTTTTCTTGTCCAACACCTGATCCTCTCAAGAATGAGTATCAAAGAAAAGCAGGCCACTGAAATGGAACAGGACTCTGTGGGGTTCTCCTATTTACAAAAGCCTTTCCCTATCCCTCATTTCATATTTGTTGGGGAAAAGTTTCAGCTTCCTAGACCTTCACTGGATTTCAAAGGCCAGATTCAAACTAATTAGAGTGAGGGAATGCAGAGACAAAGATGGTCAAGTTACAGTTAGCCAAAAGGGGAATATGGCCAACATTTAGACATGGAAGTGAAACAGCTGTTGTTTCTGAAGGTCGTTCACAGTATCGAGCAGATACCAGATCACCACAGTTCCAAGCCCTACAAACACTTAGCAGCAGGTGCCAAGAGGTGACAGCTACACTGTGACACACCGTTCCCAAGACCTCCCTAAGCTTCACTTTGGTAGCTGGAAGTCCTCGCACTGTTGGATTGACAGGTTTGTTGACTCTTCAACTTCTCTCCTGAGTGGACACGACTGAGCTACTCAATAACTTCCCTCCTGAGCTTTCACTTCCTCAATTCTTTCCACAATTGGAAAGAAACAATAATGCAGCCATGGGGCAGGGTCCAGGTTCCAACTCAAGGAACGTACATAACTATCTGATACATATCTCTTAATTTCTCCAGGAACTAGGGCCTCACCCATGTGGGAAGGATGGTGGGAGGATGGTAAATTCAGGCAGAGCACAGGAACCCCAGATTAGTTAGAACCGGAAGACTGACTGAGATTCCTGGAACAGGACCCTGTTACCTCACCACCCACCAGTCCAGGAAGATCACATACCCTGCAGCTCTCCCCCTAAATACTGCCTATAAAAACTCTTCCCCAAAACTCATCAGGGAGTCTGAGCCTTTTGAACAGGCAGGAGACCCCTTTCTCCTTGCCCGGCCCTGCAATAAGCCTTTCTTTGCTTCAGACTCTATTTCCTTTTGTTTGGCCTTACTGTACCTCCAGCACACAAACTCCTGATACACAATCCAGCAGAGCCTGAAGGGCACGGGTGCACATAGTGTGAAGTGGGGCACGGTGGTCGCCTCGGTTCCCACCCCCCAACGAAGCCGGCAGCGCCTTCCCCCCATTCTACCCTGGGCTCCCAGGGAGGGGACATCCCACGAAGTCCCAAGGGCTCTTCTGGGGACGTTCAGAGTTCCCAGGGCAGCGGGAAGAGGACGATTGCAAAGAGGAAAATGACTTTTTTTTTTTCCCCTGGCGGGAATTTTACCTCAGGGCAGAGAACTCTGCAAATGCAGGGAGAGCGGGTGCATTTAGGGGAGGCCTAAAAGTCCCTCCCTGTCGCTCACCCCGAATGGATTTCAACTCTCTCCACGACGTCCAAACCTGAAGAGACGGCCGCGGGCCGGCGCCCCCTGGCGTCACGGAGGCTGAAGCGGCTCGGATCCGGGTGACGAGAGGCGGGGCGGGAGGCGAGTCCTGGACCCTCCCAGCTGAGTACGGCCTGGATCAGCTGTGGGATGACATACCTAGTCGCGGTTCCATGGTGTAGTGGTGAGGGCTCTGGACTCGGAATCCAGCGATCCGGGTTCAGATCTCGGTGGAACATTTCTGTTTAACTAGAAGAAGGCTTTTTACTCCCCTAATAGAACCTGTTTTCCGGCTCCCGCATCCGCGAGCAGCGCGTTGCGCACGGATTTGGCAGGCAGGTGTGAGATCATCCCGGGCGTCCCGGTCTCCGCTGGCCCCGGGCGGCTCTGCCCGTCACTGGCCGTCCGAGGCCCGGGCCTGCCGCCAGGGGGCGCAGCGACCGAGCCATTTGCCATCGCCCTGTCGGGTCCCTTGGGTCTCGCGGGTAAAAGGCAGAGACAGAGACCACAGAGTCCTGCCTCCCCAGGGACCTTCGCACCGCACGTCTTGTAACTGCACGGCTGTCCTTGTGAGTAAATGGTGGCGGGGGGTGGAGGGCGCTGCGATGTCGCTGAGCAGCCAGGATGGCAGCTTTCGGGTCGAGGGTTCCAGACCTGAATGGGAAGAACTGTATTTTATTCAGGTGCCCTATTATTCCGAATTTTAATTGATGCTATTCCAGTTTAATTCGATTTTATTTAGAATTTCTCGTTCCTAGGTCTCCATTGGATGTGGAAAGCCACTGTTAGGCTAAGATTTGAAGCTTGACTCCAGGAAATTTTGTCCTTTCTTCTCAAGTTCAGCCAGAAAGAGGAGAAAGTTCAAGGATCCAGCATCTGGGGAGACCAGGGGTCCCTGACCCACCTCCACCCAAGCCTCCAAGACAACCGCTAATCTTATAGTCAAGGCTAGACTATAAGGAATATACCTCGTTTGGTTACATGTGAGTTGGAAACCACATTCATTTTGTTATCATTATAAAATGAATTTCTAAGGTGTCACCTCTGGACATTGAGAACACAGTGTAAAAAGTAATCTGTTTAAGCCTTTTGTGGAACAAGCATATGGATAAGAACTATCCCAAGAGACTATAAAACACAATAATTTATATGTACCCCCAGGACAGTGACAAAATAAAACTGCTTTCCTCAATTATATTGTTATTGGCATTGTTGGTATTTCTTTATTCTTTTGTCTATAATGCACAGAAAAGTAAAGGAGACTGTATGAGATACCACATTTCTATTACTTCTAGTTTCATTAAAAACAAAACTACTGATATTAGTGGAAAGAGATTCAGCTGAAAGATAGACATTCAATTAAAAAACCTGTAGTTCTGAATTTGAATTATGAATATATATGAATACGTACAAGTATGAATATATATTTGCTACCTCTGTCCACTGGAAAGATGTAGAAATAAAACAGTTCTAATGGATATCTTTAGTTTAAACAATTTGATTTTGAAATAATGTTTTGCACCAAGAGAAACCAGAAATTCTTAGAGAAATGACTGACTCCAAGTCAGAAAATAGTCAAGATGAGACAGAAGCACCTTGTCATACTGATATCAAGAAAGATCTCAAACAGAATTAGAATCTTATCAAAAGGATGAAGGAGCCAACTTAAAGTCACTTTCACTACTGAAAGAGAAGGTAATTGGAGTATCAATAAGGGCTATATTGCAATGAATTGAATTACTTTAATGTGCTTTAAACTTCAAATTCATATTAGCATGGGGAGGGAGGGTGGGAGAGAAATAAGCTTATTGGTGACCACAGAGGATGCTTGGGAAATTGTTCATTAAGTTGCAGTTTTCTTTACAGAGGGTACCACTAAGTAAGTAAACAGTATTTAGGGGAAGTTTCTTTTTATACAATTGTTCCAGTAAATAACACATAATGATGGAATATCACCATTTTACTCCACATGATCAATTAACAGGCATAGAGCTTGAACTTGAAGAACAGCGAATATTTGAACAAACACCCAGGACTTGATGTGTCTCCTGATCAGAGAGCACATACCACTTCTGAGGCAGTCTTGCCAAGAGATTAAACATGAATCTCCTCAGTCTCTGTGACAAATAGGGAGAAACATGGAAGCAATAACAGATTTGATTTTCTTGGGCTCCAAAATCACTGTGTAAGATGACCACAGCCATGAAATTAAAAGACGCTTGCTCCTTAGAAGGAGAGCTATTATAAACTTGACAGTGTATTAAAAAGTAGAGACATTACTTTGCCAACAAAGGTCCATAAAGTCAAAGCTATGGTTTTTCCAGTAGTCATGTATGGATATGAGAGTTAGTCATAAAGAAGGCTGATGCTTTCTAACTGGGGTGCTGGAGAAGAGTCTTGAGAGTCCCTTAGACAGTAAGGAGATCAAATCAGTCAATCCTAAAGGAAATCAACCCTGAATATTCATTAGAAGGACTGATGCTGAGGCTGAAGCACCAATACTTTGGCCACCTGATGCAAAGAACCGACTCGTTGGAAAAGACCCTGATGCTGGGAAAGATCGAAGGCAGGAGGAGAAGGGGACAACAGAGGATGAGGTGGTTGGATGGCATCACTGATTCAATGGACATGAGTTTCAGCAAATGAAACTGATGTTAAAGGACAGAGAAGTCTGGCGGGCTGCAGTCCATGGGGTCACAGAGAGGTGGACTAGACTTGGTGACTGAACAACAAGTAGGACCGAGGAACTGGATTTTAATTATAATAATTCATGTGAAAGTAAAGTTAAAAACTGAAGACATGCACAATATTTTTCTAGTAACACAGCTTTAAAACTCTGGTAGAATTACATTTCCTTTACTGTGGTGTAGTATTAATTAGCATGTAGAAGATTATATTTGTATTATTGTGTGCTTATAAAGGGGCTTCCCCAGTGGCTCAGCAGTAAAGCATCCTCCTGGAGTGCCGGAGCTGCGGGTTTGATCCCTGGGTTGGGAAGATCCCCTGGAGGAGGGCATGGCAACCTGCTCCAGTATTCTTGCCTGGAGAACCCCATGGACAGAGGTGCCTACAGTCCATAGTGTGGCAAAGAGTCAGACACGACTAAAGTGACTTAGCATACAGGCACTTGCTTATGCTGCTTATACTTTTTTAGTTTTCAGTGGGGCTACTAGAAAAATTTATATTACGTATGTGGCTTACATTTTCTTCTCTCTCTCTTTTTTTATAGCATGGCTCTACATTTTACCACCAAAAAGGAAACATAGAGGACAGAAGAATTTCTTAAATTACACTCAGGTATACAATTTAGATTGCCGTAATGCTACAGAACAGACAACTCAGTTTCTTCAACAAGTGATTAAAAACAAAAGGCATGTAAGAGTCCAGGAGAGAGCTAGAGCAAGAGAGTAAGAGCAAGAAAGAGAAAGGAAGGAAGGAAGAAACCAAGGGTAAACATATATGTAAAGACTTAAACACATATGCTACTGATTACAGTTTGTGGATTTTATTTGGATACCAAGAAAAGATACTAACTTAAAAATGATAATTTGAACAACTTTGAACAACATTTTATGATATTAAAGATGTTTAATTATGAATAAATGTAAAGCTATGAGGATAATACTTTCAAAAATAGTTCTCATTTAGGGAAACATATCCATGGGGTCACAAAGAGTCAGGCACAACTGAGCGACTTCACTTTCTTTCACTGATGTAATTGGGGCTTCCTAGGTGGCACAGCAGTAAAGAATCTGCCTGTCAATGTAGGAGGCACAAGAACTGCAGTTTGATCTCTGGGACGGGAATGTCCCCTGGAGAAGGAAATAGCAACCCATTCCAGTATTCTTGCCTGGAAAATTCCAAGGACAGGGGAGCCTGGTGTGCTATAGTCCATGGCGTCGCAAGCAATTGGACATGACTGAGCACACACTGGCATAATCACAGATGAAATATGATGTCTGAGATTTGCTTTAAATGATATAGGAATAGGTAAGTGGGTGGACTATAGTAAAACAAGTTCAGCCATAAGTTGATAATTGTTCTGTCTACTTTTATGTACTATTGAAATTCTGCATTTGAAAAAGAATGATAGGAGAGCACAAGTCTACCTGAAATAATGGCAGCTGAACCTCTCAACATGAAATTCAGAGGGCTAGGGACTAACAGAGAGAGTCAAGGACACCGCTCAAAACCCCGCCCCAAACAGTCAGGGCCCAGAGAACACTATAGATCCCAAGTGGTTTGTATTCAGCTAGGTGTGGGAGCCACACAGCAGTAGCAGGACCAGCAAAGACTCTGCACATAGAGGAGAGGTCAGCAGGGAGGGAGTGCTCGGGAGGGGACTCAGGTAGAATTACTCACAGAAAGAGCATGTGCATAAACTCATAAGATGTCTGAGACCTGGTTGGCTATAGTCTAGCGATTAGGGAACTGACAGGAACAGGTTTCACAGTGCAGAGGACCAGAGGGTGGCAACCTTGAAAAGGCCCAAGTACTGGGATCAAGTGTGAGACCGAGCAGAAGGGACCTTCCTTCGGATGCTTGTAGTGAAGAAAAAGAATGGGGCAACTGGCAGAAATGAAAGTTCCCACTGAAGGAAACAGAATCCCAGAATCAGGAGACATATGATACCTTTCCCAAAACCTTATCTCTGCTAGAGTAATTGCACAAGACAGACCGAGAACTAAGGAATCAGCTATGCCAATCAAAGCACTAGTTTGTTCCTACCTAGAACTAATCATGTAGCAGACACTTATTCCAAGGTGACCAAAAAAAAAAAAAAAACAAAACATATACAAAGAGTCAAAATGTTAGTTCTTGAAAAGATTCCCTTCCAAATCACCCACAAAACATAGGATAAATGTAAAATAGCATCTGTATCTGAATTGTTTCTGAACAAAACATTTGTAGAAGCACACAAACACACACATGGGGAAAAGCCCCAAAACTTCAAATGAGAAATACACAAGATAGAAGGAGACAAGAAAGAAGAAATGAGAATTGCCAGAAATTAGAAAAAAAATTGAAGAAAATAAAATTCTTTGAAAAAGAGGCTAAATGACAAGGTACCTAAGGGATCATATTTGTGTAAAATTATGAGGGGCAATGAACTAAAAACAGTGAAAGATCAAACAGAATAGAAATGAATGAAAGATAATGAGAAAGGATCAGAGAGAAAGTCATAAAGACCTGGGGAAAACAGAACTGGAACAGTCAGCTTTAAGACCTGTCTCAGGAGAAGCTACTAGATTAAAAAAAAATTTGTTTCCTGTGAAACCCCAGGTCTCCCTTTGCCCTCAGTGGAAAGAAACTCAATTTACATTCTACATCTCCACACAACATACAAAGCAAGATGATTTAAAAAAAAACAATAAATTCATTGTGGAAAAGTCATTTATGTTCTCCTAAGCTGTTCATTCAGACTTAAATGGAAGAAAGTAGGGAAAACCACTAGACCATTCAGGTATGACCTAAATCAAACCCCTTATGATTATACAGTGGAACTGACAAATAGATTCAAGGGATTAAATCTGATAGACAGAGTGCCTGAAAAACTATAGGCAGAGGTGTGTGACATTGTACAGGAGGCAGTGATCAAGATCATCAAAAAAAAAAAAAGAAATACAAAAAGGCAAAATGGTTGTCTGAGGATGACTTATAAATAGCTGAGAAGAGAAGTTGAAGGCAAAGGAGAAAAGGAAAGATATACCCATGTGAATGCAGAGAGATAAGAAAGCCTTCCTAAGTGATCAATGCAAAGAAATAGAGGAAAACAATAGAATGTGAAAGACTAGAGATCTCTTCAAGAAAATTAGAGACACCAAGGGAACATTTCATGCAAAGATGGGCAAAAAAAAAGGACAAAAACAGTATGGATCTAACAGATGTAGAAGATGTTAAGAAGAGGTGGGAAGAATACACAGAAGAACTCTACAAAAAAGATCTTCATGACCCAGATAACAACAACGGTGTGATCCCTAGAGCCAGACATCCTGGAACACAAAGTCAAGTGGGCCTTAGGAAGCATCAAAACGAAGAAAGCTAGTGGAGGTGATGGAATTCCAGCTGAGCTATTTCAAATCCTAAAAGATGATGTTGTGAAAGTGCTGCACTCAAAATGCCAGCAAATTTGGAAAACTCAGCAGTGGCCACAGGACTGGAAAAGGTCAGTTTTCATTCCAATCCCAAAGAAAGGCAATGCCAAAGAATGTTCAAACTACCACACCATTGTACTCATCTCACACACTAGCAAAGTAATGCTCAAAATTCTCCTGGCCAGCCTTCAACAGTATGTGAATTGAGAACTTCCAGATGTTTAAGCTGGTTTTAGAAAAGGAAGAGGAACCAGAGATCAAATTGCCAACATCCATTGGATCATAGAAAAATCAAGAGAGTGCCAGAAAAACATCTACTTCTGCTTTATTGACAATGTCAAAGCCTTTGACTATGTGGATCACATAAACTGTGGAAAATTTTGAAAGAGATGGGAATACCAGACCGCCTGGCCTGCCTCCTGAGCAATCTGTATACAGGTCAAGAAGCAACTGTTAGAACCGGACATGGAACAACTCACTGGTTCCAAACTGGGAAAGGAGTACTTCAAGGCTGTATATTGTCACTCTGCTTATTTAACTTATATGCAGAGTACATCATATGAAATGCCAGGCTGGAAGAAGCACAAGCTGGAATCAAGATTGCTGGGAGAAATATCAATAACCTCATATATGTAGATAACACCACCCTTATGGCAGAAAGCGAAGAGGAACTAAAGAGCCTCTTGTTGAAAGGGGAGAGTGAAAAAGCTGACTTAAAACAGCATTCAAAAAACTAAGATCGTGGTATCTGGTCCCATCACTTCATGACAAATAGACGGGGAAACAGTGGAAACAGTGTCAGACTTTAATTTCTTGGGCTCCAAAATCACTACAGATGGTGACTGCAGCCATGAAATTAAAAGACACTTGCTCCTTGGAAGAAAAGCTATGATAAATGTAGGCAGCATATTGAAAAGCAGAGACATTACTCTGCCAATAATGGTCCATCTAGTCAAAGCTATGGTTTTTGTAGTAGTCAGGTATGGATGTGAGAGTTGGATCATAAAGAAAGCTGAGCACTGAAGAATTTATGCTTTTGAATTGTGGTGTTGGAGAAGACTCTTGAGAGTCCCTTGGGCTGCAAGGAGATCCAACCAGTCAATCCTAAAGGAAATCAGTCCTGAATATTCATTGGAAGGACTGATGCTGAAGCTCCAATACCTTGGCCACCTGATGTGAAGAACTGACTCCTTAGAAAAGACCTTGATTCTGGGAAAGATTGAAGGCATAAGGAGAAGGGGACAACAGAAGATGCTATGGTTGGATGGCATCAGCAACTCAGTGGACATGAGTTTGAGCAAGCTCTGGGAGTTGGTGATGGACAGGGAAGCCTGGCATGCTGCAGTCCATGGGGTTGCAGAGTTGGACACGACTGAGTGGCTGAAGTGAACTGACTGAAGCTGTCCATGCATCAAAGCAATAATAAATATGCCAAACTTAGGTAGTCCTCATTCCATTATGAGGAATCTTTAAGGATGAACTCTAATATTTAGAGTTCCTCCAGAACTGACTGAAGAAACTTTGAATTCTGTACATCTGGTCATCATTGCCTATATGTAAGTGTAGATTGAAGATAGTGGGTATTGGGCCCTGCTATGCAGGCAGCCTGGGCATGCTCTTGACCTTCTGCAGGGAATCTGTTGGCACTCTCAGGGTGGAACAACCATCCTGTGCCAGCAGAGGGTCCAAAGGACCCAGTGGGTCCCTCCTCTGGCTCCTACATCTACCCTACCAGTTATTGCACTAAAAATAGATGGGAAAAATGTAGTATATAAAGGGTATACATTTGATTGTATTGAAATAATACTATAAGAAGTGGTAAGTAAAGACAGAAGAAAAAAGTATAATAATGTCCTTGATCATCACAGTGATAAAAAGTTGAAGTTGACAGATATCACTTAAAAAATTATACTTCAAATATTAGAAATGTACAACATACTAAGGGATTAAGAGGTCAAAAAATTTTAGAGCATTAGCTATCCAGTCCTTCCTAAATACCAAACACACACACACAAATATGGCATACACAAATAAAATAAAATAACACAGAGGATAAACACAATAAATACAATCTACTACAAATGGTAAATATAGCTTAAAAGATGTGGGAGAGTTTAAGATATAAAGATGAATAGGAAAAGCAAGAATATTTATATTAATTTATATCCATATCTACTAAAATCAATCATGATAATAATGGATTATAACACTGAATTTTAAAAATGCATTAGTCCAGAGTGAAATTCAAAATAAAACCTTTAATGATATAGAAGGGGTAGAAACTGTCCTTCCCACAGCATAAGGCCTGCAATACAAGTTTATAGAATGATAGAATTAGAAAATTTCCAGTGCACAAACACAAATATAATAATTGACACGTATCAGGGATGGTAAAATTTTCAGAGAAAGAGTATCATACAATATGATGTTCATACACTCTCAAATTACCACTAATCAAATTATTGATTATAGACAGAAAAATATGTCATTCCAATGAATGGGTTTTATGAGCCCCTGGATAACAAAGTATCCAATGCTAAAATGACAATAGTGGTGACCGGAAAAGTGGACAATCTTAGACTCCAAAGGGGCTGCACTAGGAAGCACATAGTATACACTAGCTGGTGTTCTTGGCAAAAAGGGTTCACCTGAATTTAATTGTGCGGAAATAATCAGACAACTGCAAAATGTAGACCACTGAGCAGACAACTGGCCTGTCCTCTGCAAACAGGTCAATGTCTGCCATCAAAGACATCTATGAAAAGGAGAGGAGATGTTTGTGGTTCCAAAGGACTAAAGAAATATAGTAGTAACACACTATAGTAACATATACTTCTTTAGTCCTTTGGAAACTGAAACATCTCTTCTCCTTTTCTTTTGGTCTTACTTGGGGAGATATTGACTTTAAAAAAATTTTTTTAAATTAACTGTTTGAAGAAAGACAGGCCAGTTGTCTTGTTCAATGATCTAAATTCTGCAGTTATCTGATCCAGGATAGACACTTTCAGCAAGAACACCGTATAGTAAATGCTGTCTGCTCCTAGCACAGTCCATCTAGTGGGAAAGAATGACAGGGTTGATATGGTGCATTCTTCCAATTGCTCCCATGCTGGTGTCTAGAGGATGAATATTGAGGGGAACAAGAGTTAAGGTCTCTCCAAACTTTGTATCCATCAAAGCATTGGTCTCCTTCTCAATGGATGGCACTTGGAGGCTGATGAGTGAGATTTCTCCCATCAATTCTGTTTCATGGAGAGTGGTTGTTGGTTGGGATGCTGATTTTCAGGTAAGGATCCCTCCAGTGTTCTGTTTGGGCTTTAACTTGCTGTGTAGGTCTTTTTCATCAAATGGAAAAGGTAAATTTTATGGTGTGGTTTCTTAGAAATTGGCAATATCTTTTCTTAGTTCTGAAGTAACTGGTATCTGCAAAAGACAGAAAGAAAGAGAGGAGAGGAAGGGAGAGAGAGGACATGTGAGTCTTTGTTAGGTTCTGGTGATAGCTGAGCCTGGAGGGATGGCCACATGGTAACTGAGGCCAGGGGCAGACAGAGCTCCTGTTGACAGTAAGAGCTGAATGGAAAAGTGAGATCCATGAGTTAGAAGGAATACCTCCCTAAACTTGCACCCAGCCTGTGGTGCAGCATCTAGGGACCCCTGTCCTCACCCCACTTGTGCTTGGGGATAGCTCAGCTCAATGCTGCTTCCAAGCCTTAACTGGATCCCCCATCACTTAGGCCTCAACGGTCATTTCATTCTCGAATCCCCGTCATCTGGACCAAATGCTAGCTTTCCACACATACCAGGGATGAATGTGCTGCACACTCCTCATACAGAAACATAGTGCTATGGCAGCAGAGGGTCCTCAGTAGAAAAAGACACCCTCTTGTACCTCTACATCCCTGCCTTCTGAGGAGGAGAAGTAGGCTACGGGGAGAATCCTGGAATGTGAGCACCAACAGGGACCTCAGAATGTATCCAAGTCCAATTCCAAAATTTACAGATGAGGAGCTATACTTTCCTGGGGCTAAGGACTATCCAAAACCACATGGCTTGTTACTGACAACCCAGGCCACGGGCCATTCCTATACATTTGGGGGAAGGGAGAGGAAAGGCTCCAAAATGGAGAAGTCCATAGTTAATAGAGGGTGTTTGGTCACCCTCCTGGACAGGAAAAAGACTTTACAGAAAAATCCTGTTCCAAAGGGGCTGAGGAACGAATGAAAAAACAGGAAGCTTGAAATCAGCAAAAAGAGAGCAGGGAGTAACTGTGGCTCACCCTATTTGCATCCCATGGACACCAGAATAGTATGAAGGTGATTGCATGCTGGATCCACCTGAGTCATTTCTAGGAATATTCTCAACATCTAGACAAAGAAAACTCTGAAGTGAAAAAGCATTCATTTCAGATATACTAGATTCTCATGACTTTTTAAATCAAACTTTTCCCAGAATTTCTCCTAGTATTTTATGCTAGCACATAGAAAAGCATGAAAAAGAAGAAACATTTAAGAATGAGGCCTAAGATTCATTATGGAGTTTTGCATACATAAAATATTTAAAGAAAAAACAATTTGTTGACGCTATAGTTCTAAGCCAATTAGTAGGCTGTGAAACCCATTTAGTGAATAGTGAACTACAAGTTGCAGTTGCATTAACAGTAGAAATGAAAACACTGAATTTCATTCTTATGGTAAGAGGAGGTAGTATTTTTTTTTTGGAAGTGGAAGGTAATATTTTATACTCTGGGTAATGTTTCTATGTAATGTTTATTTTAAAATTTATCTTATACTACAGAAATTGTGAGAAACTTGGATTCAAACAGAGAGATTATATATCTAACTCATCTATATTTTTTTCTCTCATTTCTCTTCTCTAGGCTGTACAGTTGAGAGAAAAATGCTAATTCCTTAATGGCTGATATTCAGCTTTTTTATGAAGCAGCCACATTCAGGCCACTGCCATATACGTTACTGATATCCTATCAAATCCACAGACCTTCTAATCCCTGATGCATATTAGCAGAGTTTTGAAAGATATTGACACCCAAACCTCACCCCAGAACATTAAAATCATAATTTCAATGGTTTGGGTTAAAGTATTCATATTAGATCAAAACTCACCCAGTTTTTATTTTATAATAGCATGATTTAGAACTACTCACTAGACCTATATATTTCATACCACTCTTTTTTTCTCTCTCATCAAGTCTACCATGCACTTATTTCCCCCTGACCTTAAAGATTTTTTGGTCTTTCTTAAACCCTCTCATATAAATAACTTGTCTTCTCAACTAGATTTGACTGAAGCAATGACTATCTTGTATATCTCTCTGGGTCTTCATAAATGTGGCCCAGAGTTAATTCACTACAATGCTGTCCTACATTCCCTGCCCTCAGATTCCAACTCAGTTCATTTTGGGGGATTTTTACTGAACGTGTAGAAGGAGTAATTTCAAAAAAAGAAGGGAAGAGGTCTGAATGCCTGTGCATCTCATGCTCTATGAATATCGAAAACCTGGCCTCTGTATCTCCATTTGGCCAATGTCCCTTTAAGGATCCATCTACTGTCCTCTACCTAATGCCAGTTCCAGTGAGTTCCTGGAAGCCCCCTGCACATTAGCAAAGTTCTGCCCACCAAGGCCTGAGGGGAAACAAGACTCAGGTCAGTCCAGCACTTCTACCTATGACCCAGGTTCTTATTTAGTTTTTGTAATCAGGACTCTTTTTCCTCAGTTTCAACACTTCTTATTCAGGTGGAGAAGTTGAGGGTTAAGGATTTTCCTAGGTTAGAGTCTCCAAAAGTCAACCCACATGCAAGTAATTCATTAAAACATGATCCTGGAAGAAAGTTTGTTAGGGAGCAGGGGTGGGTGGGGTGCAAGTAAAGGAGGGAGAGGAAACCAAGAAAGTGTGTGATTTTTGTACCATGTGTTCAGCATGGTACATGCTAAACGACACTCTTACGATAAAGAACACTGTGGATCTGGGCTTCCCTTTGGCTAATAGGAAAGGTCAGAGGGAATAGCGGACAGTAGCAGCACAGCAGAGCTCAGAGTGCAAACAGGAGACTGAGATGGAAGGGCACTGCAAAGCAGAGGAAAGACCACACAGAGGTAGTGTCAGCTGTTAAGTGAACAAGTGAGGAAGAGAAAAATCAGTGGGAGATTGAGCTATAACCTTAGATAAGGAGCATAAGGAAGAAGTGCATGGGATTACCTCTGTACCCTAAGCTTGAAGACCAGGGAATCCGCACGCTAGTCTCCATTTGCTGAAGAGTGGTTTTCTTCTGATAATCTTCTGTTTCAGGACACTTAAGCCCTTAATCTTGCTACAGACTGAACACTTAAGCGTTCTTGCTGTGGAGCCCTTATCCTCCAGGTTGGGAGGGTTCTTCATTCCGATGGAAGCATCCAAACTCAGCTCTGAAGATAAAACCACAACCAATAGGATCCATTGTTATTTAGGATGTTTCTATGACTTACTCCTCCAGCCAGGAAGGACATCAAGTACAGAAACTGTCCAGGAACAGGAAAGGCTATCTGAAAGTCCATGGTGAAGTGAATCCAATGGAGAAACTTTATATATTTTCTTTTTTGTTGATCTTCCTTACACTAGCCAATATTGGTAAGACTGCCACGGGGCAAACATGTTCCCAAATGCCAAAACAGAGTAAAGAAATAAAATTGATGACAACTTCTTTCCTAGGTAGAAAAGACAAAGGCAAGAAATTCCTGCAGGACACAGATTGTCCTGTTGGGAGGGAAGAGATCGTAGAGATGAAGCAAAGTCAAAGTTGAGGGAAAACCTCATAAGAGAAAAGAAGTGAGGAAGTCTAAATTGGAAAAATGTTAAATGTGCATCAATATAGACTTCACACATATATACACAGTATATATAATATTTATACATAATCCAAATGAAGCATGGACAATATAATAAAAACGCAACAATACTCTCAAGTGTGTCTGTGTTTGTGTAATGCAACAAATGAATGAAAGAGTCGAGATACGGAATGGATCATTCTAATGGCTTCTTGATGAGCTGAATTTGGAAAAGAAAAATGAGGAGAGAAAAGCTCTGGTGGGTGACAGGAACTAGGAGTTACGGGGGGTGGGAGTCACAGGGTGGAGGGGTATGAAAATAAAGGGTATTAAAATCACCCTTTGCTGCAAAATCTGCTGTGAAGCTGGATTCCTGCTCATGTTTTCATGGAAGATGACCAGGAAACAGTTCCTGAGGAAGTGGGGGTCGGTCTGGGCTGGGAATGTGGGAAGCCAAGGACAAGAAAAGGAGAGACTAGAGGGAAGAGAAGACAATAAATACTACAAGACCTACTGGCTCTTGTCACGCTCTGCACCCCTGCCGGCCCTGAGCACTTTCCTTGAGATTCTCCGTGCTGCCACAAGGGGGCTCCTTCTCATCTCAGCTCCGCCTGAGGACGTGGGTCTCTCATTCCTCAGATGAGGCCACAGGCTGAGGGATGAGCGCCAGGTAGCGGAGGATGTGGAGAGCGATGGAGGGTAAGGATGAATACGTCCCAGATGAAATGGATGTGAGGGTCTGGAAGCTCTTTTAAGGAAATTTGAACAGAGGTGGACTCGGAAGAGATGAAAACTAGGAGACGGACATGGAGATGAGTGGAGAGAATGAATTAAATGGAGTGTCATAAAAGACTGATCAGTGCACTTCATGGATAGGGTGGAAAGAGGGGAAAACAAGGGAAAATAAACTGGATGTGAAAAGCAAACATGACCCTGTGTTGCAGGGCCAGTGTTTACATTGCTATTGAATGTTACTAATACACTGTTACTGAGAGCACCTAATAGGGGTAAATTGATTTGATGATGGATGTTGAAAGGAGAGAAAAATACTGGCCAAGTTGCCTTTCTGAGAAAGCAAGGGAAGATGGGGTCCAGAGAAAATGGACCATAAAAATTATGCCGTCTCAGAAGAAACAACCATTATGCAATCATTTTGTAAGTGCTAAAGCAACAGAAAGACACAATGCTTAGATATTACATATCCATAATGGTTATCATCAATTTTTAGTGAATCAGACACTCCGGACATTATGTTGTTTAAGATTCCCAACAATTATGGAAAGGAGAATTTTTCAAGAGTTCAGATGAGGGATGAGAGAGAGAAGTACATAAGAAGATAAATAACTTGGCCCAGTTGAACAAGCAGGAATTTGCGAACCCAGAGCCTGAGGCTGAGCTGGTCCTAAGTCACCTCACTCTGTTAGAGTGTCAGGTTTCAACTGGGCCAACAAAGGGTGTGGGAGAGGCCCTCTGCCTCCTTTACACACAGCCCTGTGACAACCAGCTCATGGACCAGAGCTTCCTAATCCCCTTTTCTTTCTTACCTAGAAAGAGTGATCCGTGGTTTACAGAATCAGGGTTGGTAGTAAAGCCCCAGATGGTGGAGAAAAGACTAAGCGTGGCTTTGCTGTCACCACAGTCGAACTGCTGGTCCAGCTGCCGCTGCAGACAGTTGGTCATGTGGGTGATTTTCTGAAGCTGTGCTTGTGAAGTTGGCACCTCTGACCCTGGGAAACTCACAGGCCCCCAGTGACAGTCCTCCCAGGTGCCACTGGAAAGGAAAAGAGGGTTCAGTATGACCAATGGAAGTTTTTTCTTGATAAGCCCTACCAGACACGCATTTCTGATATCCCTGCCCATGAGTAAAACCCAATAACCCAGACAACAAAGGCAGACATCAGTGTGAAGAAGAGGTCATATTTATGGCTGTGACTGAGGTGCTGAGATAGCAGGTGCTAGGCTGCAGTGTCCTTGAAATGAGTAATCACCCACTTGAGTCTAGAGAGTTTGGGGTGGCACAGGAGGTCAGGGTTCTTATTCTGTTATTAGCCTTAGTCCTGTAGCCTAAAGAGAAAGAAGGTTCTAGACAGGCCTCTAGGTATAGGGGAGAAAGAGTTGTTGATATCTACCCACCAGAAAAAAAGAACCATGGGAGACATACAGCATAAAAGCTTCAGATACCACTAGAAAAGGGAGTTGAGAAAAGACTGCATATTCTGGAGCCCTTTGAACTTCCTTGGTTGAAATGTTTGTCTGCCCTTCCACTCACTCATACATGTATATATTGTGTTCCCACATGGGGTAGAGTAGGGATGGACGGATGGACAGTATTAGCAGCTAGGAGTAGGGGATTAGAGGCCTGAGTCCCTTATTGGAACCCTCTTGTCTCTCTTCAGACAGATAACACAAGATGCAGTCCTTATATTACAAGCCCCTCCAGTGGGGACTAGACAGTGCTCCTACTGAAATCTGTCTATACGTCTACTGTGAAATGAGTACATATTCTCAGACCATGGGCTTACTTAAAACATGGAGTACTCTCATCCAGTCTGGGTCAGGCTCAGGTGGGGCCACAGCCCCCAGAACCTGCTCCACATTGATGTGGGGCTCTCCTCCCATCCCCTCCTTATACCTCCACACCCTCAATGAGGTTTCCTTCTTTAACTGTCTCTCACGTATCTGTTACCACTTAGTCTTCCAGTGAGCATCTGTGTCTGACTCTCATCAAAGATTCATCCAACCTCCTTCCAACTGTTTTCTCTGATTCAGTCCTCTCCACATTCTCAAAGGTCACCTGTCTTATCACCCCAAATCCTGTTTTATCACATGCTCCTTGGCTTATGGAAATTCATCCTCCCTTCCCTACTACACAAATCTGACCTCTTTACTCGTCTTTTGAGTCCTCCTATGCTGGCCCTTCTTTCTTCTGCAACATCGCTGCCCACAGCTCCCTCTGCAAATCCTCTGGGGACTCAGGCTGGCCTCTTCCTGACCCCAGCCCTGCACCAGGAACCTCTGGAGCCTCCGGGTGTTTTTCCACAAGCACTTCTCTCAGCCTGGTGTGCCCTTCATATTTCCACCAGGCAAAGTTCATTCATCATTAATCATCATATTTTAGGACACAGTCAGATTTTATGACAATTCATATTGGGCTGATGGATAAAACTTTGTACATTAACAAATCTGGTGGGTGAAATAATTGTTAAAACCACATATCCCCTCATTCCCCAATGTTATTTGAATCAATGTCTAGGACTGTTTTTAATTATCACTGCATAATTTCATCAGCTAATTTTATTTGTCTTTTCCAGACTAATGGGTTTTATTAAACCTATGCTTTGAATATTCTTTACATTTGCATGGGAAAAAGACATAACACTTTATCCAACATTGACAACACTGCCCAATATTATGAGCTTAGGGAAAAGCCTCCAATTGGACATCAAGTTGTAATTTAAAAATCAGGTGTTTATTATGTCTACAGGGTTTCTCCTTGCAGGGAGAGGGTGGGGCGGACCCAACATGTGCCCGCACTGCTGAGCACAGCTAGCCACACTGTCTCAGGTTATCATCAGAGCCCAACACAGGATGGATCCACGTGTACTGTAGATGTTCTGTCCATTCCTCTCAGCACATCTGTGTATGTGAGTAGTTGAGGGGGGGTGGGGGGTGGGCTTTGGCCTTTCCTGGCCCATTCTGAATGATGGCCTGGCAGGGCTGGGCAATATCACACACAGCTCATTTCTGAGACATGTGTCTGAGCCTCACTCATCCTTCTCAAAGAATCCACCAGAGAAGCCCATGCAGCACAGCTAGAGACCAGTCCTGCTCACCACAACTAGAGAAGGCCTGAAAGCAGTAAAAGAAGACCTAGCACAGTCAAAAACAAATATCAATTTTTTAAAAAGAATATGTCCAACTCTTCATGACGCCGTGGACTGGAGCTCACCAGGCCCCTCTGTCCATGGGATTCTCCAGGCAAGAATACTGGAGTGGATTGCCACGTCCTCCTGCAGGGCATGTCCCCGACCCAGGGATCCAGCCCACGACTCCTGCATCGCCCGCATTGCGGCGGATTCTTTACCTACTGAGCCACCTGGGAAGATCCCGTAAGGAATCTTATCTTGAAAAAACAAAAGAGGTCTGTTACACAAATTCCTGCAGGTGAGACAGTAGTAGCTGAGATTCTGCCCTATCCCTCCACTTCCCCTCTCCAGCCTGACTTGATACCAAATGCCTGCACTGGTGAGATGGGTTTAGGTGACCGAGGGTAGCCTGGGACAAGAAAAAAGGAAAGTGGTCTGATCTGCTTGGTGCTTTTTAAAAATTAAATCCCAGAACCCAATTCAAACCCACAGGGGTCTGAGGGCCTGTTTATGGTTGTACCACTAACAGCCTGTCCAGGTTGTTGGAATCAAACAATAGAAATTCTTCCTGGGGACCACTAGAAGCCTTATGTTCTTACAATGGGAGTACTTACCATCTACATCTAGAACTGGGAAGACTTCCCTTTTATCTGACTGGAATTGTTACTGGGTGGGCAAGTATTGTGTTAGAGATCCAACTGAGGAGGTCAACGAATAAATCCGGACCAGCAATCTCGGTCCTTGCAACAGTAAGTAGAGAACTGCTCAAAGTCATGCGCTGGCGGGACCCTCAGGTCCGCACCAGCTAGTGTTACCTTGTTGTGGAAGGTTCAGCTTCTTAGGAAGCTTAAAAAAAAAAAAAGTTAAGTAGAGAACTGCAGACACTTCAGATTTAAGTTCAAGTCTCAAGCATAGATACATTCTCCGAGGGAGAGTGGACTGGTCCCTGAGATATGAAACCAGCACTGCTGTACTGGCTTGGGGTATTTATAAGGGTTTTGACCCTGAGGGCAGGGGTTGGGTTAAGGCCGGGTGGCTTGGTTTCGTCAACTGAGTGACAGATTTTATTGTGCATGCTCAGGATCCAAAAGTCCCTGTTTCTTGCCCATAATTCACTTGAAACGCTCACCAGGGGAGCCAACCCACAACACAAATTTATTAAAATGAATGTATAATAAGGCCAAGGTTACTAGAGGTGATGTTCAGTTCAGTTCAGTTCAGTTGCTCAGTCGTATCCAACTCTTTGCGACCGCATGAACTGCAGCACGCCAGGCCTCCCTGCCCACACCAACTCCTGGAGTCTACCCAAACCCATGTCCATTGAGTCGGTGATGCCATCCAGCCATCTCATCCTCTGTCATCCCCTTCTCCTCCTGCTTTCAATCTTTCCCAGCATCAGGGTCTTTTCAATGAGTCAGCTCTTCCCTTCCCATCAGGTGGCCAAAGTATTGGAGTTTCAGCTTCAACATCAGTCCTTCCAATGAACACCCAGGACTGATCTGCTTTAGGATGGATTGGTTGGATCTCCTTGCAGTCCAAGGGACTCTTGAGAGTCTTCTCCAACACCACAGTTCAAAGGCATCAATTCTTTGGTGCTCAGCTTTCTTTATAGTCCAAATCTCACATCTGTACATGACTAATGGAAAAAACATAGCCTTGACTAGACAAAACTTTGTTGACAAAGTAATGTCTCCACTTTTTAATATGCTGTCCAGGTTGGTCATAACTTTCCTTCCAAAGAGCAAGTGTCTTTTAATTTGATGGTTGCAATCACCATCTGCAGTGATTTTGGAGACCCAAATAATAAAGTCAGCCACTGTCTCCCCATCTATTTGCCATGAAGTGATGGGACCAGATGCCATGATCTTAGTTTTCTGAATGTTGAGCTTTAAGCCAACTTTTTCACTCTCCTCTTTCACTTTCATCAAAAGGCTCTTTTGTTCTTCTTCACTTTCTGCCATAAGGGTGGTGTCATCTGCATATCTGAGGTTATTGATATTTCTCCTGGCAATTTTGATTCCAGCTTGTACTTCTTCCAGCCCAGCGTTTCTCATGATGTACTCTGCATGTAAGTTAAATAAGCAGGGTAACAGTATACAGCCTTGATGTACTCCTTTTCCTATTTGGAACCAGTCTGTTGTTCCATGTCCAGTTCTAACTGTTGCTTCCTGACCTGCATACAGATTTCTCAAGAGGCAGGTCAGGTGGTCTGATATTCCCATCTCTTGAAGAATTTTCCACAGCTTATTGTGATCCACACAGTCAAAGGCCTTGGCATAGTCAATAAAGCAGAAAGAGATGTTTTTCTGGAATTCTCTTGCTTTTTCGATGATCCAACAGATGTTGGCAACTTGATCTCTGGTTCCTCTGCCTTTTCTAAAACCAGCTTGAACATCTGGAAGTTCACGGTTCACGTATTGCTGAAGCCTGGCTTGGAGAATTTTGAGCATTACTTTACTAGCGTGTGAGATGAATGCAATTTGCAGCAGTTTGAGCATTCTTTGGCATTGCCTTTCTTTGGAATTGGAATGAAAACTGACCTTTTCCAGTCCTGTGGCCACTGCTGAGTTTTCCAAACTTGCTGGCATATTGAGTGCAGCACTTTCACAGCACCATCTTTTAGGATTTGAAATAGCTCAACTGGAATTCCATGATCTCTACTAGCTTTGTTCATAGTGATGTTTCCTAAGACCCACTTGACTTCACATTCCAGGGGTCTGGGCTCTAGGTGAGTGATCACACCATCATGATTATCTGGATCATGAAGACCTTTTTTGTACAGTTCTTCTGTGTATTCTTGCCACATCTTCTTAATATCTTCTGCTAGAAGTGATGGTTTAATTTTAATTGCACCTGTGCCATTTGGTGGATTTCCCCTTTGGTAGAGCTCATCCGGTCCCTTTAGGATGTGCTGACCACAATTTGTACCTCAGTCCCTTCCTGTTAGGGAGGGCTGAGGCCATTTAAAGCTGCCTTAAAACTCAACATTCAAAAAACCAAGATCATGGCATCTGGTCTCATTAGTTCATGGCAAATAGATGGGGAAACAATGAAAACAGTGACAGACTTCATTTTCTTGGGCTTCAAAATCACTGCAGATGGTGACTGCAGCCATGAAATTAAAAAATGCTTGCTCCTTGAAAGAAAAGCTATGACAAACCTAGGCAGCATATTAAAAAGCAGAGACATTACTTTGCCAAAAAATGTCCATCTAGTCAAAAGTTCCTCTATGGGTTTTCCAGTAGTCATGTACAGATGTGAGAGTTGGACTATAAAGAAAGCTGAGTGCTGAAGAATTGATGCTTTTGAAATGTGGTGTTGGAGAAGACTCTTGAGAGTCCCTTGGACTGCAGAGATCAAACCAGTCAATCCTAAAGGAAATCAGTCCTGAATATTCCTTGGAAGGACTGATGCTGAAGCTCCAATACTTTGGCCATCTATGCGAAGAACTGACTCATTGGAAAAGACCATGATGCTGGCAAAGATGGAAGATAGGAAGAGAAAGGAATGACAGAGGATGAGATGGTTGGATGGCATCACTGACTCAATGGACATGAGTTTGAGCAAGCTCCGGGAGTTGGTGATTGACAGGGAAGCCTGGTGTGCTGCAGTCCATGGGGTCTCAAAGAGTCGGACACTACTGAGTGACTGAACTGAATTGACGCCATTTCCCAGCCATGAGTCTCTGCCTCCACATCCCCGGTTCTCATCTCATCTTTAGCTCCCTGCCTAACACTATGAGGCACTTCTCAGAGGCCTACAGGAGCCTGACAGATGATGGCCAATAGAAACAGCCAGATAACATTCCTACAGTAAATCCTGCTGGACTTCATTCTATTCTACCACCAGCTGCTCCATACTGAGACTTGTGGGGTGGGGAAGGCTGATGGTTAAACAAAAGGGGTTAGTAAACCCAGAGTCATAGCTGGTTTTGATGGGAGGGTTCAGGTTCAGTTCAGTCGCTCAGTTGTGTCCGACTCCTTGTGATCCCATGAACCGCAGCATGCCAGGCCTCTCGGTCCATCAGCAACTCCCGGAGCCTACCCAAACCCATGTCCATTTAGTCAGTGATGCCATCCAACCATCTCATCCTCTGTCATCCCCTTCTCCTCCTGTTCTCAATCTTTCTCAGTATCAGGGTCTTTTCAAATGAATCAGCCCTTCGCATCAGATGGTCATAGATTTGGAGTTTCAGCTTCAACATCAGTCCTACCAATGAACACCCAGGACTGATCTTCCTTAGGATGGACTGGTTGGATCTCCTTTCAGTCCAACAGACTCTCAAGAGTCTTCTGCAACACCACAGTTCAAAGGCATCAATTCTTTGGAGCTCAGCTTTCTTTATAGTCCAACTCTCACATCCATACATGTGAGGGTTCAGGGACTGATAGCAAAAAAACAAATGAGAAATCCCACTAAGGAGAGATATAACAATCCCTCCATCAATCTGGGACCAGACCAGGTGTTTCCAAAGAGAAAGGGAGAGAGAGTGAGCATGAAGTGCTCTGAGCACTGAGCAGAAATGAACTCAGGAGGAAGGAGACTGAACTACCCCAGGACACAGTCATGTTACACACACCCTCAGAAATCATAAAGGCAGCTTCAACTACAGCATAAGTTTTGTTGAAATTCACATGTAGCAGCCAAGCAAACACAGGCTCTGGCAGCACAATGGACTCCTAGAAATTCTGTGTTTTCAAGACCAATTTTTAAAGAATATTTATTATTTTTGGCTTCCCTGGGTCTTTGTGCTCTTCATTGCTGTGGATGGGCTTTCTCTAGTTGCTATGACTGGGGGGCTACTCTCTAGTTGTGGTGACAAGCTTTTCCATTCACTGGTTTCCTTTATTGTAGAGCAAGGATTCTAGGGTGCTGTCAGGCATCAGTAGTTGTGGTATGAAGGCTGTAGAACAATGGCTCAGTAGTTGTGGCCCACAGGATTAGATGTCCCGTGGCATTTAGGATCTTAGTTCCCTGATGTGGGGGTCAAACCTGTGTCCTCTACATTGGGAGGAAGAGTCTAACAACCAGATTACAAGGAAATCCCAAGGTCAATTTTTCAAATACTGAGATGTGACATGAACTTTTTTGTTTCCAGTTACTTTCCTTACCATGAAATACCTGTCAGTGTGGTAAGGCCAAACAGGCAGAGGCAAATACACATCTCATGCTGGGTTTAATAAAAAGGAGAGTGCAGGAAAGTGCAAAAAATCCTGGGACTGATTAGTAGCCCTGCATCAACTGACTGAAGGTTACTATAATTGAGAGGGATTCATAAAGGTGCCTATACAAGTACATGGTGAAAACAGAAAACCTTGTTATAGGGACAATTTGTGGTTGTCTGAACAGAAGAAATAGGCATATTTAGCACTTTCCAATTCCCTGCACCTGAGATAACCAGATGTCACTACTGAACTCAGACCCATGTTTCTCCATAGTTACCTAGAACAGACGAGGTCTTGGTCTTCGTCTTCCTCAAGAAAAGCATAATTTTCTCCCGATAAATTCAGACAGGGCCAGAAACATTACACAGACGCCCTATGTAAATTAACAATGCAGTGTCCAGTACTTCCACCAGGACAACAACCCCACCAGTGAGACGATAGAATATTTTAGAAGGATATTCCAGGTGTCTCAGGTTGTGTGTCTCAGACTCTACTTGGTTTGCTTTCCCAAGACATCAGGCAAGATCTCCCTGACCTTGTAGATTCTCACCATAGTATCCTCTTCCAAGTGAAAGTGAAAGGGAAGTCGCTCAGTCCTGTCCAACTCTTTGTGACCCCATGGACTGTAGCCTACCAGGCTCCTCCATCCATGGGATTTTTCCAGGCAAGAGTACTGGAGTGAGTTGCCATTTCCTTCTCCAGGAGATCTTCCCAACCCAGGGATCGAACCCAGGTCTCCCGCATTGCAGGCAGACACTTTACCATCTGAGCCACCAGGGAAGACTCTTCCAAGTCTGCCTAAAAAGTTAAACATTCATTTTCCCCACAGAGTCTGGGGAATAGTTCACCAGCATTCTAGCAGAATACTGTAATACTCAGGCTTTTCTCATCATATGCTGGCTGCTTTAGCAGAATGATGAATGGAATCTACAAAACCTCAAACCAAAATGAACTTTGGTTGCTCCACTGAATCTCCAGCCATTCATGGGGTGGGAAATGCCAGGGCCCTGCCTTGCTTCATAGAAACATTACAAGTGAGGTGATGGGAGAGGTCTTTGTGTCCTGTGGTCCAGGTGACTGCTTTGCTAAGAAAGCCATCTTAGAGGAGACAGACACCGAGAGTGACAGCAATGACACCAGGGAAACAACAAACGGTTAAAGCTGTCAGCATCTCTGGAAAGTCACAGAAGTTCAAGGGACATTTTTGGGTATGAAAATGGAAATATTGTGGGCAAGAGGAGATATTTCATTGGAATCAGGAAAAAAGATAGTCATCTCTGTGCACTTGCACACATACAAGTGAGTGAGTGTGTCACACTTGCCTTGGGTCCATGATCTAACTTGGGGCTTAACCCACAGGCTTCACCTGGATGAAGAGGAGAGCTAGGCTGTCAGACCTACCTGATGTCTTTGCTTAAAACTCTACCGCAGTCTGATTCAAATCACTGTCTACAGAGCTTCCACACAGGGATGACAAATCTCAGCACCACCAAAGGCGAGGAGTACAAAGAATACAGTCTACCTGGGCATCCAGGTGGAGTTCTATCACATGGTAATACTCACTGGTTACATCCGGAGCATAAGAGACATCCACTTCCTCAAGTGGTAAGACGGCAGTGCTCCCATAAGGCCAGAAGGAGTCTGACAGGCCAGGAAGAATTCTGGACTCTGAATCCAGCGATCCGACTTAGAGTCTCGGGGGGACCT